>NC_050574.1:31695846-32004617 GCF_011100635.1 Trichosurus vulpecula
GCAAAGGCAGCATTCCAGGCATTGAGGGGCCAGTGGCACAAACACACAGAGAGGGGAGGTGGAATGTGGTGTGAGAACCAACCAAGAGACCAGAGTGGTTGGAAGGGGAATACTGTATCATCAGCCTGGAAAGGACAGCTGGAGCCAGATTCCGAAGGGCTCTAATGGCACAAATGCTGGAGTTTCTATTTTATCTAATCATATCATATATGATTTCCCAGTGATGGCCATCTGCAAGTTGGGAATTAACTGTTCAGGACTTCAAAAAGAAAAGAAAACAAGTAACATATAGCTTTCCCAGCTGGCCAGATGCTAAGCTGTGTGTGATAGCCGGGAGTGCAGCCGCCCCACCTGTGGCATCTCAGGCCCCTCTGAGGACTGCCTACCAGACTGATTTGTGCTTAATAAGCATCATTTCCCATTCTTCCTCCAAGAACCAAAAAATTTAAGCCTTGCTTACTTTCAAAATTCCCATAAAAAGTCCAAGGCTGGTATTCTCGCCATTCATCAAAGATAACAGAAGCCCACTGAATAACTTACTGAAAGCACACACAAGTCAGTGGCAAAACCACCACCACCACCACCACCAAGGGCAGTAACAACACATACAAATGGAGAACAATGCTTGACAGGTCCATCCATGCCAAGCACTCGTCCTCTCCAAAGTCCAAGCAATGAAAAACTTTCAGAAGATGGAAACCCACAGGAAGGGATCCAAAGAGCAGCAGCTAGCATTTATATAAAACACCTTTGCAGAATGCTTTATATCCCCATGACAACCCTGTGAGGTAAGTGCCATTATATTCTCATTTTACCGATGGTGAAACTGAGGCTGAAGATAAGGGACTTTCATGAGGAAGCAAGGTGGCCAGTGGAAAGAGTGCTAGACCTGGGAGTAAGGAAGACACGAGTGCAAATCCCTCTTCAGACACTAGCCCAGTGTGAAGTCTGCAGTGAAATAATTAAGGCAGAAATCCCAGATCTAAAGGAAAGAAATTGAAGTTCTATCCCTGTAAGCTGGCAGAGCTTTTTAGCAAGCTGATAGTGGCTGAGTTTAGCAGTAATCTAAATGAAGCTCTACATGAGGCAAAACTTCACAGCCTGCTGCTCAGACCCAAACTGCAGTCAAGAACTTTCAGAGCTCAGACCAAGAGGGCAGCAATCAGACTTTGCCCTGGATCTGACCACTCTGGGAGCACAAAAAGCTTTCACGTCCCCAGCCTGGACTTCCCCTAAGGTACTGGAATAACACAACACTCAATACCCCGAGAAAACAGCAACAAGACCAGCCAAGACCTTTCCTCCAAAAGTGTGGAAGGGCCCAGCCTTTATATATCAAGTCTAAAGTCAGGAAGGAGGCTGGGGAAGAATGGGCAGACCAAAAAAGAACTTTACCACAAAAAGGTATTATTGTGGTAGGGACGTTCAAAGCATAAACGCAGAAAAAAATGACAAGCAATGCACCAGGGAAAACCCAGCTTGGGTCTGGAAGAGATTAAGATTTAAAAAAAAAAAGAATTAAAAAATGATTTTGTAGATGAAATGAGAGCGCTAGAGGAAAATATGGAAAAGAAATGAGAACTATGGAAGAAAGAACTGGAAAGGGAATTAGCAGCTTTGTAGAAGTGGTATAAAAGTGCCCAAGCAAAAAACTCCCTGAAAATGAGAATGGACCAAACAGAAACCAATGACTCCAGGAGACAACAAGAAATATTAAAACAAAGTCAAAAGACTTAAAAAATAGAAGGAAATATAAAGTATCTAATAGTAAGTAATATCTCATGCTGATTGTCTGTGTTATAAGGGAGTTTTCCCAAGGATGTTTTCACTGAGTCTACAGAAGGTGTGCTTACAACACCCCAGTGCTCTTGTTCAATTACAAACCAGTCATTTTACTCACCTATGCAATAATCCTCAAACATAAAACACAGACTTAATAAATGCTTGTTGATTGATTGATGAAAGGAAAAATATTATTTTGCATTCTCTTGACAATTATGGTCCCTGATCTTGATCTTGGGTGGAAAAGGGGGTGGTTACTGAGACTAATAATTAGGAGAACTGATTTCACATGAGCCAGCCTCTTTCTAACCAAGAGGGTGGAAGGGAGTGTCTGGGAATGCCCTAGAAACTCCCTCCTTTGAAATCTCAAAGAAATAAAGGGAAGGCCAATTAGTATTTGATTAATTTATGGTGCTTCCCAGCCCAAAAAGTTTCTTCCCTGGAGGGAGAAGAGCTAACTTTGCAAGAAAAGTCTTAAAATCTGAACTCAGTTCAGGGGCCAAAGGATTAGGCAGAAGCAGTTTAGGATAAATTAGTAAAGTTGGATCCCATCCAACCTACACTTCGCATTTGTTATCCTGAACCCTCCCAACTGCTTCAAAGAATGTTAAAGCTGGAGGGAACCCTAGCTCTCATCTAACCCAACCTCTTCATTTCATACATGAGAGAAACTGAGATCCAGAGAGAGGAGACAAGTTGCCTAAGGTTCATACCCTTCAGATTTCTGAAGTTAGAATGTTTGCCTTATAAAAATTATTCAATTGAATGGAATTCCATTGGAATAAATGGAAGTCAATGGAATAAGTATCCAATGGAATACACTGGCCTGTAACAAACAACAAATGTAGCAAAGCATGGGAAGATTTATGTGAACTGATGCAAAGCCAAGAAAACATTATAAACATTGATTATGAGTGTAAACAGAAAGAATAACAACCATAAAAAAAATCAAAATGGATGTTGCAAAAATTACAAAGAACGAGCATGTTGGCCTAAAGAAGACATGAGAAGACAGTCTCACCCCACTCCTTTGAAGAGGTGGGAGGTCCATGGGTCATATCCATCAGTCAACAGGCAGGCACAGTGCTAAGCACTGGGGATCCAAGGAAAGATGAAAAAATCATCCCTACTCAGGGGGCTCACAATCCAGTGGGAGCTCCATATAACAAGCAAACAACTACGTATAAACAAACTATATGTAGAATAAATTGGCTGTACCACGAGTGTGTGCACGGAATATGTTATCAGACTTTATCCATGTATTTATTGTTTTTGCTTATTTTTTGGTCTCTTCTTTCCCCTTTTTTTTCTTTAAACATACTCTGTGTTATTTAGGTGGGAGAGAAGTGAGGGATACTGGAAGAATTTCTGGAGATATAAAAACAAAAGATATCAAATTGTATCAATAAACATTCAAGCCAGCTTGAAAGATTGCTGGATTTGAAGTCAGAGAACCTGGATTCGATTTCCATCTCTGACTCTCACCACTAAAGGAGGGGTTTGGGACAAATCACTTCATCTCTCTGGCCTATAAAATGTAAAATGAGGCAGATGAGATGGCCCCTGAGGTCATCCCTTCCAGGTTAGACCTGTGATCTTAATATATACAAAATGGTAACTAGATGAAAATGAGATCACTGACTATTGTGGAGGGATGGGACTGGAAATCAGAGAAGGTTCCAGTTAGCAGGAGACACCTTAAGTCAAGTCAAGGCAATGTGCTAAGCACTGGGGATACAAAGAAAGGCAAAAAAAAACAATCTCTCTTCTCAAGGAGCTAAACGGGGAGATAACGTGCAAATAACCGAATGATAACAAAAATAATAATCATCTCACTTATAGAGCTCTTTAAGGTTTGAAAAGTGTTTCACATGTTATCTCATTTGATCCCCACAAGAAGCTAATGGGATAGGTGCTAATTTTGCTCCCATTTTACAGACAGGGAAGTGAGGCTCAGAAAAGAGAGAGAAGAGAATAGCAAGAGAAGAATGATTCGGTGTCGAAGGCTTCAGAGAAGTTAAGGATGAGGATCAGAGAAAGCCACTGAATTTGACCATTAAAAGATCGCTGATAATTTTGAGTGAGTTTCTGGTTTAGGTGGTTGCCCTCCAGCACTGAGGCTTCATCAATCTGCCCGATGAGTCAGTGGACTCCCTGTGACAAGGGCTCCCCAAAGGATCACAGATTGAAAGCTGGAAGGACCCAGGAGGCTGTCTAGACTGAGCCCCTCATTTGGCAGATGAGAAAAGGCCACACACTGTCAGAGATAGGATCTAAACCCAGGTCCTCCCACTCTATAGCCTCTGTACCAACATGCTTCTCTACCTTACACAGGACAGATGCTTAATAAATGCTTTTTGGACTGAACCAGAGAGAGTTAACCAATGATCAACAAGCATATTAAGCACCTATTGTGTGCAAGGCACCATAACTAAGCATTGGGGACACAAAACAAGGCAGAAACTGTTATCAATGGAAAAAAGCAACAAACTCAGTCAGAACACCTCGATTGGAAACCCACTTCTCACACTTATACCTATGTTTTGTGACCTTGGGCAAGTCACTTACTTTCCTTCCCACAGCCTCAGTTTTCTCATCTGTAAAATGTGACCATTAGACTAGACGGTCTCTGAGAGCTTCCTTCTAGCTCTATGACCCTATAAACTGAACCACCCCTTATTTAGATGTCCAAGAGTTGTTCCTTAGTCTCAAAAAACAAGCCTAGCAAATTTCAAAGAGAAAGCAGTATGAGCTAGTATATAATTATACCCTAAATTGGGTGTGTATGTGTGTGTGTGTGTGGCTGGCTATAGGAGGGAGGTAAGAGAAAAGGAAATACCAGCATGGGGTGAGCTTATCTGTGCATGGAGAAATCCCTCACACCCACATAGGGAGCCCCACAGTCCTCCAAGATACAACATAGCTTCAGCACCCAGCACAGTGCTAGGCTCCAAGTGAGTAGGTGCAGAATAAAGGGCTGATGAATTGAATCACATGATTTTTAAACCAATCTCTAATTGCAGCTGGCATACAAATTATTTAGGAGTTAACTGAATAATTAACAGCCCGGTAGAATGGTCTCCACACAGACACTAACTGCTTTATCTCAGAAGGGAGGGACATTTATCTTCGCTGCTATGTATGCAGGAACCCAGAAAACCCCACCCTCTTTCACCCTCCATAAAAGGAATTCTTAGTTATTGGAGGGTTTTTTAATCACTAAAACCTAATCACTCAAGGACCATCATCTACAGCAAGTCTTTCCTGGTTATCCCTCCTCCTTCCAATACCTTCCCCCTGCAAGGTTACCTTACCTGCATCCACTGTCAAAGTGATCTTTGTAAAACTTGGGTCTGACTATGTCACTCAACAAACTTCAGTGGGTCCTTATTATATCCAGGACCAAATATAAAATCCTGTTTGGCACTGAAGGCTGTGATCACCTCTTCCCCAACCCTTTCCTTTCCAGTCTTTTTATACCTTACACCCACCCAAACACATACTCTGTGACCCAGTGACACCAGCCTCCTGGCCATTCCTCACAAAGTCGCTCTGTATCTGATTCCAAAGCATTTTAACTGGCTACCTCCCATGCCTGGAATGCTCTCACTCTCCTCACCTCTGCCAGATCTCTAGTTTTCTTCAGTCCCAGTTCAAATCCCACCTTCTTTTCCCAATCCCCTTCATTCTAGTGCCTTGCCTCTGTCTGCTACCTCCAACTTAAGCCTTCTTTGGAGAGTTGTTTGCAGGTTGTCTCCCCTATGAGACCAAAAGCCCCTTGAGGTCAAGCACTGTCTTTTGCCTCTCTTTGTATCTCTACACTTAGCACAGTGCCTGACACATAGAGGTGCTTAATAATGACTGTTTTTGTATACGTTGTGTATTTACTTTCACATATGTTTTATGTGGACATCTAGTGGATAGAGTTCTGAGCCTGGAATCAGGAAGATTCACCTTCCTGAGCTCAAATCCAGCCTCAGAGACTTACTAGCTGTGTGACCCTGGGCAAGTCACTTCACCCTGTGTGCCTCAGTTTCCCTATCTGTAAAATGAGCTGGAGAAGGAAATGGTAAACCAGTTTGGGGTTTATCTGTGGGTGATGGTGGCACAGTGGATAGAGCACCGGGCTTGAAACCAAGAAGCCTCACCCTCATAAGTTCTAAAAGGACCTCTGGGGCAAGGCATTTAACCTGTTTGCCCCAGTTTCCTCAACTGTAAAATGAGGACAACAGTATTATCAAGTAATAATAATTATGAATTAAATAATAAAATTAAATTAATTAAATAATAGTTTGTTAGCAGCTAGTAATAATTACATAAATAATGAAATGATATTGACAACTCCCAGGGTTGTTGCAAGGATCAAATGAGTTAACAATGTGAAGCACATAGCAAGTGCTATGTAAATGTCAGTTCTTCTTCTTATTATGAACATTTATTCCAGCACTTTCTTTAACCTGAACAGTCAACGAATCAATAAATCAAGCCCAGATTTGTGGCTTTGCTGATTTCCTACATATAAATAAATGCTTACAGGTTCAAGCTGCCTCCAGCACTTCAAAGATTAAGGAAAGCCCTACTAAGTGCTAGGTGAGATTTCAAAGACAATGATGCACCAGCTGCAGGCTCATGAAGTTGACATCCCATGGGGGCTGCCCACACCTACACACACATACATTCTTGTTCTGTTTTTACCAGCTCTTCTTCAATTTCCTTAATTTAGGGAACCCCTCTCTCAATATAGATCAGCACCCTCCCTGAAACATAATCATAGAGTTGACTTGGTCACTAAAAGGTTAAAATGACTTGCCCAGGGTTACATAGCCAGTGTCAGAGGAGGGCCTGGAACTCAGGTCCTCAAGACTCTGAGGTCAGCTCTGCATCTGGACTCTCTAACACAAAATAAGGACCAGGTAATTTCAAGAGGGAAAAGCCTCAGCTGGAGGCATTAAGCCTTGATAAAGGGACAGCTAGGTGGGCCCTGAAGTAAGGAGGACCTGAGTTCAGATCCAGCCTCAGGCACTTGACATACTTACTAGCTGTGTGACCTTGGGCAAGTCACTTAACCTCAATTGCCCTGCCGTCCTCCCTGCAAAAAAAATAATTAAAAAAAAAAGCCTTGAAGGAAGCTAGGGATGCCAAGAGGGATATGGGATGCCATGAGATGACATTTTATATAATAGAGCCTGAACAATAGAATTCATCCTAAGGCTTTCTCTTTTGGATTGTAACAAGAATTATTCAACAAAAATAATTATTTTCCAACAAAACGGATTTGTTTTTAAAGAATTAAGGAATAATTTTGCATTTCCAAAAAACGTTTTCTGATACTAAAAAAAATTTTTTTGAAGTTTAAGCAAAGTCTAGTTTCAGAAACTCACCAGGATATTTCTTAAGGAAATGAAGTGAACAAAATGTGAGCCCTTCATGACCTATGCCCTTTTCCTAAGAGGATAATAAGCTTTTTCCTGCCTTTTTCCAGGCCAAATACCAAGCTGAGATTTTTACAAACAACAACAAAAAATGAATACTACTTTCACTCTCTTAACCTCCTCAGCTGAGAGGTGCTCTCTCCAAAAGATTGCTACTTGTGTCCGGCTGGTTTCTTGGACTTGGGGAAGGAACTGAGAACTCTTGATCAATTTTAAAAATGAGAAAGTGACTGAGAATGAAAGGCTTAAAAAAAAAATTCCCTTCCACTGAGCCAAGGATCCTGCTTCAGGATGGCGGATTCAATTCAGAAGTTAAGATCGCTGGCTAAAATATGCCAAGGAATCCTGGTCAGGCTGGAGGAAGAAATCTAACCCAGTGGAAGGTTACAGGCTGTACACAATTTCCTTACAGTGAAAAGACTAGTTTTTTTTTTATTTTTCAACCCTTCCCAGACTAAAGTATTAAAAAAGAAGAAAATTCTCTCCTATAAGCCTGCTCTGCTAAATCACCAAGTAGCGAATGTGGGACAACTCTGGGGACTGAATCAAAGGCCTAGAGATGCAGCGAAGGCCTAAGAGAGCAGGCGCTCAACCTGGGGGCCAAGACCTTAGGTGGTGGTGTTTTTTATTTTAATAGCTATTTCAATAGAATTGGATTCCTTTGGAATCCTCTGGATTTTATTTAATGCATTTAAAAAAGATGTTTCTGAAGAGGGGACCAAGGGCTTCACCAGACTGGCCCAAGAGGTCCAGAACACAGAAGTTAGAGGGAAAGGGCCTGACGATATCTGAATGCCCAATGTCCTAGGTCATGTACAGAACATATGTGACAGTCCCAGCTTGGAAGGAAGTTATATATGATCAGAGATCATGGACTTGGAGCTAGAAAGACCCTTGGGGGGGCATCTCATCAAGCTCAAACAAAATTCGAACCCAAGTCCACTGACTCCTGATCCATGGCTCTGAAATTCAATGACCTCAATGGACTCCACAAATAGCACTCTACTAGAGTAGAAGCTACGCCACGATACAACAAAGCTGCATGCTAACCTAACTGCCAAAGGCCAGCTCTGGTGGAGGGTGTGGAGGCCCAGCCTTGGAGACTGGCAGACCTCGGTTCAAGTTCAGCCTCGGATACATACTGGCCGTGTGATTCTGGGCAAGTCTAGGAATGTCTTGGTCCCCCCAGAAGAGATTTGAATGGCGGATGAAGAGAGAGGGAGAGAAGAGACAGAGACAAAGAAACAGAGAAGGGCTATAGGTCTAGGCAAACCAAAAAAGAAAATAGTTACAAACTCCAGTTGGAGAATGAGGCCCTTTCTTACCCTGCCCTCCATGGCGCACACACTGTTGTTAAATAGGGCATAGGGGTGCACCTGTGTCTTCATTAGTACGGGGAGAGGAAATCTCCCGAGTAACCAATGCCGGATCGCCCCTTCTTGGCAATTTAATAGGTACCTGGAGCCTCGGAGGTCAAGTTGACTTGGGCTCAGGGCGCTGAAGCTAGTAAGTTTCTAAGGCGGTATTTGAACTCTGGCCTTCAGAGCTCCAACAAACACACTACGTCTCACGGATTAATCGGTCACTTCATTCAAGCTTTCAGGTTTGCAAAGCTCCTTACTCGGTCTTTGTAGGGGCAAAAACAGGTCTACAACGACCAGCTTACAAACCTTCGGCCCATTTCACAGGTAAACCCGCACACTCTTGGCTCCGCCTTGCCTACTAGGGCTTCTTCCACCGAGTCCAGGCCCCCGAATGCTTTGTTAATGAGTCACTGCAGTGAATTACATTTTGTAACTCTAAGACGCAGAAGAAAAAGTTTAACTCGGGTAATCGCTACAGTTTACTGCTCAGTAAGTCGCAGAAAGAAGACTTTGAAAAGACAGCTTCCCCCTCACGGACACCTCCCCCTTCTCCGCCCTCCCACCCCACCCCCGCCACTTCCCTCCCCCCGTTTGTTGCCAAAGCACCGACCCGGGAGAGGGGACAAACTTTCCATGGCTGCCTAGTAAACAGACGCCAACTTGGCCAGGATTGGAGGGGAGGGCTGCAAAACCGCCCAGAGATGCCTGTGAGGGAGCGGGGGCAGTGGGCGCTGCTTGCTCACCCGTTGTAGTGTGCCTTAATGCGAATGACCTCCCGGCCCAGGTTCGTCTTGGACCCCATCCTGCTCGGCATGGCATTAATCCCAACCAGCCGAGTGTGCGTCCTGAACGCGCGCAGAGAGGCGGATCTGGCTCCCGAGCGGTCGCCGGCAGAGGCTTCAGGGCTCAGGGCTTCGGATTGGGGCTCGGAAGCCGGCTTGGTGTCCACGGGACTCTCTCCATTTCACCGCCTGGCCCACTCGACGAAGCAGAAACACCAGGGCGCTCGCACCGCCCCGAGAGGGCAACCCCCGGGAGTGGGCGCTGTCTGTGCGAGGACTCCGGACGCCCGGAGCTACCTGGGGGAAGGGGGGAGGGTAAGGAGGGCGGGGAAGAGCACCCTCGGGAAGTTTTTCCCGCTCCCTTCCCAAATGTCCAAGCCGGGAAATTTCTGCCTCTGGGACAGAGCCACAGCGAGCCTAGGACGTCCGGGGTCGCCGGTGAGTAAGTCTCCCCCAGGTCACATTTGTAACCCAGGAGCTAAGAAGGAAGCAGAATCCTACCTGCAGGCTGGTCTCCCGGAGGAGGAGGAGCAGGAACAGGAGGAGGAGCAGGAGCGGGAGGGGCCGGAGCAGGAGGAGGGAGGGGCAGGTCGGGGGCTGAACCTACTGGTTTCCTTTGGCGAAAGCCCCTACCTTCTCCCCCGCCCCCAGGAGTGGAGAAGAAGGGGACTGGGCAGGGATTAGGTACACCGCGGGCGGGGGTGGGGAGAGAGACAGGAAAGTGACAAACCCATGATGATCCTGAAGTTTAATGACCCAAAGAGGAAGGACTCTCCTCTCCAAAGTTCACACTGAAAAGCTACAAGTGAGCTAGCGACCTGAACTGGGGACAAATGGGGCGCAGAGGAAGTGCAAGAAAGGGAGAATGGGACTGGGGATTCCTGAAAGAGGGATGTGGAGTGGGGGCTTCCAGCTGAGGAACGGGAGGGGGGTACCTCCAGAATAAAAGGGATTTGGGAGAAGAGTGGATTAAAGGTCAGGAATCCGTGCGGGTCAAAGCTGGGGTGCGGATAGAAGCATCCCGGCGACGCTTTAGGAGAACTGGAAATGGGGGTGCAAACCTTGAGTAACAGAGTGAGATTTGCCTACTAATAAGGGTCATGGATTTGGATTTGAAGCTAAAGGCCTTCAAAAGCCATCCGGTACTATCCTATCATTTTGCGAATGAGGAAACTGAGGCCCAGTGCTGGGACCCTGGGATGGGGGAAGTCCAGGGAAACTGGGAGGAATGGGCAGGCATGTAGGGAACAGGCAAATCGGGGGAGGGGTTTGGAATTCATTAACTAGGAAGACCTTGGGCAAGGGGTGTCCTGGGGGAGTACGAAGCTGGGGGAAGGGGGCAAGCAGGTGGGGGAGGACGAGGCGGGGAGGGGATTTGAAATCCATTAGGTAAACGGGAAACCTTCCCGGAGGATGAAGCCAGGGGGCTGGGCTTGGGGCGCGGGCATCCGGAGTGAGTACGGCATTGGGGGGAGGACGCCGCTAGGCTAGGGTGGATTAGCGCGGAGTGGAGGATACACATTTACTGGGGCTGTAGCCCCTTCTCCCTGGCCCCTCTCACCCACAGCGGGTGCCGCAAAAGAGAGGGAACCCAGGCATCACCCCCAGCCTGCCCGAGAACTCTGCTCCTCCAGCCCCAACTTTACTCCCCGGAAAATGCTCCAGCCTGGAAGAACTTGGCCTGAGGCTGGTCCGCGCGCGCGACCGCAACCCTGGGGGGAGTAGGGGGCGCGCGCGCTCGGCCTACGCCAAGCAGGAGGAGCCAAAGCCGGAGCGACTGAACTTCTCTCGGAGGGGCTTGAACCCCACCCCACACCCTCCAGAGCAGTCCGAACATCCCGGATTGGTCGGGTTCCGGCCGGCCGGCCAATAGACGCGCGGCGTGAGCGGTAGGAGGGGAGAGAGCGAAGTACCTGGCGACCAATAAAGGAGTCCATCCGGGCGGCCACCTGGAGCCAATCCTCAAGGGGATGCCGCAGGCTCGGAGCCAATTGGAAGGTAGGACGGGCTACCTGCGTTCGCCTAGCCCTCTGCCTCCGCCCAGCGCAAAAGTTGAACACCTGCAGCCAATGGGGCAGCGGGAGCTCAGACGACCGGAATCTACCTAGCAACCGAAGGGTAGTAGGGGTGTGAAAGGAGGGTCGGCTTGGGTAGGACAGGGAGGGCCGGGGGTAGGAGCGGAGGATCCTAAATTCTCCTGGATGTGCAATGTTGGACAATCCATACCATTTTAGACTCCCCTACCTGGAAGTTGGGCTGGGTTCGAATTCCAGCTCTACCAATGCCTAATTGGGGGTGGCGGGGTTGGTGGCTCTTTGCTTTTCTGGGTCTCGGTTTTCCCCTCTGTAGAATGGAGGAGTTCGACCCTTCCACTTTGGAATGTCTGCTCCCATGAGTGGTTCTGAGTCATATCAAATAATCTTAAAGAATGCTCCCTCTGGAGTTTGAGGACCTGGGGTTTAATACCAACTCTGCCACTGACCTTGAGTGGGTCACTTTGGCTAGGTGACTTAAGGATCCTTCAATCAATCAGTAAACATTTACTAAGCACCTACTATGTGCCGGACACTGTGCTAACATCTGGGGATACAAAATTCAGTTCAATAAATATTTATTAAACGCCTAGTATGC
The DNA here is from genome assembly GCF_011100635.1 of Trichosurus vulpecula. Taxonomy (NCBI): domain Eukaryota; kingdom Metazoa; phylum Chordata; class Mammalia; order Diprotodontia; family Phalangeridae; genus Trichosurus; species Trichosurus vulpecula. The sequence goes on from NC_050574.1 coordinate 31,707,838, forward strand.
TAAGTGCTGGGAATCCAAAAGAGCCAAAGAAGACAGTCCTTGCCCTCATGGGGCATCCAATCTAATGAAGGAGACACCATGCAAACAAATACTGTATATGCAAAGCAAGCTATATACAGGATAAATAGGAAATAATTAACAGGAAGAAGGCACAGGACTTAAGAGGGGTTGGGGAAAGCATCCTGTAGCAGGTGAGATTTTAGTTGAGACTTAGAGGAAGCTGGGGAAGTCAATACTCCCAGCAGAGGAAGGAGAGTGTTCCAGGCCTGGGAGAGAGCCAGAGAAAATGCCATAAGCCCAGAGATGGAGGAATAGCCGGGAAACTAGTGTCATTGGACTGAAGAGTCCATGGTGGGCAATGAGGGGTAAGAAGACTGGAAAGGTAGGAGGGGGCTAGGTTATAAAGGGCTTTGAATGTCCTGCTCCTACAAAAAGAAGCAAGAAACAGTACCTGCCCTCAAGAACTGTACAGCTCTGAAGGCTGCTTTGTAGATAGAACGCTGGACTTAAAATCCTAATAAGTCTGAGTTCAAATTTGCTTACCGTCTCAGTGCCTCAATTTCCCCATCTGCAAAATACAGGTGATGGTGAGAGTGCCAGCTGCCCAGGGTTGTAGTGAGGCTCAAATGGAAGAACATATGTAAAGTGTTTCTATTAGTAATAGAGCTATGGTCTTTTACAACCTCTAATCCTGTGATCTCTCCATTACTCTACATTGTCTTAATATATTCCCAGGCACATAGTAGGCACTTAATAAATCTATTTATCTCACCTTTTTTTGTGAGTTTTTTGGGGGGAGGGCACCTAGATGGCCCAGTGGATAGATCCAGGGCTCTGAAGTCAGGAGGGACCTGAGTTCAAACCCAGCTTCAGACACTTACTAGCTGTGTGACCCTGGGCAAGGCACTTAACACCAGTTGCCTCTAAAAACAATAATAATAATAATAATAGTCCTTACCCTCAGGGATCTTACAGTCTCACACTAGAAGGATCTGAGATTTCTTCAGCCTACAAGATGAACAGTTCACCACACACCAATGGCTCCGTAGATAAATGTTAGGAAGTTGTCTACAGAATTCAAAAGTTGTCAAACAGCTAGTACGTATCTGAGACAGGATTTGAACCCGCATCCTCTTGACTACAAGACCACCTCCATTTCAGTTGTGTCCGACTCTTCGTGACCCTTTATGGGGTTTTCTTGGCAAAGATCTTTCTACAGTTAATTGAGGCAGAAGTTAAGTGACTTGCCCACAGTCACACAGCAATTGAGCATCTGAGGCTGAATTTGAACTCAGATCTTCCCCACTCCAGGCCCAGTGCTCTATCTACTGACCATCTAGCTGCCTCTAGCCAAAGGCTACCAGGGCTTGATTCTGTTGATTGTCTATATTTAAGAAGTAATGAAGAAAATATTAATAATGCAGATTAAACTTTAAAGTATGTCTAAGTACACTCCCCTCCCCCATCAGAGAGCTGATTGCTAAACATTTGTCAGCACACCCCTTCTTTCTCTCCTATACCTATGTTTGGTAGTCCAGGTCTCTCCCAGTTCTGACATTCGGTGTTCTAAGGTCCTACCAGCTCTGACATTGTCTGGTCTAAAGTTCTTCCTGCTGTAACTAGCATTCTCTCATTTAAGGTTCCTCCCAGCTCTGTCATTCGTAAGAAGCATAGAACCCAACATGACCATGGACCTACAGTATACTTTCAGGGTTGGTCCTTCCTCCCCTGAAATAGGAAAAGCAATACTCATTGCCTAGTTAATAATTAACCCACTGCTAGAGGTAATCTGGGCAGGGGCAACTAGATGGAGAGACCCTAAGAGACACCTCATCGAGAAGGGCATCTCCCAGGAGGGAGGACCCTGGCTCCAGCCAGGGCCACAGGCAGGCTTCTCTTCCTGGTGTTAGCAGCCTAGTGCAAAAACAAAGCCTGCTGGGCTTAGATGGGGCTGGTGGGGCCAGATTTAATGGGAATGTCCTTTCAACTTCCTCTGGAAATTATGTCATTTTAAAAGGCATTTCAGTGTGTGTGTGTGTGTGTGTGTGTGTGTGTTTTAAACCTTCATAACATCAAAATACAGCATACCATACGACTGACCCTGGCTTCAATTTAAGGCCACTGGAACTGAAAGCTAAAAGCAGGGGGAGGAAAGTAGCCAAGAGGAAAAAGAAAGCAAAGGGAATTTTTTAAAGCTACAGACCTGCAACAAATTTAAAAAAAATCCCAACTGAACACACAAAATAGAAACTCTGAAAATCAAAGAAGAGATGAATAAAATCAAAATAAAAACTTCATAAAATTGATAAATAAAACCAGAGGCTGATTTTTGGAGAAAAAAACTAATAAATAGGTAAACCATTGGTCTTATTTTTAAAAATAGAGGGAAAAGTGAAATTAACAATATTAAAAAGGAAAAAGAATCATTTTCAACAAATGAAGAGGAAATCAATAATAAGCATTTATTAAGTGCCTACAACATGCTAGACATTATGCTAAGGCACTGGGGATCCAAAGGAAAGCGAAAGACTGTTCCTGGCCTTCAAGGAACAACAGTAAATAATGTGGGAGACAACATGTAAATGATGATATACAAACTAGAGACAAGATAAATTGGAAATAATCAATAGAGGGTGATTGGGAAAGGCTTACCATAGAAGAAGATGCGGATTTTAGCTGAGATCTGGAGGAAGCCAGGGAAGCCAGAAGGTAGAAGTGAGGAGTGAGAGCATTCCAGGCATGGGAGACAGAAGGTTAAAATGCTCTGGAGTCAGATATGGAGTGTCTTATGTGAGGAACAGCAAGGAAGCCAGTGTTTCTGGGTTACAGGATATATGGGGATGGGGTGTAAGATAAAAAGACTGGAAAGAGAGGGAGCAGTTTATGAAGGGCTTTGAATGCCAAACAGGATTTTACTTTTGATCTTGAAAGGGATAGGGAAATTACTAGGGTTAATTGAATAGGAAGACGACATATCAGATCTGTGCCTTGAGAAGATTAATTCCACAACTGAGTGGAAGACAGATTGATTTGAGAAAGAAACTTGAGCTAGGGAGACTAATCCACAGGCCATTGTGAAGGTCTAGGCTTGAGATAAAAGAAATTGCCCCAAACTATTTTACCCAATGATATGCCAACAAAACAGATAAATAAATTAATATTTATGAGCACATAAAAATATCCAGATTAACAGAGAAAGAAAAAACTGGGGGTGGGAGGAATTCCATCCTTCTACAATATAAATATGGCCTTGACACCTCAACCAAGAAGAGACAATGCAGAGAAAGAAAATTATAGACCAAAATTGCTAATGATTCTTAACACATTTTGAAAAAAATATTAAACAAAGAGGCTATAAAACATATTAGAAATATTATACATTGTAATCAGGTTGACTTATACCAGAAATGCAGAGTTGGTTCAATATTAGGAAAACTATAAGCATAATAGACCATATTAATAACAAAAACTTTTTAAATCACTTGATTATATCAATAGAACTAGAAAAAGCTTTTGACAAAAAAACCAAAATAGGCTCTTCCTTATTTGTTATAATAAATAATGTCTATCTAAAACCAAGAATCAGAATTATATGTAATGAAGAAATGCTAGAGAGCTTCCTAATAACATCAGAGGTAAAGAAAAGATATCCATTGTCACCACGTTTATTTGATGTAATTCTAGAAATGCCAGCTATAGCAATAGAATAAAAGAAAAAGAAATTTAGGGAATAAGTACAGGCAAACAAAACTCAAAATTATTGCTTTTTTGAAGATGATATGGTGGTCTACTTAGAAAACCCTGAAGATTCAACTAAAATTAATTGAAACAATTTTAGTAAAGTAGCAAGATATAAAATAAATCTATATAAATATCAACTTTTTTATATTATCAGTAGAACCCAGCAGAAAAAGATAAAAAGAGAAATGTCATTGAAAATAACTACAGGAAATCTAAAATGGGTATGGGTTTTCTTATGGAATTATATAAATACAACTACAAAACAGAAATGCCAAATAATTGGAAGGATGTTAATTTCTCCTAGCTGGGACTTGTCAATACAATTAAACTGATGATACTACCTAAATCAATTTATTTATTCAGTGTTATACCAATCAAACTACCAAAGCATTACTCTATAGAGCTAGAAAAAAGAATAACAAAATGTATCTAGAGAAACAAAAGGTCAAGAGTATCAAAAGAAAGAAGGAAAAAAAGTGGGAAGTACCAGAATCAATACCAAAGAAATTTGGTATTGAAATAGAAAAAGTGGAACAGATTAATCAAGATCTTTCATTCCTTCCCTGTTTGTCCTTCCTCCTCAAGGAAGGTGATGTCATGACTTGCATGACCCTCCCCTCCCTCATTACTCCTCTTTACCTTAGATTGGCTGTGTTTGATTTCCTGGTTCTTTCTCTAGCTTTTCACTAGGTTGTAAGCCCACCACCTCCTAGCCAATGGAGAGGAGGGATAGTGGTGGGTGGGAATCTTTTTGCATTAGGATATAAATTGGTCTCTTGCCTTTTGTAATTTGCCTCCTTCCACTAGTCCCTCCTAGTGGGGGTGACACCCAAATCTCTTGAGATTTGTAAAATTAATTCCTTTTCTGTCCCTACCTGAGAAGCCTCTGTGAATTATTGGGCTACTCGGGTGGTCTTGCCACCTCACACAGGCTCTTTTACCTAGTCAAAAAACAAAAATAAAATCAATTGGAGGGGGAAAAATCCTCAGGGTTTCTGGCTAATATAGAAACAATTGCTGTTACACTCATTCTGAGCCATCATGGCCCAAACAATGCCCAGGTGAGGCTTGGGCTGGGACCTATTGTTGGCCAATCAATGAGAACCAGAGTGATCTGGGTTTAAGGCATGGTCCTTAGGAAAGAAATAAAGCCCATAAACTTTTAAGATATCTCATAAGATTTCAATGATCAAAATTCATATTCCTTTGAGCAGAGTACCCAGAGATAAGGATATGATTCCCTGTGTGGACAGAAAGAGAGAGAAGGAAGGGAAGGAAGGAAGGATAGAGGGAGGAAGGAAGGAGCTGCCTTGCCTAACTAGAACTGGTCAGTTGGGTCCCCAGTGGGGCAGCTAGTACTACTAGTCATAGATCATTGTTATGTGTCCTTCCTTCTTGAAGAGGACCATGACGTCAGGAAGGTGATGTCATGACTTACAAGTGAATTGGATTTAAGTGAGGAAAGGCTGTACAAAGTCATGAGCCTCACTTTTTCTTCCCTAATCAAGATACGGAAATAAAGTAAAATGGTAAGGTGGAGATCAAAAAACCCAGACAATTCAACTATGCAAGCAAGGATCTGCTATTTGACAATAACTGCTGGAAAAACAATATGACAAAAATTAGGTTTAGACAAACGTCTCACACCAGATATCACAATAAACTCCAAGTGGACATGATCTAAATATAAAAAAGGTCAAATCATAAATGTAACCCTTAAAAAGCTAAGCAGATCTTCATTCTAACTCAAAGTCAACATGATGAATCTGGTTCCCAGAGCAAAGATCACAGCTACATGACCCCCACACCCCCCACCCCTCCATTGAGGTCCTAGCAATACCTCCAAGGGATTGGGAGTATGCTAATATTATCAGTGCTAGCCCTGATTCTGGTATGTTATCCCCAATGTTAACTGCCAACAACTGGCATCCCAATTTCATTTAACCAATTTACATCAATTAACTTTTATTAAGACATAACAAGAACAGAAATACAAACACTGCCACCTCCAGTTCCTGATGTCCCATTTTCTCCTATACCACCTCAGTCCTTAGAGAAAGTGATTTTAAGCTTAAACCAGTTTCTCCAAAGCTTGACCCACTAAGTTCACTTCAGAATATGGCATGGAGGATAGATTGCTTCCTTTTCTTTGTAGGATGCTGCATTTTGGTTGTGATGTCAATTCACTGTGGGGCTAGATCTTAGTCCCTTGTCAGGACTGCACTGGTAGACTGGGCTTGGCTGGCTGCAAGCTCAGGCCTGGGCTCCAGCTCCAGACCTCTGGTGCCTCACTGTCCTGACCTTTCAAAACTCACAGGTCACAGACTGGGCTAGTACTCATACATTTAAGAGCAGGGAAAGAACAAATGTAGCAGAGATAGAAACAACAGCAGGGCCATGTGCTAATGGACATGGCAGCAGCCCAGAGAGAGAGAGAGATAAAGATCCAAGACAGTTGTCTGTCTCTCCATGTCTGTCTCTCCTGTCTTTGTCTCTCTCTCACCTACCCCTCAGAGGCTTACTCCTCACTCAAACACAGACAGGTGGAAAAGAGAAAACACTGTGGCCACTTAACAACATTTGAATGTATTCTTAGTTCTGGCCCAGCAGCCCATCCAAACGCTGCTCTTTTTCCTATGGAGAAGAAACAGTCAGGATATCTGGACATGCTTTGAGTCAGGGAGCTGAACCATTCCATTACATATCTCACTTTTCTGGGAGGAGACTCACCAGCCTCTTCCGCATGGGCTAGAAGCAGGCAGAGCTGCCTCATATACTCTGAGGAGGGGACTCCCATTGACCATGCTCCCACGACATAAATCAATTAGAAGAGAAGGGGAAAAGATGGGGCAGCTAGGTGGTGCAATGGATGGAGCACTGGCCTTGGAGTCAGAAGGACCTGTATTCAAATCTGACCTCAGACACTTACTAGCTGTGTGACTTTGGGCAAGTCACCTAACCCCATTGCCTCAAAAAAAAAAAAAAGATATCTTTCATAATTATGGATATGCGGAGAGGCCTATACCAAAACAAGGGAATGATAAAGAGGATCCAAGGAGATAAAATACATGTTTTTGATTATATAATGATTATGTAAATGATATGACTATATAAAATTGAATAAAATTTGATTATATAAAGTTTGAATTATATAAAATTTGCATGAATGAAAAAGGATTTACTAAATGCTTACTATACGGCAATCACTGTGCTTAGTGCTAGGGCTAAAAATTTAAAAGTGAAAATATTCCTTGTCCTCAAAGAGCTTTATGCTAAGAGGAAGAGATAATGCATAGCCAGGCAAGGACATTTTGCTTTGCCAAGTTACAGAGATGAGTAGCAGAGTCATGGAAAAGTCAATGGACAGGCTGTTTCTAGAATCAGTGAAAGAGTTGATTTGATTATAATTATAGTACTGTAAAAGGGGGGATCAGAGGAGGGGAAGAAGAAGGTATTCAAGTGGTGGCCAGCTAGGAGATGGATGGGAAGTGAGATGGATCGTGGTAGAACTGGATCTTACATGGAAAGGGTGACTAAGGTAACTGACAATTAGGGTGGTGGGGCCTGAAAATTAGAAGGGAAACATTAATGGAGGGGGAAAACAATCTTTGCAGTAAGTTTCTCCTGTTAAAGTTTGATATCCAAGATATATAGGATACTGATATAAATATGTAAGAGCAAGAATCATTTCCCAATAGATAAAGGGTCAAAGGATAAGTGACAGTTGTCAAAAGAAAAAAAAGACGAGCTGTCAACAAACACAAAAATGCTCCAAATCGTGAACAATAAGAGAAATACAAATTAAAACAACTCTAAAGTCCTACTTCATGCCTGTTATATCGACAGAGATGATGAACAAAGGAAAATGACAAATGATGGAGATGCTGTGACAAGACAGGCACATAGTACTGTTTGTTGGTGGAGTTCTGAATTGGTCCAGTCACTCAGAAAGTATTTTGCAACTATACCCAAAAGGTCACTAAATTAAATACATACCCTTTGATTTAGCTATGCCAAGAGTCTTGTAGGCCTATACCCCAAAAGAGATAAAAGAGAGAAAGTATCAAAGGCAGCTCTAAAAGACTCAAGATGGAAAATGTTATCCACATCCAGAAAAAGAACTATGGAACTCTGAATGCAGACGGAAGCATACTATTTGCACTTTCTTTTTGTTTTGTTTTACTTCTTCTTTTTCATGGTTCCTCCCATTGTTTCTAATTCTTCTTTACGACATGACTAATGTCAAAATATGTTTAATATGAATGTATATGTAGAGTATATATCAGATTGCATGCCCTCTTGAGGAGGGGGAGGAGAGGAAGGGGGAGATAATTTAGAACTCAAAATCTTATGGAAGTGAATGTTGAAAACTAATTAATTTTTAAAAAGAAAGAAAGGGCATAAAAGTATAGAAATATTCAAAGAAATCCTCCTTTGTTGTAGCAAAGAACTAGAAACCACAGAGATGACCATCGTTTGAGGAAAGATAGAACAAATTATAGTATATGGATGTGTAAAGACTTAAAGTCTGAGCTAAAGGTCAGAAGGGGTAAAAACAGACACTGAAATGTAAAGTAGAAGCCCTTTCAGATATGAAGAAAACAGTCTATATCTTAGAAAGGGTCGGAGATTTGCAAAGCTCAATTGCATATGAAAAAGCCAATGCTCTGAGAAGAGCTTCTGCCAATGCCAGGTTAAAGATAATTATCACACTCTATATGAAAAGAGCACAGAAACATCCGGCTAAACCAGAGACTGGAAGCAATAAAGGCTACAACAACCCCTATAACAGTGAGCCCTGAGAGTCCAGCAGATCAACCTGCCCAGCCGCTGAATGACCTGCCCAGTCTTGACCAGATGCAGCTAAGCCCAGTGAGGAGTCAGCCCGGTAACACAGTTACCTGCTGGGCCCATCCTAGCAGTGGATCTACCTGTCCAACAGAGATTCAATACCTTCAAGGAGCAAGCCCACCTGGACCATTTGTCCAACTGAAATCCTGTGCCCTTCAAAGAACCAGTTCAATTAGATAGTAGATTGACTCATCCATCGCTGATGCCCTGCCCCCAGAGAGAACATCATGAATCCTCTCCAGGGAGAGAAAGGAAATCTAGACCTTCCCATTCTAGAGTTGTACGTTGCATGGCAAACTTGTATTCTCCACAAATGTGCCTCGCTGTGATTTTACTTTAGGTTTGTGTCTACCCATCCCTAGCTCTGTGTGTATTTGTGAAAGAATGAGTCCCAGGATTTTGGGGGGTAGCGGGTAGGGAAGGGAATGTTTAAAACTACCGTTTTTGCTATTTAAGTACCTTTTTAAAGAATTAATTGAATCTGTTAGCTGATTGGTAATGAGAAGCACACTGGTGGGGGCTCATGAGCTACAATGTTAGGAAAATAGTCACACTGAGATTTACCCCATTGTGTTGGTAAGCAAAATGGGCTCTTAGCACTTAGTTCAACCAGTGCCCTTGAAGAGTTTGACTTTTGTTTCTTTTGAGTAATTCAGTGTATTTCATTGAGTCTTACTAGGTGCTAAGCCCCAGGCCCAAACCCCTATTAGGTGTAAAACCTACGTGGGTGTGGATTGGTAACTAAGGTGGGGGCCAAGGTGGGGCTAACTGAGGGGAGGTGCTAACTCCAGAGCCAGTCATAGGAGCCTAAGTTCTGGTCATTGAGATGACATTTGATGACGTCTGAAATGCTTTAAGAAGAGAAGACAGAGCCATTTGCGCAGGGCTCTCACTCGCGATGGTGTTGATGTGGAGACTCAGGGCAACTGTAGCTAAGAGCCCTCCAGCTTGTAACCTGGATGCTGAGGCTTTGTTAAACTCTGGTAACTACGTATTGGGATTTGTATCAGGCAAGGTCTGTCTGTTGATGTTTGTACTTTGTATTTTGCTCTGAAGTTCAGGGTGCTGGTTTTTTCCCCTGAACTAAGTGAATGATATTTGTATGCTGAATTAAAGTAAGCTTGTCAACCCCTTAACGTTGCTTTCCTTACTAAAGCAGATCAAAAGAACCTGTGCTTTTGCAGTGTGTCAGCAGCTTTCTGGGTACTGATTGTTGGTGGATCTTACACCCCCACAGAAGCTGCTAGCCGGATTGTTGAAACACCCGTAGAATCCTAAGAGTAGTAGCAGGGCCCAACTTAACAATGCCAATACCAGATGGAGAAGTGAGCTCAGAGAGGGTACAATAAATGTAATAGAATAGAATTCATGCAGCATAAGATATGACAAAAGGCAGAGATTCAGAGAAACCTGGGAACATGTGTATGAATTGATGAAGACTGAAGTGAGCAGAACCCAGAGAACAATTGGTACAATGACTAAAATATTGTAACAAAAACAATTTTGAAAGACTTAGGAACTCTGATCAATGTAATGACCAGAAAACAGGTTCCCACCCAATGACAGAGAAGTGATGGACTTAGTGAGACATATATTTTTGGACATGGCCAATACATAGGTTTGTTTTGCCTGCCTATGCTTATTTGCTACGAAGGACAACTGTTTTTTTCAATTGGCAAGGGCAGTGTGGACACAATTGGGGGAAGGCTAGTGACAATGATGACCCCCCCAAACAATCAATGAAATAATTTTTTCTGGGGCAGCTAGGTGGTGCAGTGAGTAGAGCACCAGCCCCAGAGTCAGGAGGACCTGAATTCAAATCCAGCCTCAGACACTTGACACACTAGCTGTGTGACCTTGGGCAAGTCACTTAACCCCGATTACCCTGCCTTCCCCCCTCAAAAGAAAAAAAAGGAGGGAGGAAGACAAGGAAATCAGGGTTAAGTGACTGGCCCAAGGTCACACAGCTAGTATGTGTCAAGTGTCTGAGGCCGGATTTGAACTCAGGTCCTCCTGACTCCAGGGCTGATGCTCTATTGGCTGTGCCACCTAGTCACCCCAATGAAATATTTTTTAAATGAATAGAAGGAAGCTCAGAGAGAGATAGACAGACTATCAGGACAGCTTTGGAGCTGAATGTCTTGAATTTCTTATATACTTAAAAAAAAAATCCAAGCTGTACTCAATAGAGATTTTCAGTTAATTTACAATTTTCTTATTCTGTTCTTTGCATATGGAAATCATCATGTCTGTTGGAATTTATCAAGTTCAGAGTGAATTAAACTTAAATTAAAATCAAAGAATACAAGCTGCAAATCTACCAGAAAGGAGGTGTCCCAAACCAGCCCAGAGTAGGACAACAATTGGGTAGACACATGCTAAACCCAAGCTGCCATGTTGGAGGGTATGGTGCTTGACCATTTTTCCAATACCTGCAGTGAGGACCCTCCAACTTCCCAGGGCAATTTTGCCTGAATTTAGAGTAGGATCATAAGATCTAGAACCAGAACTGAAAGGGACCCCAGGGGTCATCTAGAGTAGACCCCATCACCCCATTTTAAACTACTTCTCTAATACCATTTCCGTGCCATGCTGTGTGCTTTGTTGGGCTCTGAGTCTTCTACTAAGCTGTGAGCTTTATGAAGCGTTGTGATATGGGAACATAATGATGAACTTTGAGTGGGGAAGTCGTTGTTGAGTCGTTTTTCAGTGGTGTCTCACTCTTTGTGACCCCATTTGAGGTTTTCTTAGCAAAGATACTGGAGTGGTTTGCTATTTCCTTCTCCAGCTCATTTTACAGATGAGGAAACTGAGGTAAGCAGGGTTAAGTGACTTGTCCAGGGTCACACAGCTAGTAAGTGTCTGAGGCTGGATTTGAACTCAGGTTTTCCTGACTTCAGACTCAAAACTCTATCCACTCTACCACCTGAGTCAGGAAAACCTAGATTCAAATCCTTCGTCAGACACTAGAAATATGACCTTGACTTTGATGAAGTCACTCCTCTCTCAGACTCAGGAGGAATGAAGGAAAAAGCATTTATTACGCCCAAAATTAAGATGGTCCCCACACTCAAGGAGCTTACACTCTAAAAGGGGAGGCAATGCTAATAAGATCCTAGATTTAGAAGGGGACCTCATAGGCCACCGAGTCCATTTTGTACTTGAGGAAACTGAGGCCCATGGGAAACATTGCCCCAAGGTGACCCAAAAATCAAGATTTGTACCCAAGCCCTTCGATGACAAGATCAGTGCCCTCTCTGATGTACCACACTGCCCCCAGCTTCCTCATCTATAGAATTGGGAAAACACCCACCCCACCCTCAGGGCAGTTGTGAAGATCAAGCAGGATTATTATAAAGCCCTCTGCAAGCCTTAAACTGCTACAGAAATGTCAGTTATTATCCTAAGGACAAACGTTGGGCTTCAGCTAACTGACCTTTGAGCCTCTCCCAGGGCCTCCCTGTACCCAGGAGGCTCAAAGATGCTTGCTTAATGAATTTCTAGATGCCCGCTCCAATGCCCAGATGCCCACCCTTCTCTGCTCTGCCCATTGTTAAAAAATGATGTTATCTCCACCTTCAAAGACTCAGCAAAAGACCCTCTCCTGCCATGAAGCTTTTTAGGAATGCCCCAACCCATGGAGACTAGGCCTTTCTACATTTCTCTTCTTCTTATATCAAAATTCCCATGTTGTTCTCTGCTAGTTTATGTGGCTCACCTCCCAAACTAAACCCTGAACTCCTAGGGCAAGAACTGTGACTTCTCTGAATTATAGATCTTGGAAAGTAGCATCTAAGAGGAAAGCATCCTGGGACTTGGAGTTAATAGGACGTGGGTTTGAATCCTGCTTCTGGAACTTCCTCGCTGTGGAAGAAATTATTTCACCTCTCTGAACCTCAGTTTCTCCATCTGTTAAATGGAGATAATCATGATTGCCCTTACCTCATAGTCAGGGATGTTCTGGAGCCAGCCAAGTGAGCCAATTGTTAAATTTTCAGTGCAAGCATTTGCATGTCAGAAGTCAGCAAACCCTACAAATCAGGGCTTGATTTATTTTTTGTCATTGTTGTTGCTTGCCTAGACTTAAGAAAGTGATGAAGAAAATGTTAATACTGAAGATTAAATTGTTAAGTGTGTCAGGAATATGTGTGTGTGATTTTTCTCCTTCCCCAAAGAATTAGTCATTAAATATTTACCAGCACATCTCTGTATGTTGTGAGGATCCAATGATATAATGAATTTATCAAGCGATAAACATTTATTAAGTGCCTACTACATACCAGGCATTGTGCCAAGTATTGAAGATACAAAAAGAGGCAAAAGACAGTCCCTGCCCTCCATGAGATAGTATATATAAAGTGCTCTGCAAACCTCAAAGTGCTATATGTTGTTCTGTTGAGTCACATCTAACCCTCCATGACCCCATTTGGGATTCTCTTGGCAGATACTGGAGTGGTTAGCCATTTCCTTCTCCAAAAGTGCTATATAAAGACCTGCTGTTATTTTTGTCTCTCCTCGGGCCCTGGGCACAATGCTCTACATACAGTAAGTGCTTAATAAATGTTTACTTATAGAGCTTCCAAGATGGCTATTGAACCAAGACCCTTTAAATCATGTACCTTATCTCCTCCTCCCACCCCTAACCTGAGCCACAAAATATTGGCAGGGGCCAAGGGAGGGGAGAGGAAAAAGGAAACATGAAAGAGAAGGTAGTACCTCAGAGAGAGTCTTCAACAGGACATCAGGAGACCTGTGTTCCAGCCCCAACTAGCCACTAACTAGTTTCTTGACCTTGAACAAATTCCTTCCCTAAGTATTCAGTTTTCTCCTGTCTGAAAATCAGATACTAAACCTCCTAGAACCTTAGAGGTCTCTAAGCACCTCCTAGCTCTACGCATCTATAAAAAGGGAGGGGAGAATGGTTTGCAGGCACCCATGACAGTTTCTGACATAAATGCTCATAAATGAGTCCTTTGGCCATCCAAAGGTACCTCCCATGGGAAACAATATCACCTGTAGTGGGCGGGTTCCAGGACAGAACTTGAAAGCCTTCTTTAATTTAACCCATAAGTGGCTGGAAGGCCAATAGGTGCCAGGTCCTCTTTCAGTTACCCCTAACCACCAGCAGGAGGCGTTATGGTGCTAAAGGTAGGCTGCCAGGTTGGCCATTGGAGGTCCTGGATTTGAATCCCAGCTCCACTCCAACCTTTCTCACCTGGAGTATGTCGCTGCCTTCCTCTGCCCTTATCTATAAAATGAGAAGGGTGACCTCTAAATCCATGCTATCCTTACCCAAGTCCCTCTCTAGCTCTCCGTTTCCCCAACTATAAAATGAAGGAGTTGAACAAGATGATGCCCAGGGTGTCCTCCTGGCATTAAATCCATTCCTATGAATTAAAAGACCACTCTGAGGGTCCCAGAGTACATTCTGAGTTATGATTCAAAATGCTAACAACTTCTATCTTCCTTCCCCTTCCTAAGTGGGAATGTGGACAAATTTTCCCATCTAGAAGGCCAGAGACGGAGGAGGCAAGTTGGTGGTGAGGTGGACAGAGCACTGACCCAGAGTCAGGGAGACTTGAGTGCAAATCCAGCCTCATACACTTACAAGCTGGGTGACCCTGGGCAAGTCACTTAACCTCCCCCTGCCTCAGTGTCCTCATGTGTAAAATGGACCTCCCTCCTAGGGGTTGTGGTAAGGATCAGATGAGTTCAGTAGCCAAGTTACCTGCTGGGCCCTTCCTAGCAGTGATATACCTGTCCAACAGAGACCTTCAAGGGGCAAGCCTAGCTGGGCCATTTGTCCGGCTGAAATGCTATGCCCTCCATAAACAGTGGATTCAGCTCTATGTGCTGTCATATCCTGGGGTCACTAAAGGAAAATAACTCTAGGGAAAGCGTTCTGCAAGTATTCCAAATGGAAATGTCAGTCAATGACCCCCATGACTGGGGTGAAGGGGCATCTCTTGCCCTGATTATATGGCTAAGGAGGTCAGAGGTCAGGGCCTCAGCTTGTGTATATTCTGATAAGCATTTATAACTGTCAGACCCATAAATAGAATTTTTTGTTCCTAGGGTGAATAAAATAAAAAGACTCCTCAATTCAGTTGCCCCGGGGACACCTCAAGGTCAATGTTGGAGGGGAGATAGGGGAGGGAAGGGCTCCTAGAATACAGGGTGGCCAGAGGGGGGCCATTATTTGGCAACTTCATATTTTAAACAATTATTTTTGCTAGCTGAGCGCTAAGTTCACTTGATTCTCCAGCACAGAAAGGTTTCAAGTGTTAGCAGTGACCTCTTTAAATTCCAGCACCCTAGGACAAAGTCCATACTATCCTACCCTAATTATTGCTCTTTTAACCACTTAGGCTGGGCTTATCTCACTGGAAAAAACAAGATTAAGAAGCTGCAGGGTCTAGTGGATAGGGCATTAGACTGGGAGCCAAGAGCCCCTATGTTAAATCCCTTATCAGACCCTTACTAGCTGTGTTATCTTGGATAAGTTATTTCTCTGGGCCTCAGTTTACACATCTGTAAAATGAAATGGTTGAACTTAATGGGCTCTAAGGGCCCTTCTAGCTCTCAATCTTATGATTATGAGTACCTTGGAAACAGATTCTTTGGCTTCTTTTTACCTGTAACCTGTGGCTGGTCTCCTCAGAGAATGGTCAACCTGCAACTGAAGCCCTCCAGTGTTTCCTCTCTGTCTCTGTTCTCCTCAGGCTGACACCTTGGGGAAAAGAGCATCGTCTTGGAGGAGGAAAATCATTGAGATTTCTGCAGCCAGGTCACAGAGTTAGAGACTGAGCTCTAGGTTCTGACATCAAATCCTTGGCTGGAGTCAACAGGGTGGGGGATTAGATTTTTTGGAATTGGCCTCTGAGGGCAGGAAGAGGAGCAAAAACAGGGAGATTTAGGCTGGTTGGGAAGATAAAAAACTTCCCATCGGTGAATACTGTCTAAAAGTGAAATGGATTGTCTGGAGGTCTTCCAACAGAGACTGCATGAGCCTTCCTTGGGGATGCTGGGAGGGAATTTAGGCTTAGATGGCTGCTGAGGGCCCTGTGACTCCTCTCTGCCATGAAATGAATGAAGGCAAGCCTCCTGGGGCACTGTTCAGGACCTTCACTCTGGGTTCAAGCCCCAGCTTAGCTTATAGGAATGTGACTTTGGAGAAAAGCACTTGTCTCTCAGGCTCAGTTTTCCCATCTATAAAATCGTATACCTCCTTATTCAATAAACTCTAGGGGCTTCCTATTGCCTTTAGGCACAAATACAAAGTACTCTGTTTGGCATTAAGACCTCCAATCTTTACAGTCTTCTTACACCATACTCCGGGCCACATACACTTCAATCCAGTGATGCCAGCCTCCTGGCTGTTCTAGGCACAAGACACTCTATCTCTGTACTCTGGGCATTTTCTCTGGCTGTACCCTATGCCTGGAATACTCTTTTCCCTCCTGGAACTACTGATGTCCCAGGCTTTCTCTAAGTCCCAACTAAAGTCACCTCTCCTCTAGGAAGCTCCCCCTAATCCTTTTAATTCTAGTCCCTTCCCTCGGTTCATTATCTCCTATTTATCCTGTAGATAGTTTGATTTGTGCGTATTTGTTTGCATATCGTCTCTCCCATTTGGCTGTAAGTTCCATGAAGGCAGGGACCATCTTTTGCCTCTTTTTGTGTCCCCAGAACTTAGCACACTGCCTGACACATAGCAGATGCTTAATAAATGTTTAATGAATTGAATTAAATTGGATTAGACCAGATGCGTTGGGGGCTCGGAATCAGGAAGACTTGAATCCGGCCCTGACTCATGTACTTACGAGCTGTGTGACCTTGGGCAAGTCTTTTGACCTTTCTCAAACTCAGTTCCCTCATCTGTAAAATGAATATAATAAAAGCTCCTACTTCACAGGGTTGTTGGAAGGATAATATATTTGTAAAGCACTGCACAAAACTTCTTGCTTGATATATATGCCAGTTATTGTTCTTAGCTATTAGATTGTTTCTAAGGCTCCTCTGAGTCCTCGTATTCTGTGAGGGACCACCTAAAAAATACAGTGAGGGCCTCTGCACCAAGGCAGGGCATTCATCCAAAGTCATCAGATTGGTTGACTTCAATCTATTCCTCCCAGAATCATAAAACGTGAGTGCCAAAAGGCAATATGAAGACCCCTTGGTCCAATCTGTCATTTGTACAGATGGGGAAATTGAGGCCCAGAGAGGGACCTCACCCTTATAGTGAGGAGGCAAAACCAAGATTCACACCCAGACCTTTTGACTCCAGGTCAAATGCTATTTCTCCTACACCGAGCTTCCTTCCTCTCCAAAGTAAAAGCCCTGAATCCAAACAGGATGCATCAGACACTAATCGTTGCCTGTTTATTGTAATCCTGACATCTGGCTTTCTAATCCATCAGACTCTCTGCAGCCCAGAAAATAAATGTTCCCATTTATGTTAGCAGCTGGGTGTATGATAGGATCAGGTCAGGAGATAAGGCAGGCCTGTTTTAGAGGATGGGTGAATGGAGCAGGATTCTGTATGACCTATCAGGAGATAATTGGATTCGGTAGCTTATTGTGGCAGCTTATCCTGAGGCAAAGCAGTAGAGTGAGAAGAAGAGACTCAGCATCCAGGGAGATCTGATTTCAGCTCCTACCACTGAGACTTGCTAGCTGTGTGACTCTCAGAAAGTCTCTTCACTTCTCCGAGTCTCAATTTCTTGATCTCTAAAATGGAGCTAATCTCTGTAACATACCCATTTTACAGAACTGTTTTCTGTATCAAATAAAATGTATGTTGCAAGTAGCCCTATCTAGGCCACTTACCCTGAGCCAGGCTCCTACAACTGTCCCTAAGGGTTCTAGGGAGGTCGGATTGGGCTTGTCTCTTCTCTACAGCCATCAGCTCAAGCCCCCACCCCTGAGTCCCCACTGTCCCCATGCTGGGCTCCAATGAGGAGCACTCCAGTTCTATTTAACCACGAATTTGTTATTGTTAATACGTTGTTGAGTCATTTCAGTCCTGTCCAACTCTTCATGACCCAAGTTGGGGTTTTCTTGGCAGAAATACTGGAGTGGTTTGCCATTTCCTTCTCCAGCTCATATGACAGAGGAGGAAACTGAGGCAAACAGGGTTAAGTGACTTGCCCAGGGTCACACAACTACTAAGTGTCTGAGGCCACATTTGAACTCAGGAAGCTGTATTTTCCTGACTTCAGACACAGCACTCTATTCGCTGCACCACCTAGCGGCCCACACTTCAAGGTTGTAGCAGGAATAATTTGAAACATTTTGCCTTCCAGGGATGGTGCCTATAAATCTCTGCCACCAGAGGCTGGGTTCGGTGGATGTCTTGAGCATGGGAGTTCTGAGTTACAGTGGGCTAAGCCTATCAGGTGCCCCCACCAAGTTTGGCATTAGCATGGTGAGTGAGCCCCTCTGGGGACAAGGGACTGCTGCTTTGCCCAAGAAGGAATGAACTTGCCTACTGGAAATGTACCTCCCACACTAATGAAAATGGGACTGGGTAGCCCTTTGTACTTCCAGGACTAGACAAGGAAATTCAGTCTTAAAAACAAAAATCCATCCAATCCAATGTTTATTAGGTATCTACTATGCTTTGCTAAGCCCTAGGGATACAATTAATAAAAAGAAAAAGAGTCCATGCCCTCCAGGAGCTTACAATCTAATGGGAGGAGATAATACACAAAAGGAGGCAGGGGCGGGGGAGGGGAACCTGGGGAGATCTTGTTGCATGGAGTTGAAACCAGACAGAACAGCGATTGCAGAGTGGAGTGAACCCCAGAGTCCAGTTCCTGCCCCCTAAAAGGGAGGGCATTGGGGGAAGTTTGGTACTCCATCCTCCAATTAGAAGAGAAAGGAGGTACAGGGAGATAATGTCAGTCTCAGCTGATGAGATTAGAGGTGATAAGCTTAACCTGGAAGAGGCATCTTGTTCCAAGGAATGGAAATCAGGCTGGGGAAGTGCATCTCCACTTCATATGCTACTCCCCTTCATACATTCTGTGGTCCAGTCGAACTGACCTTCTTACCGGTCCTTACAGATGACACTGTGTCTTATCTCTATACCTCAATCCTCTGTCCTCAGCTCAGCCTCTTAGAATCTCCAGTCACCACCATAAGAGGCTTTTCTCGATCTACTCATGGGCTAGTGCCACTTCAGCCCCCCACCTTGTTGATTGTCAACAAGTTAGCTGATAAACATTTATTTTTGTTGGTTTTGCTCATTTTACAGTTGAGGAAACTGAGGCAAACAGGGTTAAGTGACTTGACCACAATCGCACAGCTAACAAATGTCTGAGGCTAGATTTGAACTCATGAAGGTGAATCTTCCTGGCTCCGGGACCAGCACTCTATCCACTGCGCCACCTAGCTGCCAAGCATTTATTAAGCACATAGTATGTGGCAGACACTATGCCAAACACTGAGGATACAAAGAAAGAAAGAAAAAGCCAACCCCCACCCCATACCTTGAATATGCATTTTTATGTATATGTTTGTTTCTTTCATAGAATGTAATCCCCTTGAAGGCAGAAACTGTTTTACTTTTATCTTCATATTCCCAGCACTTAGCAGAGTGTCCAGCACAAAGTAGGTGCTTTATATCATTGTTTGTCCTTCATTTTACAAGACAACCAATGACATTGTGGGATATCTTGACTCCTGGGTGACTGGGATTTAAGTGAGGCGGAACTGCACAAAGTCATCAGCCTCGCTCTCTCTACCAGAGTTATCAGAGTCCAATGGCAAGACAAAATACAGGAGGACTTAAGAATGGACCAGGGAGGCAGTGGATGACCTTGACATCTTTGATGTTTGATCAGGCTCCAAGTGGTCCTCCAGCTGTCTTCATGACCAGTGGAACAAATTGTTCTTATCTGCCCATTCTGCCAGAGGAAGTCTTCACTTGCTTGGGATAAACACCTCCCATCTCGTAAGTGGGTTTGAGACCCCTCGGTTACCCTCAACCTGGTTTAGCCTGTCTGCTGAGAGGGTTTTGCTGGGCTGTAGCCACTGTGACATGCTCCAGCTTCTTGGAGCCGCAGGTAAGAGGTGGGTGAATCAAGTGGACCCCAAAGGTGAATGAGTACCCCTCACACCAGAGGTGCTGGTCCTCCCTGAACACCCCATAGTTGCTTGCTTTTCTGATTCTCACAATAGCCGTATGAGGAGGGAGCTAATATTATTGTCATTTCAGTGATGAAAAAACAACCTCAAAGAGAAGTTAAGTGATGTGATGAGAGTCACACCACAGTAAGCATCTGAGGTCTTAAACCAAGGTCTTGCCTAAAGCCTGAGATCTTGTCCCCTACCATGAAGCCTCTAGGCCCTGGACACCTTCTCTAAAAGTCGGTTCTATGAGCCGCCTTCTACAAGAGGCCCTTTCTGATCCACTGCCAGACTCACCTTAGTGTTTTCCCCTCCAAGGGTGTTTTATATCAGTTTCGTACATGTCTTGTGTATACCTGTCTATGTCATTAGAATATAACCTCGTCTAGGGGAAGCATTGTTTGTTTCTTTTTTGTCATATCCCCAGTGCCTAGCTCAGCGCTTTGCACATAGTAAGTACATGATCAATGCTTGCCCATTGCCTGATTCTCGTAGACCCTTCTGGTACTGAACGGCGTTTCTCTGCAAGATTAGAAAGTCCTCATCTTCCTCAGAATCACTATCTGTGAAAGGCAGATAGAGATAGCATCAATTTCCCAGGCTTGTGAGGATCAAAGGGGATGAAATATACAAAGGGCTTTGCAAACTTTCAGGTGCTTTATTAATGTTAGCTCTGACTGTTCTGTGTCACCAGACTGACCTCTGGGACTGATAGCTCTAAAAAGGATCTTGGTCTCCATTGGTCTCTCCCTTTCTCTGTCTCTATCTCTTTCTGTCTTTTTCCTTCTCTCCTTAAGAGGAGAGATACCTCCAAGCCCTGACTTCACATCTGAGGGGATTAGAGAGTGATTAAGACAGCCTTCTTTGGACTGGGGGAGTCTGGGAACCAGGAGCTCATTTCAAGATAATATCTGGTGAGACTGAGACACCCTCCTAAGTAATTAACAGGTTAGGGAGTGACTAATGGAGCTTGTCCCACCCAGGGAGGCAATGCTGCCCAGTACAGCCAGAACACAAATGGTTTAGGAAGCTGCTTTTAAGTTAAAACTCAGTTTCACTTAGTGAAGTGTTGTTTTCCCTATAATATATTTGAGGCAGTATTTTCTTTTTTTTTTTTGTAAATTTTTTAATTTTAAACTTAAACTTAAATAAGAAAATTTAATTTAATTTAAATTAAATTAAAGTTAATTTACAATTTTAAATTAAATAAGAAAAGAAAAAAGAAACAAATTTATATACCAAAACTAAAATAATACAAAATAAGAAAAGAAAAAAGCATTGCCATATGCACAGCAGAAGGTGAGAGAGTATTCAAAATATACAGAAATAAATTTCCATTTCAAGAAAGCCTACATAATAAATACTATGTATCCTGTTGAGAACTTTTTTCTGCTTCTTTGTAAGTTTTCTTTTGTTCTCTGTTGTGCACATTTTACTTTTTTCTTTTCCCCCCACCTTTCTCCCCTCCCCGCCAAAGCTCCAATTAAGGGTGGATATATGTGTGCGTGTATGTGGGTATCCATACATATATGTATACATATATACACATATACACAAAGCTATCCATATATACATATTCATACATATACCATACATACATACATACACTTAACTACACATACATATACTTAGATTATCTATAACCATACTCACATATAGACACATACATTCATAAGCATCTGTATAAGACCGTAGTATACTTGTTTGTCCTCTGTTTCTCTGAGGGTGGATAGCATCTTCCTTCATAGGTCTAAGTCTTTCCTTATTTTTTCCAAGTCTACCAACTCATTTCCTACACTACAGCAGTATCCCCACCTTGGACTGTCTAGTTCTTCTAAATAGTCGAAAACAATGTTGATGAATATGGCTGACACATAGTGTAGTTTCCCTATTTTTTCTCTTTTGATTAAATCTATTTTAGCCTTCATTTTGTATCAGATTGTGATTACTACTCCTGCTCCTTTTTCCCTAACAAATTCTACTCCTGAGCTTTATTTTATGTTTGTGGGATCTCTTATTTCCTATCTCCCCTGATTCCTCTATTCACTTCTACCTGCTACCTTGCCCTCCTATTAGTATCCTATCCAAGGATCCCTCCCCTATCCTCGCATTCCCATTAATCTAAACACCCTTCTATACCCCCTTTAACCTATTCCCTTACCCTCCCCTCTAAAGATCCCTCTCTTATCCTCTTTCCCTTCCCTATTCCCTTAGCATTTTATTTCTTTCTGAATTTAGAAGACTTTTATATTCTTCTAGAAATATATGTATTGTTCCCTCTTGAACCCATTTCCAATAAAAATAGGTTTCCAGAACTACCACCTCTCCTCCCCCAGCTAATTCCTCTGTGTGGGTTCTTCCTCTCACACCTCATTTGTAAAAGATAATTACTCGTTTTAGCCATTCTTAAATGTTTTTACTTTTTAGAATCATATATTCAGGTCTACTCTAATCTTTCTTATGAACTGCCCAATTACTAATAACAATCTCAGATGTACATTTTACATTTCCTCATAAAAAAGGTTAACAGTCTGTCCTTATTGAGTACCTTGTAATTAGTCTTTGGTATGTACCTTATATTTCTCTTGGCTCTTGTATGTCAAATCATCTATTAAGTTCAGGTTTTTTTTTTTTTAAACAAAATCCTGAAAGTCTAACAATTCATTAAATATCCTTTTTTTTTTTTCATTCAGGATTATGCTTAGCTTTGCTGGGTATGATATTTTCAGCTGGAACCCCAGTTCTTTTGCTCTTTGATATATAGTGTTCCAAGACCTTCAGTCTTTTAGTGTAGTCACTACTATGTCTTGTGTGATTCTAATTGTGGCACTGTCATACTTAAATTGTTTTTTTTTTTCTCGTTGCTTGTAATATTTTATCCTTGAGCTTGGGGTTTCAGAATTTGACTATGATATTCCTGTGGGATTCCTTGTAGGATATTCCTTGTAGGATCTCTTTCAAGTGGTGATCAGTGGGTTTTTCTATTTATACTTACCCATCTTGTTCTAATGCTTCAGGACAATTTTCTTTAATTATTTCTTATATTATTGTATCAAGATTCTTTTTTTTTTAATCATAGCTTTCAGGTAGTCCAATTATTCTTATATTTCCTCTTCTTGATTTGTTCTCCAGATCAGTTGTTTTTCTTATGAGGTGTTTCACATTTCCTTCTATTTTTTCATTTTTTATATTTTGTTTTATTATTTCTTGATCTCTTATGACTTCTCTGGCTTCCCTTTAACCAATTCTGATTTTCAAGGAGTAGTTTTCTTCCTTAAGATTCTGGATCTCCTTTTCTAATTGGTTGACTTTCTTTTCATAATCTTCTTGTATTTTGGATTGTTCTTTTTCTTTTCTTTTTTTTTTTTTTTTAGTTTTTCCTCAATGTCTCTCATTTGATTTTAAAAGTCTTTTTAAAGTTCTTCTATGAATTCTTTTTGGGCAGATTATCATTTGACATTACTATTTGGGATAGAAGAGGGTTTCTTTGCTTCAGTATCCTCCTCCAAAGAAAAACCCTGGTCTTTTCTATTCCCATAGTAACTTTCTATGATTGAATTCTTTCTCCTTTGCCTGTGCAGGTTTTTGTTTTTTTTTGTTTGTTTGTTTGTTTGGTTGGTTGGTTTTTTTGGTAGTAGCTTATTTTTTGTAATCACTTCTAGCCCTGAGGTATGGGGGATGGTGCCTCTGGCCTCAGATCCTCCTTCAGTCTTCCCCTCTGGCTTGGAACTAAAACCAAGACCTCCAGCCTCCAGTAAGTGCTCACAGCCAGCATGTCCCCTCCCCACTGCTTCTGCACTTACTGGGCACGTGCTGGTTCCTTCTCACCCAGAGCCACATCTCCGCCAGCACATCTAGAGTCAGGAAGACCCAAGTTCAAATCTGGCCTTAGACATCAACTGTGTGGTCCAAGGCAAGTTATTTATCCTCAGTTTTCTTATCTGTAAAAATGGGGATAATAATAGCACCTACCTCCCAGGGTTTTTGTGAGAGCAAAATCAGATAACATTTGCAAAGTGCTTAGAACAGTGCCTAGTGCTATACCTACATGAGCTTTTATTATGATTAGGTTTCCCTTCCCCTTCTTAGCTGCCAAATTCCTACTTATCCTTTGAAGTCCAGATCAGCTGCTGCCTCCTCCAAGAAGCCTCTCCCAACCCTCTCTGTTTGGTAATGACCTTCTCCTTCAGATCTCACATGCACCATTCCATGTGGATATGGGCTTATCATGTAATGATCTTTAAACTGCCACTCTAGTGAGTGACCTCATCTGTGTATCAAAAAGAAATCTAGGTTGTTGTTCAGTCATTCCCAACTCTTTGTCACCCTATTTGGGGTTTTCTTGACAGAGATACTAGAGCAGTTTGCCATTTCCTTCTCCAGCTTATTTTACAGATGAGGAAACTGAGGCAAACAGGGTAAAGTGACATGCCTAGAGTCACATAGCTAGTAATTGTGTCAGGCTGGATTTGAACTCATGAAGATGAGTCTTCCTGACTCTGGGTTGAGCACTCTGTGCACGATGGTGCCACCTAGCAGCCCTTGTAATCTAGGACCCTGGAATAATTTTGTAAATGAAAGCCAGGCCCCTGGAATGGTTTCATGTTGTTATGGAAAGAGCTCTGCCCTTGGAGGCACAGAACCTGAGTGGGAATAGCAGCTCTAATTGCTTTTTCTGACTTCTTTTGTCCTCAGACCTTCTCTCTTCCTCCCACTCAGCAAAGGACTTTTGTAATAGACTGTGACCAGGTAAGTCGAGGCTGAGAGGTGAGACCTTTAGGACACGGCTCCAGGTTGGGAAGCCAGTCAGCCTGGGGCACAGGCCCTGTGGGAGGAGACTCTGGGATGCCTCTGAGTGGCCACAGAGGAGGTACAAGCCAGGGGTGGGAACAAAGTGGGACTAGCATGAGGAGGAACTCACTTGAGGTCAGCTACCAATAGGGAAAGAAACCTTCTCTGGTAGCTTCTTCTATGGGGCAGCTAGGTGGTTTGGGCATAGAGTGCCTGAGTTCAAGTCCATCCTTGGACACTTCCTAGCTGTGTGACCCTGGGCAAGTCACTTTACTCTGTTTGCCTCAGTTTCCTCATCTGTAAAATGAGCCATAGAAGGAAATGGCAAACC
Organism: Trichosurus vulpecula; assembly: GCF_011100635.1. Lineage (NCBI taxonomy): Eukaryota > Metazoa > Chordata > Mammalia > Diprotodontia > Phalangeridae > Trichosurus > Trichosurus vulpecula. The sequence continues at coordinate 31,732,685 of NC_050574.1, forward strand.
ACTCCAGTATCTCTGCCAAGAAAACCCCAAATGGGGTCAGGAAGAGTTGGGCACGACTGAAACAACAATGCTTCTTTATCATTTTTTGGTTCATGCCTGTGATTGCAATGGTGATAAGGAGCTCTCCAGTACCTTCCTCCTCCCCATGCAGGTCTTCACTGCTTCTCTGACCAATAGCCTACTAGTATAGGCTCTGAACCTGAGACCCTCGGACGGTTTCCAGGGGGACTGTGAACGCTGTTGGGGAAAAATAATTATATCTTCATTTTTACTCAAACTCTAGTAGAACTTCAGCACTTCATTTTATTATGAATGGCAGAGGTCACATATCACAGTAACGTTAGCAGTACCTGTGACTTTGTCACCAACAGAAATCACAGATCTTTTCATACCATGGTACAGTCATCACTATGAAGTATCTTTTATGTTCATCACTACATCAAAATTATGGTGGTTGTTGGATTTGTTGTGAGATAGCACCCGATCTCATTCTTCCTTTCTATAGACTATAGTTCAGCAGAATTGGTTTCTTTTGTAATCCAGTACATTTTATGCATTTAAAAACATGATCTAAGAAAAAAAAAAAAACATGATTCTGGGAAGAGATGCCTAGATTTCATTAGACTGCTGAAGTGGTCCAGGACCCAGGGGGGAAAAAAAGGTTGAGATAAGAATCTCCGTCTTCAATGAGAAGTCAAGGGTTCCAGGGTAATTTATACAGCCAGTAGATGTCTGTGGTAGGACTTGAACCCAGATTTCTCTGATTCTGAAGCTGGCTACCTACATAGTACATAAGATTGGCTCTCATTCTTCTTGTTTTTAATCAGTCAATAAACATTTTAAAAGCACCTACTATGTGCCAGGCCCAGGGCTAGGTGCTAGGGATCAAACCAACCAGGTGCCATGCTCCGCTAGTTCTGCACAGCTAAGGACTACATGTGCCTTCCAAATTTACAAATGCTGGGTAAAGTCCCAGAGGTGCTACCCTCATAGCTGCTCTTTCACAGCACAAGAAGAGGATTCATACTCCAGTTTGTGTTGGGCTGGATGAGTTCACAGGAACTTTTAATGCTGAGACTCTATAAAATTGTGAGATGCAGTCACTGTGAATGGGCAGGTAACCTTCATGATTCCACTATAAACTTGGCCAAGGGTAGGGAGGGGCTCTTTGCCTTTCTTCCAGACACTCTGCTGGGCTCAGAACTGGATGGGTTTGGAGGACCTTTCCAACTCTGAGATCCTATGTGTGTCTTAGCCACTAACAAGACTGTCACCTCCATGAGGCAGGGATAGTCTTGTCTGAATTATTATGTACTCTGGAGCTGCCCACAAGACTGAGGGAAGAAGTGGGGGGATAGGGAGAAAGAAGGAAAGGGAGGAAGGAGGAAAGGAGGAAGAAGGGAAATGAAGAAGGGAAGAAGAGAGCAAAGAAGGAGAGAAGGAAGAAAGGAAGGGAGGGAAGAAGAATGAGGAAGGGAGGGATGGAGGAAGGAAGAGGAAGAAGGGAGGGAGGAAGGAAGGGAAGAAGAAAGTGGGGAAGGAGAGAAGGAAGGGAGAGAGAGAGAGGAAAAAGGGAAGAGAGGGAGGAAAGAAGGGAGGGGGGTAGGAGGGAAAGGAAGAGGAAAGAGGAGAGTAAGGAAAGAAGGGAGGAAGAGAATGAGGAAGGAGAGAAAAAAGAAAGGGAGAGAGAGAGGAAAGAGGTCAGAGAGGGAGGAAGAATGAGGAAAGAAGGGAAGAAGGAAGAGAAAAAAAGAGTGGGGAAGGAGAGAAGGAAGGGAGAGAGGGAAGAAAGAGGGAAGAGAGGGAGGAAAGAAGGGAGGAAGGGAGGGAGGAAGGAAGAGGAGAGTAGGGAAGGAGAGAAGGGAGAAAGGAAGGAGGGGAGGGAAGGAGGAAAGAGGGGAGTAAGGAAAGAAGGGAGGAAGAGAGTGGGGAAGGAGAGAAGAAAGGAAGGGAGAGAAGGAGGAAAAGGAAGAGAAGGAGGAAAGAAGGGAGGGAGGAAGGAGGGGAGGAAAGAAAGAAGAGAGGAAGAGAATAGGGAAGGAAGGCAGAGAGGGAGAAAGAGAGGAAATATTTCTGACAACACTAGTTAGACAGGGCAAGTGAAAGTCAGACTGTTTCCACGAATCATTCATTCTCGGCTTGTCTGTCGCCCAGAGTTCAGCTGTTGGTTGGTGGCCCTCCCCTCTCCCACAGCTAATTTCAAAAGCTGACTGTTGGACTAAGGGTGAGGAGGGCATGCTTGCTAGAGCTCTATGCATTTGTGTCCAGTAGATGGCAAGATGGTCACAGAGAAGTATTTGGGATCCACTGCCTGAGCTATTTTCACATTAAGCATACAGAGAGAACACAGAGTAGAAGCTGTTGCTGAATTCTGGATGTGATCTTGTAGAACTAGGCTAGGACTTCTGGGGATAGACGAAGACATTGACAATATTATCATTTAAAAGACATCACTAGTGATGGCTGTTTTTGGTAATGAGACTCATCATCCTACACTCACAGATTTCTAAGTGACCTTAGAGACAGTCTGCTATCCAACCCGGCTGGGTAGCACAGTGAATAGATAGCTGGGCCTGCAGTGAGGAAGACCTGAGTTCTAATTTGGCCTCATACTTTCACTGAATGTGTAACTCTGGGCAAGTCAACCTTTGCCTCAGTTTCCTCAACTGTAAAATAAGAATTATAAAAGCATTTACCTCCCAGGGTTGTTGTGAGGATTCAATGAGATAAATTTGTAAGGCACTTAGCGCAGTGCCTCGCACATAGTAGGTGTTTAATAAATGCTTATTCCCTCTGCCTTCCCCAGATAAGGAAACTGAGGAAATTACTTGCCCAAGGTTCCACAGTTTGGGATTGAGCCTATGTGCTTTCACTTTAGAAAAGAAGAAGAAAGAAGTGAGTCAGAAATGAGCCTGAATCTCAGAGTTGGGAAGTTCTTAAGGGACCAAGTCTAATTTTCTACCCTTTATGACCCAGCATACCTGGCAAAGGGTCATTCAGCCTCTGTTGCAGACTTAGGAAGGCAGTATATGCAGTAGAATGAGCCCTGCTCAGAATTCAAAGGACCTAGGTTCAAATCCTGACTTGGACTTTACTTGTGTATATGAACTTGGGCAAAGCCGACTAACTTCTTTTGGCCTCAGTTTCCTCTTCGATAAGCTGAGGGGGCAGGACTAGACGACCTCTACTACCCCTTGTGGTTTTATGGATTCCAAGACTCCTTCCAGCTGTAATGTTTGTTCGCTGCTCCAAGGTTCTGATGGTCAGAGGTCTACAGTCCCTCCCGGGGCTAGTTCTAAGATTTCCCACCACACAACCATCAGCTCTAACGTTACCAGTTTCTCAGGGCCCTTCCAGCTCTAAATCTATGATGGGAGTCTCCTGGGATGGCCCCAAATCCAGCATTCTCTTCTTTGCCCCTCGGTGCTTCTCAATGATAATAGGTATGCTTTGAACACTAATGGTATTCTGGACCCTGCACCTCCTGTACTCCCTACTGAGTAACCATGGAGACAGATAAACCCTTGTTCAAGCTCACCACTTACTTTCTCTTCTTTGGGACCTTTAAATGCCAAGTCGAGGTTAAGTCTTGGGAAGAACAAGATCCCATTTACTGCTGGCTTTTGACCGCCATTTTGATCAATTTGGAAGTGGGTTAATGGGGAATCAGCCAATGGAGGCTGGTGATCCTTGCACTTTGGCATTGGTAGAAGGTACCTTAGGCATCCTGATCTGCCAGGGCTGACTGGATTTGTCTGGAGTCTCCCATTTCAGAGACTTCACATGGATCTTATGCAGAATAGTTGGAAATTGCTAGAAAATAATGAGTAATGTCTTAGCATCTTCCCAAAAGACTTTCTTAATGAGATGTTTGAACTTATTTCTTTTTTTTTTTTGACTTGCCCAAGGTCACACAGCTTGATTTATTTAATTTATTTAATATTTTTAGTTTTCAGCATCGATTTTCAAGAGTTTGAATTACAAATTTTCTCCCCATTTCTACCCTCCCCCCCACTCCAAGATGGCATATATTCTGGTTGCCCCATTCCCCAGTCAGACCTCCCTTCTGTCACACCACTCCCTGCCCCATCCTCTTTTCCCTTACTTTCTTGTAGGGCAAGAGAAATTTCTATGCCCCCTTGCCTATATATCTTACTTCCTAGTTGCATGCAAAAACTTTTTTTTGAACATCTATTTTTAAAATGAACTTATTTCTAGACCAATAAATTCATAACTTACAAAAAAAATTCTTTTCTTAAGGGGCCTGGTTGGCATTCATAAATTAGCCTTGACCTTGGGGCAGCTGGTGGCGCCTTAGTGCACAGAGCGTGGAGTGAAGAAGACTTGAGTTCAAATCTGTCCTGAGATACTTATTAGCTGGGTGACCTCAGACAAATCACTTTACCATTATCTGCCTGTGTTTCTTCCTCTGTAGAATGGTATCATAATAGCGCCTACCTCCCAGGATTGTTGTGAAGATCAAATGAGGTATTTGTAAAGCACTTAGTACAGTGTCTGACACATAGTAGGCGCTTTATAAATGTTTATTACCATTATTATTATTATTCCAGCTCGGTGACTGAAAATAATGACACTTGTTTCAAATTCCTAAGAGCAAAGACAGCATAGCAGAGTGGAAAGAGGGCTGACCTCACAGCCAGGGAGACCCAGGTTCAAGTCTTATCTCTGACACATACTGTCTGTGACTTACTATATATGCACACATATGTATATGGATATACACACATGTGTATAGCTAGGTTGCATAGTAGATAAAGTCCTGGACTTGGAATCAAAAAAAGCCAAGATATTGACTCAGATATTGATTAGTTATATATGACCCTGGTCAAGTCACTTAACCTCTGTCTGGCCTTAGTTTCCTCATCTGTAAAATGCGGATAATAATAGTACCTACCTTTCAGGGTTGTTGTAAGGATAAAATGAGATGAGAAATTTGTAAAATTCTTAGCTCAGTGCCTGGCACATAGTAGGTACTTAATAATTGCTTGTTTTTAAAAAAAAATGTCTACAAAGTGTGAATGCGCATCAAAGCGTATTATGTGCTCTCTCTCTTCTTCTGTTTTGTTTTGTTTCTTCTTTCTCATGGTTCATTCCATTGGTTATCATTCTTCTTTGCAACATGACTAATGTGAAAATATGCTTAATGTGAATGTCTATGTAGAGCCTATATCAGATTGCATGCCATCTTGGTGGGCGGAGGGGAGAAAATTTGGAACTCAAAAGCTTGTCAACTGAATGCTGTAAATTAAAATTAAATAAAGTTTCAAAAAATGTCTATATGGCACTTTAAGTTTACCAAGCCCTTTCCATAAGGAACAATATGGTGCAATGAATAGACTATTCTTTTAAAGTCAAAAGATCCAGGTTCAAATCTGAATCCTGCCCTTCCTCTCTTTATGCTGTATTGAGGGATATTGAGGGGTAATCACCCTTTGGTTTTTGTCTTTGTATTCCCAGCACCTAACACACAGTAGGCACTTAATAAATGCTTGCAGATTGATTTCCTCTCTGGATTCTATGTCCAGCACTGGGATTGTTGGATCAAAGGTAAGGAAGAGTTTCATCATTTTTCTCCAAAAATTCAAATTACTTTTTCTAGAACTCACAAGGTTTGGTTTGGTTTGGTTTGGTTTTAAAATGGTAAGCTCTATACTTCCATAACTATTAACTAAATTTTGTATCTCTCCAATGTCTAGCACAATACTCTGCATACAGTAGGCACTTAATCCAGGCTTGGTGAATTTGACTACATCCTGAAGTGAGTTTCCATAAAGGGGCACCCTAGTAATGAGTGCTTAACAGGAAGTAGTAGGAAAACTGTCCTCCCCAAAACATCTTAAGATAAATTCAAGGAGTAGCTAGGTAACACAGTGGAGAGAGCATCTCCCTGGAGTCAAGAGGACCTGAGTTTAAATTCAACCTCAGAAACTTAGTAGCTCTGTGACCCTGGGCAAGTCACTTAGCCCCGATTGCCTCCCAAAAAAACAACGGAACAAAAAAAGATAAATTCAATTGGGGATGGGGAAGGGATGGACAGAAATCTTATGTAGGAATCTTTGATTTCAGAACATAAGGACAGAGAGAGGAAAGACCCCAGGACACTGTTGCATGGTGGGGACCCAGACCTCAGGATGCTTCCCACCCTGCTAGATGCTGCTGGGGAGTCTGTCCCTTGGTGGGAGGGAGCAGATCAGGGCTGCAAACAAGGAGGAGCTGGAAGGAACTCCCCTGGACTGTAGATTGCCTTGCTATATGGTAGCTTCATCTTTTAGGGTGGTCGAGTCCTAGATTTAAAATTAGAAACGACATCAGAGATCATCAGAGGCCCTTCATATGAGGATGAGGAAACTGAGGCACAAAGGGGTTAAAGTTCATGGTTATTGAGGCAATCGCTAGCAGCTTAGACTTTTTTACTTTAGAACCAATGTTATTTCCACCATATTTTCACTAAATTATTCTTATCTCAGTGTGAGCTAGGTAAAAGTATGGAGAGAAAGTCAGCTTCAGAGTCATGGAGATAGGGTTTCAAGTCCCCTGCATTCAAGTCTCCCCTTTGACACATATTGATTATATGACCTAAAGCCAGTCACTTAACCAATCGGTGCCTCAGGCAATCTTCTAAGCTACAGAACAGGCGATCTGCTTTCTTAGAGAAATTTTCCTCACCAGGAACTTCCTCTATCACCAAAATCACAGGTCTAATTTAAAAGCAGCAGCAATGAAAATGATACTTCTACCTAATTCAGCACTATACCAAATTACCAAAAATGTTTTATAGAGTTAGACCCAATAATAATGAAATTCATCCAGAAGAACAAAAGGTCAAGAATATCAGGGGGAAAATTTAAAAAAAAAATTTGAAGGAAGGTAGCTTGGCAATACCAGACCTCAAACTGTATTACAATACAGTAATCATCAAAACAATCTGACACTGGTGAAGAAACAGAGTGGTGGATCAGTGGATTAGAATAGGTATGAGATAAATAGAAGTAAATGACCATGGTAATCTAGTGTTTGATAAACACAAAGATCCACTGGGATAGGAACTCACTATTTGACAAAAATTGCTGGGAAAACTGGAAAGCAGTTTGGCTAAAACAGATATTGATACAGACCAACATCTCACACCATTTACCAAGATAAGGTCAAAATGGGTGCATGATTTAGGCATAAAGGGTGATACCATAAGCAAATTAGGGGAGGATGGAATAGTTTACCTGGCAAATCTATGGAAACAGAAGAATTTATGATCAAACAAGAGATAGAAAGCATTATGAGATGTAAAATGGTTAATTTTGTTACATGAAATTAAAAAGCTTTTGCACAAACAAAACAGGAAACTGGGGGAAAAATTTTACAGCAAGTTTCTCCGATAAAGACCTCATTTCTCAAATATATAGAGAACTGAGTCAAATTTATAAGAATGTAAATCATTGATAAATGGTCAAAGGATATGAACAGACAGTTTTCAGATGAAGAAATCAAAGCTCTCTATAGGCATATGAAAAAATGTTCTAAATCACTCTTTATTAGAGAAATACAAATTAAAACCACTCTGAAGTACTATCTCACACCAATCAGATTGACTAATATAGAAATAATAGAAATATAGATATAGTAGAAATATAGAAGCAACAAAAAAGGAAAATGACAAATGTTGGAGAGGATATGGGAAAACTGGGACACTAATGTACTGTTGGTGGAGTTGTGAACTGATTCAACTATTCTGTAGAACAATGTGGAACTATGCCCAAAGGGCTATAAACCTGGGCATATCCTTTGACCCAAAAATACCATTGCTAGGTCTCTATCCCAAAGAGATTAAAGAAAAAGGAAAAGGACTTATATGTACAACAATATTTATAGCACCTCTTTTTGTGGTGGCAAAGAATTGAAAGTTGAGTAGATGTGCATCAACGGGGCAATGGCTCTACAAGCTGTGGTATATGGTTGTGATGGAATATAATTGTACTATAAGAAATGACAAAGAAAGATGGTTTCTGAAGACTTAGATGAACTGATGCAAAGTGAAATGAGCAGAACCAGCAGAACAGTATACATAGTAACAGCAATATTGTACAATGATCAACTCTAAATGACTTAGTTATTCTCAGCAATACAATGATCCAAGACAATTCTGAAGGACTCATGATGAAAAATGCTATCCACTTCCAGAGATGAAGTCTGAATGCAGATCAACGGATACTTTTTTAACTTTATTTTTTTTCTTTTCTTTTTTTGGTCTTTTTTTTTTGCAACATGGCTGAATGGAAATATGTTTTGTATCACTGCACATGTGTAATCTATAGCAAATTGCTTGCCTTCTCAACAAGGGGAGAGGAAAGGGAGGGAGAGAATTTGGAACTCAAATTTTAAAGAGCAAATATTAAAAATTGTTTTTACATGTAATTGAGAAAAATAAAATAAAAATGATTGAACAAGCCTTAAAGAAACTATCAAAGAAAAAAACAGCCCAGCAACAATAACTTCAATATACAATTAATTGTTAAGCTCAGTTGTTTCTACTTCCTGAGGAATTATAGTGCCATAACCGCCTTTTGAATTCTGCTGCTGCCTTGGCACAAAGCCCTGTCACCACATCAAAGTTGCATAAAACAACTAGCCCTGTTCTTAGCGAATATGCTCACATCTGGAAGAAGATTCAGTAAAAGGTCAAGGTCCTCCAAACTTTCACCTGACCTGGGAACCTATGAATTGACTTCCTGCTTCCTTAGAGTCTGTAGCTCCAGTGGGGAATGCTCATTTGCTCACTAGGGAGTGCTCTCATCTCCGGAAGCTCCTCTAGTATTTTCTAAGAGTTCTTTGGACCTCTGGGTGTGGAGTAGGAAAAAATGAGCAGATGGCAGCAGATGCTTCCTTACCTCAGCTCCAGGTCATTGTCATGGGTGTGTGGGGACCTTTGGTTCTATTGTCCACTGGAATGAGACACCTAAGTTACAGCTCCCACCTCTTAAAGAAAGAGGAATGTCAATTACTTTTTACTAGTTTGGGTATATTTCATCTTATCTGTGTACCTGTGTTCCCTCCTCTCCCCCCACCCAGGAGACTATAAGCTCATTGATGACAGGGGCCCTTTCATTTTTGCCTTTTAATCCCCAGCCCATAGGGCAGAGCCTGGAACATAACAGGCATTTAATAGATGCATAGCTCTCTCCCTCTTCCCCTTCTTCCTTCTTTGTCTTTCTGTCTGTCTCTCTGTCTCTGTGCGTGTGTGTGTGTGTGTGTGTGTGTGTGTGTGTGTGTGTGTGTGTGTCCAGAAAACCAATTGCCTGGATGGCTGGGAGGAAAATAGAAGGGATCAGGACTGAACCATTAGATAGTATTTCAGGTACATTCTGCAAAGGTAGCAAAACCAGATGAGTTTGCATTGGCTTGGGAGAGGCCAATCAGAATTGAATTAATTTAAATGGAATTCAATGAACATTTATTAAATACCTACTGTGATCTGGGCACTAGAGACCAAAAAGGTAAAAAATGGTACCTGACCTCAAGGAGCTTCCATATTTCTGAAGGGGTGCAACATGTAGACAGATCAATAAATGAAAAGTAAGTTGAGGAGAAAGAGTGTACCAACAGCTGGGTGCATCAGGGAGGACTTTAAGCACTTAAACTCTGAAGGAAGCTAAAGATTCTGTGAGGCAGAAGTGAGATGACAGTACATTCCAGTGTAATCTTCCCTCTGGGCCGTTTCCTTGATTTTTCATTTCCACCATCAAGTTAGGTATCCAGAGAGGCAACTAACTAGTCTCGGGATTCTAAGGGTAAACCTCTGGATGTCTCCAGGACCCCACCAGTATATTTCCTATTAACAGTCAGTAGATTTAGTTAGTTTTTGTCAAAGATATTTATTAAGATGGTATAGTAAAAATTATTACTACAAAATTTTCCTATGAAATGCCTAAAGTGTGCTCTTCCCACAAATACACATAGCATCAAAGGTTATGTCTCAGTAGGAAACACATGTAACAGAGAAGTAAATAAAAACTCCTAGTATTGCTAGTCTTTAGTCAGTACTTCTCTCTGCCATGAGGGGTCACACTGCTTTTTCACTTGAGTGTCTGTCTCTTCATAGCCATCTGTCCCAAGACCATCTAGATGCATTGTCTCCTACTAATCCAATCTCTCCGCTGACATAGTCAATTGGGGGTGGGGAGGGAGGAGAAACAGCCTAACAGTCCCCTTCTCTTTCTCTAAAGCAAAGTGATTCCTTCCCAGGGGCACAGTTTTTCTCAGCTTTGAGCTCCAGCTCTCAAATTGATGAACAACTGGACAGATAATCTACTGAAGTTTCTTGTTTGGTTAGCCAACTGTGCTGGTCCATTTTTGATTCAATCAAAGAGATTCCCACCTCATAAAGAGATCACTGGTTACAAACTCATTTTGTTTACCCAGTTAAAACTTCATCATGTATGAATATGGTCTGTGTCTATATTAGGTGAGCTGCAGGGTGAGAATCACCTCTCCTTCTGCTGCTCTCCTTCATTCTCTCTCTCCCTCTTCCCTCCTTCTTCCTTCTCTCTCTTCTTGTCAATCCCTTCTTTTTCTCTTCCCTCTCTTTCATTTGCTTCTATCCTTAGTTCCCTCTTTTCCTTTCTTTTAGTGCAGGGGTTCTCCACCTTTTCTGTATCCTGGACTGACCCCTTTGGTCATCTGATGCAGCTTAGGGACCCCTTCTATCATGTTTCTAAATGCATGAAATAATGTTTCTAAATCATGTTTCTAAATGTTTCTATCATGTTTCTAAATGCATGAAATAAAATATGTAGGATTACAAAGGCAATCAATTATATTAACATTTTGTTAGGAAAAAAATTCTTTAACCAAATCGCAAACTCCCTGACTGGGTAGGGGGAGGCGGGGGACGGGACTTGAGTTCAAATTTGACCTCAGACACTTACAAGCTGTGTGACCCTGGTCAAGTCACTTAACCCCAATTGCCTTTAAAAAAAAAAAAAAAGAACCTCTGCCTTAGGGCAATCCAGTGCCCAAGACATTTTCCTTCCCATCTTGTGGTCAAGTGACTTCTGGATGTCCTCACTGGCAAGGTTCTACCTTTACAGAAACCTACTTTAGAGGTTCGTGGTCTTGATGGAAAGAAATCAGTCTCTCAACATTGACATGAAATATAGAAGTAGGAGAGTGAGCTTTCTCTACTTATAATTCCCTTGGAATTAAGCGTACTTTCAACTCCCCTTTGTGGCTTCCTTGTCATGAAGAGAGGACTGGACCTGATTGAGAAGAAAGCAAAGAGTAGGAACGGAAGAGATCGAAAATTAGAGTTCCCACCACCTTGGGGCCAGGGCTTGGGGCCAGAATCTACCGCAGCAATCCCTCTGTGAAATTCCCAGTGTCTGGGGATCCTGGGCCCAGCTCATCCTCTGATTTCTTAAGCATTTACTGCTTGGGGGATGCCACAGACACAAAGACCCAAGCCAGGCCGCTTACTGGCCTCTGGGAGTCTATTGCACAAACATCTAGAAGGACCTACTACGCACACAGTGCTGCCTAGATGTGAGGATGAGGCTCTGAGAGGCTCACCCATTTAAACCCTGCCCTGGGCCAGCCTTCCTTAGAGCCCTTTGTGTCTCTTGAACAGCACCACCACAAAGTGATGGCCAAGAATTTGGAAGAATTAGCCCCATGATACTGAGTATTAAATACAGATCACCATGGCAATCCTCACAGTTCAGCCTGTTGAGCTGAATGCTAATGTTCTTCTTCCTCATATTAAAATAGACAAAACCAGATTTAACTGTGAATGGTGCCAAGCCCCTTCCAATTTCTTTCTTTTTCTTTTTCTTTTCCTCTTTTATTCTCCAGTGGCTAAGATCCTAGACTCCATGGCATGACTTGGCCCAAGAGGTTTAGCAGAATTTTACAAAGACAGAGAAGTAGGTAAAGGGGGTATGAGTTGAACTGAGCACCAGGAGGTGTGGGTTCAAACACCACCTCAGGCACTTGCTAGCTGGGTGACCCTGGATAAGTCACTTAACTGTTTCCTCATTGATAAAATGGGAGTCCTAGCACTCATTTCAGAGTTCTTGTGAAGATCAGTCCATCAACCAAGAAGCATTTGTTAAGCATTTATTATATGCCAGGCACTGTCTTAAGGACCGGGGTTAAATTAGGTAAGGCACAGAAGTAAAACCTAAAAAGGAAATTTGGTGGAAAGGATGTAGCCCCAAGTTCAGATACTGCTCCAGACACTTGCTCTGTGACCCTGAGAAGCAAGTCTCTTATTGAAGACTCAGTTTCTTCATCTGTGAAATGGTGAAAATGAAAGCACGCCTCTCCCAGGGCTATAGCAAATAGCAAACGGGCATCAGATAGAGTGTTAGACGTGGAGCCAGGAAGACACGAGTTTTAATCCAGCCTCAGAGATTCTGGGGAAGTCACTAAATCTCTCTGGGTCTCAGTCAGGTTCCTCATCTGTAAAATGCACCTATCTCTGGGGTGGTTGTGAGAATCAAATGAAATACTATATGTAAAGCGCCTCCCAAACCTTAAAGTCTTCCATAAATGCTAGCTGTTCTTATTGTGTATCGTCACCCTCACCACCACCCACCACCACCCACTACCACCATGGAATGGAAGAGCAGGCTGGTTTCCAGAGACATTGCCAACAATAGGACCTTCAGCTCCACCGCCTGCCTGGCTAACAAAGCCCCTTCAGTCACGCAGGGAAGATCTGGCCCCCAACACACACATCTGGACCACTCCATGAGTGCCCAAGCACACACAGGCACGTACTCCCGCTGACGTCAACACTGACCCATCAGAGAAGCGGCGCTTCCTCTCCTATATCCTTACTCCCCCACCCTGGGGGGACCCTAAGGTGAGGAAGGCGCCATGACCAGAAGCTCCCAGGCTTGGCACTGAAACCACAGCCGGCCCTGGTCATCAAGGACAAGGTTCTCAGAGATGCTGCCAGGCACCAGAGGAGGTGATGAACGCAGAGTATTTTGGGCCAAGTATGAGGAATATAATGAAACCTTGGAAGACCTTCATGAAAAATAAAATGTGTGTGTGTGTGAAACAAGGCAGTGTGTACGAATTATCATCACAGAAGGAAAAGTCAATGAGAATGAATAGACAAAGGATCTTAGTGAGGACTTGGGCATGGGGAGAGGTTTGAAAGAGTATAAGGGTGCTTTAGACATTGAGAGGAATATATTTAGATGTCACCAACCAAGCTTATTTGTTTATGGTGGTGTTGTTGATTTGTTCAGTTGTGTCTGACTCTTCCTGACCCCATTTGGGGTTTTCTTGGCAGAGATGCTGGAGTGCTTTGCCATTTCCTTCTCTAACTCATTTTACAGATGAGGAAACTGAGGCAAACAGGGTTAAGTGACTTGCCCAGGGTCACACAGCACTTAGTGAATAAGGTCACATTTGAATTCATGAAGATGAATCATCTTGACTCCAGCCACACCACTCACTGCACCATGGCGCCATCTAGCAGTAGTGTTCATATTGCTGTTCAATGTTAAGGTTCTAATATGTAAAGGTGGGGGGTCAATTGAATTAATCAATCCATGAATTAGTTATCCCACTCCACTTAAAGTAAGTAACATGACAGGCCCCTTTTCCCACTGATGAGTTCCTGCATTTTGGGGAGAAGCCTAGACTGGCCACTCTTCATTCCTCTCCACTTTTGCTCCTGCCGCTGCAGACTTCTCAATACTATATACTGATATTGGCATCATCTTTCCTGCCCACCCCCTCCCCCGAACTTTTCAGTTCCCTTTTGTGGTTGTCTTCCCTGATTAGAATGTAAGCTTCTGGAGAGTAGGGGCTGTCTTCCTCTTTGCTTGTGTTTGCATGCCCAGTGAACATAATACATTTTTGGTGCCTTCCTAACAAAATGCTCCAACCTCAACACTTTTGTCAGGTGAGAAGACCTCTACTAAAGTAGTCAGTGAGGGCATTGAACCAAGCATCTGACTTAGTTAATGAGTCTGGGAAGGACCTGGTATCACCCAAAGGACCCTAAGAATCCAAAATGAGTCACCCAGGATTAAATCTCCCACTAATCTTTCTGAAGGCCTTGAAATTCTACCATTAGAGGCAGATTCCAGAAGGATTTATGACTTCATCAGAGTGAGGGGCTCCTGGTATGGAAATTATCTTTAATAGTTCAGGGTGCAGTGGATAGAGTCAGGAAGACACCTACTAGCTGTGTGACTCTGGACAAGTCATTAAACTTTTTTCAGTCTCAGTTCTACCCCCAGGGTTGTTGTGAGGATCAAATGAGATAATATTTATGAAATCCTTAGCACAGTGTCTGGCATATAGTAAGCATTGTATAAATGCTTTTCCCCTTTTCTTCCCTTCCCTTCCTTTCCCTTCCCTTCCCTTCCCATCCTCTTCCTTCCCTTCCCTTCCCATCCTCTTCCTTCCCTTCCCATCCTCTCCTTTCCCTTCCCTTCCCTTCCCTTCCCTTCCCTTCCCTTCCCTTCCCTTCCCTTCCCTTCCCATCTATTCCTTCCCTTCCCTTCCCTTCCCTTCCCATCTATTCCTTCCCTTCCCTTCCCTTCCATTCCCTTCCCTTCCCTTCCCTTCCCTTCCTTCTCCATCCTCTTCCTTCCCTTCCTTTTCCATCCTCTTCCTTCCCTTCCCTTCCCATTTTCTTCCCTTCCCATTTTCTTCCCTTCCCTTCCCTTCCCTTCCCTTCCCTTCCCTTCCCTTCCCTTCCCTTCCCTTCCCTTCCCTTCCCTTTCCTTCCCTTCCCTTCCCTTCCCTTCCCTTCCCTTCTCTGATTCAGTAGATGAACTCTAGAGAGTTACCTAAGACTTTGGAAGATCATAGGCATATAGATCCGCAGCTGAAAGAGACTACAGAGGTCATCTAGTCCAACCCCATCATTTTGCAGATGCTCACCATAACACCATGACTGACTTGATCAAGCCCACACTGGAATAAGTCTCAGAGGCAGGGTTTAAACTCAGTTCTTCTTGATTCTAAGTCAAGTACCTTATCCACTATCTCCATTTTACAGATTGAGATAACTGAGGCTCTGAGAGGTGAACTTTCTAGTTGTATAATATAACTACTTATAAATCCCTTGCTGAGTAATCTATGGTCTTATCACTTTCCAACTACCTGACAGGCAGGGGCTCTGGAGATAGGAAGAGGGAGAGATAGATGGGGATCAAGGGGAAGGAGGGAGGAAGGTGGGTGTTTCCTGAAAAACAGAGGCACCTGGGACTCTCCCTGTGGACTCCTAGTTCCACCCTGACCCTCAGCCTCAGAGAATGCTTCAGATCAAGGAAATCCTGGGGTCAATCGTTCAAGTTTCCCAGGACCTGTGAAAGGGAGTCTGAGTGCAATGAGAAAGAGTGGCTATTCTTAGAATTCATGTCCCAGTGCCAGCAAAGAAGCAGATGGGATTGTAGGCAAGCAGCAAAGCCCAGATCAGAAAAGTGCAGGCACAGGCAGTAAAAGCAGCCACTGCCATAGGAGACAGTGTGGTATAGTGGAAAGAGACCTGAATTTGGAGTCATGGTACCCAGTCTGAGAAGGCAAGCAAGATGACATCAATTATCCTTAGCACAGGGTGTTTTAATGTTTGTCGAACTGAATTTAGTTTCCCAGCAAAGTTGGTGCCATTCAGAAAAATATACGCTAGGTGAAATGATTTGCAAAAGACACACAGAGAGATTCCGAAGTGAAGTAAGTTTCTTAATCCATACTGCTAGAATGTTAGATTTGAGAGCAATTTGTAGGAGCCAGCAGGAATCTAGGGAATCTAGGACAAAGGATGCCAACTCCGCACTGCGCCCCCAAGTCGTACTAAAGTGAAGCTTCAGGGTAATTTTGCATGACCCTAATATAGCAACTAGGGCATGAGAGGAGTTATAAAGTCTTAACTCACTCCAACTAACTGGGCTGGAAAGCAAGACAGCTTTTCTCCTAAGAGACTTTTGCTGGCTGGGTGCTTTAAGACTGAATCACAAAAGAACTGAGTTAGCATGGGGGCAATGGGTTCTGTCTACAAAGAGAAGATTGTAAGGACCAGAGGAAGACTCATCTTCCTGAGTCCAAATCAGAAACTTACTAGCTGTGTGACCCTGGGCAAGTCACTTAACTTTGTTTGCCTCCATTTCCTCGTCTGTAAAATGAGCTAGAGAAGATGGCAAACCTCTCTAATCTCTTTTCCAAGAAAACTCCAAATACACTCACAAAGAGTCAGACTCGACTGAAAAATGACTAAACAATTTGAAAAAGAAACAGTAACGCCAGTAGCATCTCAGTGGAGAACCAGCAGGTGGCAGTAAAGCATGGGAAGCTGCCCAGAAGATGAAATCAGTGGGTCAGAGGTGACGTCAGCAGCTTGGTGAGGGGAGCATCATGCTCTACCTGCCCGAATTGCCTGAGCTCCCTTCCCTCCTCCCACCAGTGGTGGAGAGGCTGTGGGAAAGCGAACCCTCAGTTTGTTTGCTGGAAGGTCTTTTGTCTCATTATTTACTCTTTTGCTAAATTAAACCCCATAAATAAAAGTTAACTGGCCTCTCAAAGGGAAAGCTTCAATTGGGAACACTGATACAGAGCAAATCTTGATTCTGCTGCTAACTTTAGGGACCCGTTTTTGAGAGGGACATAAGCTACCCAGAAAATAAAAGCTTTTTGAGGTCAGAAATTTTCATGGGTTTTTTCTCTTTTTCTTCCTTCCTTCCTTCCTTCCTTCCTTCCTTCTTTTTTCTTTCTTTCTTCCTTCCTTCCTTTCTTCCTTTCTTCCTTTCTTCTTCTCTTCCTTACTTCCTTCCTCCCTTCCTTCCTTCCTTCTTTTTTCTTTCTTTCTTCCTTCCTTCCTTCCTTTCTTCCTTCCTTCCTTTCTTCCTTCCTTCCTTTCTTCTTTTCTTCCTTCCTTCCTTCCTTCCTTCCTTCCTTTCTTTCTTTCTTTTGTTCTTTTCTTTCTTCCTTTCTTTCTTTCGTTCTTTTCTTTCTTTCTCTTTCTCTTTCTCTTTCTTTCTTTCTTTCTTTCTTTCTTTCTTTCTTTCTTTCTTTCTTCCTTCCTTCCTTCCTTCCTTCCTTCCTTCCTTCCTTCCTTCCTTTCTGTCTTTAGCTTCTGACACAATGCCTGGCACTTTGTAAGTGCTTAATAAATTCTTGCTGCTTGATTATTTACAGGGGAATCCGGACTACAGTATCTACCTGATGAGTGCTAACCCTATTTGGCACAATGTACTGCAGGGCTTGGCATGGTGACTGACACCAAGTGAACTACCAACAATCTCCCACCCCCACCCCCCCCACTCTAAAGACAAGGAGGGACCCAAGCAAACCTGGTAGAGGTATTGTTGTCCACTGCACTGAAGACAATTCCAAATTCCTATAGCTGAACCCTAGACCAGAGCTATTACCAAGACTTTTTCCAATTGAGATAAGCATTACCAACTATGCCCAGGGAAAGGGTCAGAAAACATTCCCTCAAGCTGCAAGGGACTGAGAAAAAGGAAGGAAGAAATCAACATTTATTAAGCACCTACTATGTGCCAGCCCCATGCTGGCATAGTTTGTATCCCTCTCAAAAATGGGTCCCTCCCCTTTTTCGCCCGTCCAGCCATCGTGGTGGAAGCTCGGCTGTCATCTCATCATCATGTCCTCTCATAAAACATTTAGAATCAAAAGGTTCCTGGCCAAGAAACAGAAGCAGAATCGTCCCATCCCTCAATGGATCCGAATGAAAACTGGTAATAAGATCAGGTACAACTCAAAAAGGAGACATTGGAGAAGGACCAAGCTCGGATTATAAAGAATGGCCAGCGCAACGAAAGACGAAACACCAGAACCATCTCCCCCACCCTTACCATGACATCCTTCCATCCATCAATCCATCCATTCATTCATTCATCCATCAATCACTCAGTCACCTCATTGCCCCCAATAAAAAGTAAATACCACTACTGCCCTCCCATTTTGGAAGCTGTCTGCCAAGATGCAGACATCAAAAAAACCCCAACCCTGACAAACTGTTAAATTTGTCTTGCCCTTGAATGTTTTCATGAATTGCACCTGCATCCATGCGTTTGGGTACCGTGTGTTTTGTGATATGGTTTAAATTACTGTTATTTGCATCTCTGTGTAGCATTTGTATGTTTGAGGTTATGCTTAAGAGGCAGAGATCATAATGAAACAAGTTCCTGTCAAGAAGAACCAAGCTCAAGCCCTGCCTTGACTAAGCCTTCACAATAACCTCTCTGTGTTTTGTTTTGTGTTCTAAGGAGTTATAAGAGAGCACCTACCTCACAGGGTTGTTGTGGGGATCTAAGATTTGCACGCCTTCAGTGTAAGCCTCCAGTGCTGCTAATCAGGAGCTGTCTCAGCCAGATTATGCGCAGCTGACTGTGCTCATTTATCAAACTCACAGTCAGAGAAGTAACCTGTTGACCCCCTGCTTATTTCATACAATAAGCCGTCTTTGTTCCTTGTTGGGAGGTGGTAATTAAGTGTTGGCAACTTCAAAGTTGTCGGTTATTTGTGTGTGTGGGAAAGCCCAACCTTTTGTTAGGAACTAGACCTGGTCCAGGTGAATGGCTTCACAATTTTCTGAAGATGCAATTCTGCTAATAAAGGGCTTCTACCAAAAAAAAAAAAAAAAAAAAATGGGTCCCTAATAAATATTACCTCATGTGATCCTCACAACAACCCTAGGAGGGAGGTGCTATAATTATCCCTATTTTACAGTTAAGGACACCGAGGCAGACAGAAGCCAAGTGAAAGGAATCATCAATGGGGTTGCTCCTTGGCAATCTGCTAAACCCAATGGTAGGGATGAGAGACAAGGCAGGGTAGTAGAGGAGGGTCATGTGGTAGCTTCTTTTTTTAATGAATAATTTTTGTCAGCATTTGGCATAGTGCCTGGTACTTAATAGGGTAGGTACTTAATAAATGTTTATTGATTGATTGCTGGCTAGTTGCTGTAATTCATTATTTCTTTGTTGTGAAGTACTTCGAACGCTGTCCATACCTTCTAAATTCAGTGCCCTGGATCAAAGGTCTGATTGTCCCACCCTAGTTATGGTCCCTGCCCAGTTTATAAGGGTCAGACCAAATAGCCTAATTCCAATGGCTTTTGTTGCAGGAAGCCCTGATATGAATCCCAAACCAGTTTCCTCCCAAGCTGCAGACTTTGATCCATGTTCAACCTTTATTCTGCTCACATCATAATTACAGGAATAGATCCGAGTGTTTAAAGAACAGTCACATTACTAGTTTTTCCCAGCCATGTAAACATGTAGGCGAAAATAAGCATACTGCCTAGGCTGGAGTGAGTGATTGCTGGTTGCAGATATAGAAGAACATTTTTTTTAAGTCTCATGTTCTTGTGGTTAGGGGTAGAGCATTCATTCTGAGCTGTGTGAGTGACGTGCCTCTTCTCTAAATAGCCCACTCACCGAGACATGGCAGCAGCCCGGAAGGAGCAAAACTTTAAGAAAACACATAATAACAATCAGGGGAAAATAAAGGGGACAGCTAGTGGGAGGGTGGAAAGCTGCCACTGCCTGGCCAGACAATATGCCCCCAGGAGACTTAGAGAGATGCTTAGGAACAAGCCAATGCAGGCAATCCAAGCCTTCCTTTGTCAGGGCTTTTCTTTTTCTTCTAAAGTTTTATTGATGCCCTTGGGTTTTTAACAACATTGGCCTTTCCCTGAACTTCCCCACTGAATTAACCCTTGAAAGAAAGTGCTAATAATAATAACTGCCATGCATATAGCACCTACTGTGTGCCAGGCACTGTGCTAAGTGGTTTACAAATATTATCAGAAAGAAAACTGATGCCCAACGTGACTGTGTCTGAAGCCCATGAAACATTCAGCACCCGAAGTCCACCACCTTTATCTACTGACGGAATGTGCATTTCATTGTCTAATTGTGAAGGATGTGTGTTTAATTGTCTAATTGTGAAGGATGTGTGTTTAATTGTCTCTTCCCTTGAGACTAAAATTGGTCTTTGGAATTCCGCTGCCTTTTAATTGGCTTTATTGTAGGCACTGTGTATATTTTTCTTTTCGTTCTGTTTACTGTGCCCTAAATCATTTCATATAAGTGTGCCCATGTTTCTCCAAATTCCTTAGATTTGTTGTTTCTTTTAGGGCCATGATTGGTGTTACATTACATGTATACACCGTGATTTACTCAACCAGCTACCAATTAATGGACACCTACAGAACTGCAGAATCTCAGAGCTGGAAAGGAGCCCAGAAGTGACCTCATACCACCTGTAACTGAATAAGAAACTGTCCCTCCCTCCTATATTCATAATATGGTCATCCAGCCTTCATTTGGAGATCTCAGAGGAAGGTGAGCTCACTATCTCTCAAGGCAGCCCCTTCCTCTTCCTGCTAGCTCTGGTGGCTAGAAAGTTTCCTCTGATATCCAGCTTAAACTGGCCTCTGTGTAACCTGCATCCACTGCTACTGGGTCTGCCCTCAGGGGCCAAGGAGAACCACACTGATCCCTCTCACTGGATGAAGGATAGGGAGGGACAGGGGTAGGGCTAGGGACAGGGTAGGGACAGGATAGGGACAGGGACAGGGATAGGGATAGGGTTAAGGACAGGGTTAGGGATAGGGGGTAAGGTTAGGGTTAAGAGGTGGAAGTCAGGCTAGGTGGATAAGGACAGGGGTCAGGCTAGGGTTGGGGTAGGGACAGGGTTAGGGATGGGGAGGAATAGGGACACAGGTAGACATAGGGACTGAACTTGCTTGGTTACTGTGGTGCAATAGGGATTTTTCTTTTGTTTTTGTTTTTGTTTTCTGTTTGTTCTCATAGGACTACTCTGGTGCAGTGGATAGATTACTGGGCTTAGAGTCAGGAAGACCTTAGTTCAAACTCTGCCTCACATACTTATAATATCTGTGTCAAAGGGCAAGATGTGCAATCTCTCTCAGCCTCAGTTTCTCCATTTGGAAATGAGGGTTTTGGAGTTCCACAGCCTTCCAGCCATGTTATATTATACTATTTCGCTGATATAGTGAACTCCCAGGTGTGGAAACTCCCTCCATCAGTGCAGGATACCATGTCTCTGCAACTTACAGTCTTAGAGAATTCCCTAGACCAGAGAGCACATAGAGCCCTCTGAATATTTGAAGACTGCTATTATGTTCATCTCATGTCCTCCCTTCTCTTCTCCATCCTAAATATACCCAGTTCTGTGGGGGAGCTGGGCTACAAGATTGAGTAGGAAGAGGAGTCTGGGCTGGCTCCCTGGAGAGGCAGTATGCTCTAGTGAATAGAATGCTTTCTGTGGGAGTCAGGAGCCCTGGGTTCAGCATCTCTCCTCAGACACCCCTATCTCCACCCACTCTATGTGCCCTATTCATCCCTTTGTTTTCGGGGGGGGGGTGGAGTTTCTACCACAAAATTACAGCTATGAACACTTGGTACATACAAGGTTTTTTCTTCTGTACCATGGGCATCTCAGTTCAACACTACCAAAACAGAACTCATTCTCTTTCTCCAGAAACACATCCCTCTATTTCTGTGGAGGGCACCACCATCTTTCCAATCCCCCAGGCTCGCAACCTCGATATTATCCTCTCCTTCTCATCAGACTCATCATCCTCTCATCTATATTCTCTCTCTCCTCTTTTCTTCTTCTCTTTCCTCTCTTCTACTTTCTTCTTTCCTCTCTTCCCCTTTCTTCTTTTCTCTCTCCTTTTATTTTTTAAAATTTTTTTGTTTTTTAATTTTTTTCTCCTCTTCTTTCTTTCTTTCTTTCTTTCTTCCTTCCTTCCTTCCTTCCTTCCTTCCCTGCTTCTTCTTCTTCTTCTTCTTCTTCTTCTTCTTCTTCTTCTTCTTCTTCTTCTTCTTCTTCTTCTTCTCTCTCCCCTCCCTCCATCCCTCTCTCTATTGCTTCTATCTCCACCATATTTCTCCTATACATTCTCTTCTCTCCACTCAAAACAGCCCCACCCTCTCATCATGGGCTCCCTCCACTCCTCTTTATGTCTATTGCAACAATCTTCTCCAAATGAACGCAAGATTAAGTGACTTGCCCAAATTCAAGAGGTCATCATCACAGTTGGTATTTGAATTCAGGACCTCTGACTAAGAGCAAGTTCCCTTCCCACTGTACCATATTTCCTACTTCTGTGGAGGGAGCATCTCATCCACCCTGACCCAACTCCCCAAGGATTCATGGTTTCTTGACACAGGGGTAGTTTTCAGTGATTGTCCTGTGTGCAAAAGTTCCTGAGTATCTCTAAAAATAGGTCCTTATGACAGTCAAATGTTTACTGTATGTCAGCTGTATGTATGTCTGTACAGATGTCACCATATGAACAGCATGTCACCATGGGTTGTAACCATGCACTGAACCGATTTCAGTCTTCTTGAGGCACTAGGTGGCGCAGTGGATAGAGTGAGCAAATCAAGAAACTCCTTATCTCTTTCTGAAATGGAAACCACAGGGTGGATGTCCATGACTGCCACTGGGTGGAGGTGCCAGGTAGACATTGCTGGCATGTGCTTTGGGAGTGAGTGCTGAAGACCCTACTCTCCCTGCTTAGATTTTTTGCGATCCTGGGGTAAAGTGATGAGCTCACTCAAGTCCTTGGTTGTCACATATATAATCCAGTCCAATCCTACCTGCACCTGTTAAGTTACCTACCATATTCCAGGCACTGTGCTAGGTCCCAGGGATACAAAGACATAAACAAGCAGTCTCTAAGGGCTTCCATTCTACTGGAGAGAAGCAACATACACAGTTGGGAACATACAAGACTTGTACAAAGAAAATACAAAGCAATTTGTTAAAAAAGAGCCTAAATAGGAGGGAAGGGGGAACAGGAAAGGTCTTGTATAATAGGTAATACTTGAGCTGAACCCTGAAGAAACTAAGCCTTGAGAATCAGCAGACACAATGGAGAAAGCTATGGCTCTGGCACCCAGGAGGATTTGTGTGACCTTGGGCCAGGCTCTAAAGCTATCTGAGCCTCAGTTTCCTCATTTGTCAAATGAGGAGGTTGGTCTAGATGGCCTCTAGAGATCCTTCCATCTCCAAATTCTAAGAGACAGAGGTGAGGAGGGAGACCATTCCAGGCAGAGGAGATGGTGTAAAATGCTCATTTCAAGAGTGAGAACATCACAGTGCTCATCCAAGCATGAAATCCCATCAGCTTGATGGTTCTCTTATTAGATACTCATTAAGGGTTTTTATCGAAAATTCACTTACATCCCCATCATGTGAGGTTTATGAGCCAGTTTCCCATCCTGGTTAGCTCCAAGGCACCTTCTCCCTCCTTGATCCTTTGTACTAGGACCAACTACATCCCTCATATAAGGAAAGTGATCTCGAAATCCCCTCCCTCAACCCCTGGTGGTCCCTTGCTGCTGTCCCTCTGAGTAATTTATCTCTGGTTCATCATGGCCCAAGCACCGCCGCCCCCCTCCCCCTCCCCAGTTGGGCAGTCAGAGCCTGGCAGTCTCTTTAATCAGAGAGCTTTCACTTCTACGTCTGCTGACAAAACATTGGGAAACTGAGCAAGAATATTAAGAGGTGACTGGATGTTTTTCTGCCTGGGGAAGGCTCATTGACTTAAAATTGGCTTCTTCTCTGAGGTCTATTAGCACAGCAAAGTGTAAAGGCTATAGAGGGAGCTTTCATTCAAGCCTGGGTAGATCTTTTTTAGATGGTGCAATGAATAGAGCACTGGACCTGGAATCAGGAGGATCTGAGTTCAAATCTGGCCTCAGACACTTAAGTAGTTGTGTGATCCTGGACAAGTCAATTAACCCCAATTGCCCCCCCACAAAAAAAAAGAAAAAAAAACGGATTCCTGAGATCAGTCGGTCAACAAGCATTGATTCCACGAGCCAGCCACTGAGGATAGATACTAAGGCACCAAGGAGACAGCCTCTGCCCTCAAGGAATCTACTTTCTATTTGGGGGAGAGGAGGATACAATGTATATACACAGATAAATGTATCTAGAAAATAAACAGAATTATAAAAGGGAGTGACATTGAACCCAGAGCCCCAGTGGGCAGTCTGAATTGGGGGAAGCCTTTGAAAACCTCAAAAGAACAGGACCTTCCTGTTTAGCTCATGGTCCCTGAATCCCTGGCTGGCTGTTTTTCACCATGGCCATGAGCAGCTGCCAAAGGCACCCATGGAAGGAGGCCACACAACTGGGAAGGGAAGGTCTTGGTTCTACCCATCACTAGGCCCCAGTGGCTGGTTTATGGGCACAGAAATAGACTGGAAGCCCTCCCCTGGGGGCATCAGCCTGGCAGCGCAAGTTGGGAGGGAAGTAACTCAGAGGGTTATGTGGCAAATGTGTACATGCATGTGGATAGAGATATGTATAAATATAATATGTAATATAAAATACAGTGACTGGACTTACGATTCCACACATAAAAGTATATGTATATATGACGCAGTACACATGTACAATGAATATATATGTATGCACACACATACATACAGGCATGGATGGATAGATAGACAGTGACTGGTCCAGTGATTTTATTACATACATACATATATACTACGTATATGTGTATAATACATATGTGCATGTGACAGGTAGCTAGGTGGCACAACAGTGCATAGAGAGCTGGGTCTGGAGTCAGGAAGACTCAGTTTAAATCTGGCCTTACTAGCTGTGTGACCCTAGGCCAGTCACTTAACCCTGTTTGCCTCAGTTTCCTCATCTGTAAAAATGAGCTGGAGAAGTAAATGGCAAACCAGTCCAGGATTTTTGCCAAGAAAACCCCAAAATGGGGTCAGAAAGTCAGACATGACTGAAAACATGTGACTGTGAGGCAAGATTCAAACCCAGGTCTTCCTGGCTCCAGAGCTAATACTCTGGCCCTGGGAGGTCATTCAGGGCCCCCTCTCTTTTACACTTTATCCTCTTCCTAGCTCACAAGGGTCTCTGCGATAATTGTTAGCACTGGGGAGTGGCATCTTGCACAATCCCTTGCATGACTTGTTCCCTTTGAGAGCATCATTAATTCTATCCTTTTCTGTTTCCACCGCCCTTCCAATTAACAGCTGCCTGATTCTTCTCATGGAGCAACTCTCCCCTGGCCTGATTGACTCTTTCGTGACCACTGACAATCTCCTTGGCTCACCCTTTGCTTGTTGTTAAATTGTATCTCAGTCGTGTTTGACTCTTGGTGACTCCTGCTGGGGTTTCTTGGCAGAGATACAGGAACAGTTTGCCATTTCCTTCTCTGGCTCATTTGACAGATGAGGAAACTGAGGCAAACAGGGAGAAGTGACTTTCCCAGGGTCATACATCTAGGAAGTGTCTGAGGCCAGATTTGAACTGAGGAAGATGAGTCTTCCTGACTCCAGGCCTAGCGCTCTGTCCACTATGTCACCTGCCTGTCCACCCTTTAGGCTGGTTGCTCTTTGCTTGACTAGCACTAAACAACAATGCTTCTCACTAGTATGGGCCAGCAGGCCATTCAGAGAGGCTTGGCCATGCTGACTTGAGACAGAGGTTCTTAACCTTTATCGTGTTTGGTGGACCCCTTAGGCTGTCAGTTTGGAGAGGCCTGGGACCCCTTATGTTTTTAATGTTAACATTTAGTAATGTTTTTAAATGCATAAAATAAAATACATAGGATTGAAAAGGAAACTCTCTCCATATATATATATATATACACACACATATATATATACACACACACACGTATGCACACATGCGTGCAAATGGAAACCCATTATATTGAAATCATTACCAAAATACAAATATTTTTAAAAGTTCTTGGACATGTTAGTCTATGGATTCCAGGTTAAAAACCCTTCTTTCCAGTGTTCAGATCCCACATACTCTTCTCAAGGCTTTGAAAATCAGGCCTTCCCCTGGCTCCAGAACCCAGATTTAGCTTCCTCCTTCCTGCTGAGAATCTGCCGGCTTTACCTTCAGAGATAACACAGTCTTCTAATGATAATAATAATAACCACTGGCATTTCTATAACCCTTTAAGGTTCATAGATCAGTTTAAATCTCTTCTCGTGTCTCAGCCTTACTGCAACCGCAGAAGGAAGAATAACGTCTATTATTAACTCCATTTACTAAGTGAAGAAAGCAAGGCTCCCACGCGGTTAATGACTTGCCCATGGATGTGAAGCCAGTGCGGGATTGGCTCCCAGGTTCTTCCCTATTCCCAAACCAGCATTCTATGGACTACAGCTGACTGCTTTGGAGTGAAAGACCGTACGGTGCAGAAAATGGGACGGGCTCCCTTAAAGACAAGACGCCCCTAGGCCATGTTGACCTAGGAGTTGGGAAGTCTTAGTTTCAATGCCATCCCCCTCCATCACTTCCTAGCTGTCTGACCTCAGGCAAGCCATTTAAAATTCACTTTCTTCATCTGTAGAAAGGGTCAAACCATTTAAAATTCACTTTCCTCTTCTGTAGAATGGGTCAAACCATTTAAAATTCACTTTCCTCTTCTGTAGAATGGGTCAAACCATTTAAAATTCACTTTCCTCTTCTGTAGAATGGGGCCTCCCAAGGAGGAATTTGCCAGTAGATTTGGAGATGGGAAGACTAAGATTCAAATGTTATTTCTGATCCTTCTTCATCTGTGAAATGCGGACCGTGCCATCTCTTAGGACTCCCTACCTCAGAGGGCTCTTGAGAGACTCAAATGAGACAATGAAGGCAAGGAGCTTGACACACTTCAAAGTCTGCTAGAAATGTCAAGTACTATGATCAGAAAGACTCTCACATGTAAGAGAACCTGGGTTTAAATCTTGATTTTGCCACTTCTGCCTTTGGGACCTCATACAAGATCCCTTTGTCTCTTTGTGTCTCAATTTCCCTTGTGAAATGAGGAGGTTGGATTAGATTGCCGCCCCACCCCCACCCCCGCCACGACCTCCTCCAGCCCCACCCCTGGAAATGCTTATTGATCTGCTAAATAGCAACAACAGCTCTGAGAGCTCCAGATCTATGTGCTATAAATCAGTTAAATGGAGAGAGTGCTGGGTTGGAGTAAGGAAGACCTGAGTTCGAATCCAGCATGACACTTATCAGCTGTGTGACCCTGGGTGAGTCATTTAACCTTTGTTTGCCTCAGTTTCCTCATCTGTAAAACGGGAGTATTAATAGCACTTACCACACTCTTCCTCCTTTGTTCTGAGTACTGACCTCTCTGGCTTCCTTTAAGTCCTAACTAAAATCCCACCTTCCACAGGAAGGAAGTCTTCCCCAAACCCCTCTTCACTCTTGCATTTTTCCTCTTTCAATGATTTCTTATTTATCTTGCCTATAGCTGGGCCTGAAGTCAGAAAGACTCATCTCCCTGAGTTCAAATCTGGCCTCAGACACTTCCTAGCTGTGTGACCATGGGCAAGTCACTTCCCCCTGTTTGTCTCAGTTCCTAAAATGAGCTGGAGGAAGAAATGGCAAACCACTGCAGTATCGCTGCCAAACAGACCCCAAATGGGCTCAGGAGGAGTCAGACAGAACAACTTAACAATTGTATATGTGTTTGTATGTTGTCTCCTCTGTTGGATTGGAAGCTCCTTGAGGTTAAGGACTGCCTTTTGGCTTCTTTTTATATCCTAATTCTTAGCACAATCCCAAGTCACAGTTTGGCACATAGTAGGTGCTTAATAAATGTTAATAAATTGCCTGAATGAATGAAAGGGTCGTTGTGATGAGATAATATTTATAAATATATAAATTTTATGTTACATATTATATAATAATGTATACTACATTATCGCTATCTATATATAAATATATAATATGTAATCATATATTATATATAAATATATAATACATATGGAACATTAGCTATAAATTATATATTATATAATATATATACTTATCATCTATAAATATATTGTGTGTAATAATAGATAATTATACACAATTATATATTTATAAATCTATAAGTATTAGCCCTTAATATGAATGTCAGCTATTAGAAAGAGCCAAAGCTATGTCACGCCTCAGTTCTGATCATTAGTAGAACAATCTGCCTTGGGAGGTCGTACAGGGACTGGAGTTGGCCCGCGCCTTTCTGGAGTTGTAGGGCACAAAGTTTCCACTAAAGCTGGAATCGGCCACCTGAACATGACTGACGATGGAGAGGTTTTCTCTGAGGGTTAAATTGAGAATCATTTCCTTTTCCTCACAGCATTCTCTTCCCTGGTGATATCATTGATCTTATTTAAGTTATAAATAGGACCAAGGATAGAAAAAAGAAATCCTCCACTATTTTATCTTTTTTTAATCTGGCCTTATAAAGTCAAGCCTGAGTCAGAAAAGAGGCAGAAGCAGGAAGGGGCAAGTTTTCATTCTGCTCAAATGTTCCCTCTTTCCTTGTCGTGTTCAAAAGCATCCCGTGCCAGGCCCTCCTCCCCAAGTGTGCAGGCATCTCCTGCAGGCATGGGGACTAGGTAAGCTGTCACTGAAGAATGCAGCCCCCTTCTAGGGGAAACCCTGTATTTACATGGGGTGGGGGGCAGAGATCAGTCGAGATTTTTTTTCTTTTTAACATTTAATCCAAGATACACAATAACCATAGCGAGAACCCTCAAGCTCCCAGGCACAATCAACCCCAGAGAACCTAGAAACGGAGACGCATCCTGTGGCTCTAAAAATCCAGACCTGCCACAGGGTGCTCAGTCACCCAGAAGTCAAGAGGTCAGACCTCAAGTTAGAAAGGAATGGCCGGGACTGGCAAAGCCATCTATGTGACTGGAAGAAGTTATTTTCCTTTTCTGAGTCTCAGTTTCCTTCTCTGTAAAATGAGAGTTGGTAACTTGACGTTCTCTATAGTCCTTTCCAGGATTCCAGAAACATTTTCTGCTGCCGCGATCCCAATCTGATCGTCCTGGGGCAGCTTAGCATTTGGAGTTCATTCTCCAGGACCAGTATGAGGGATAAACTGAGGAATCCAGAACTGGAAAGGTGTTCCTCTGCCTGGTCAGTAGTGAGGTGAAGCCAGAGGTTTCAATGGTGTTTATTTTTTTCTTTTTCTTCAGGGATTTTTCTTCCTTCCATTTAAAAATCAAAAAAGTCAAAGTTACAAACAGAGGTCTAGCGTCTCTTTGTAGCAGTGAGGTGAAAGTAGGGCTGGAGTGTCCAAAAGCTGCACCCATTAGCTCCAGAAGGGGTGTGTGTGTGTGTGTGTGTGTTTGTGTGTGTGTGTGTTTGTTTATTGTGTATAGGTGTGTATATGAATGTGGTATGTTTGTGTATGTGTGGCTGCTTTTACATGGTGTACGCCACCCAGTAGATAACATTGACAGCAGCAAAGGCTGCTGGGAACACTGCTCTGGCATAGACATCTATGGTATCAGCATCGATGGGCTTGAAAAATGACCTCAAGCCTCCCTTTTTTCCAGCTGTGGTTCCCTCCTGCTTCTTCATCTCCCCTGTCTCCACTTCCACTGAACGGTAAGAGCCCATGAGGTTGCCTGGGATTCTGTGCTGGCGATGGGAAATGGCCAGCTCCTGATTGATACCGGCAGCCGAGAGGGAGAAGAGCACAATGGCATTCTTCACATTGACCTGCAAGGGATCGGAGGGTCATAGACTGAAAGCCAGAAGGGACCTTGGATGCCACAGAGTCAGATCCCCTCAGTTTATTTTTTAAATTAAACTTTATTTTAACAAGCTCCTCATTTTACCCCAAAGGGGAAACTGAGGCACAATTAAATGATTTTCCCTAGGTCTTTTTGATTTAGTCAGAAAGCCCTAACCATCATGCTATATTGCCTCTCCCTAGAGAATGTCAACCAGTGCTTGGGGAGGAAAAAAGGACCTATGATGGCTTCACAGATCTGTCTGATGCTGGAGCACACACATAATACCTGCCACCCTGTCCCTACCCTCTTTGCCCTTGTCCTGGAGATAGCAGGCTTAGCCCTGAGTCACAAAGGGTAGGAACTGATTCCTCCTAATCAGTCAATCAAACAATTAGTCTATTATGTACACAAGTGCCCACTATGTTCAGGGCCTGTTGCTAAACCCTGGAATAAAGAAATCACTAAGAATAAAGCTGGATTTGGAAGGATGGAAGGTGAACACAGGATCCTTAGGATCTTTAAGAGTCAAAGGATCCTCAAGCTAGAAGGGATTTCAGGGGCCATTGAGTCCAATCCAGTTCAGCTGGAAGAAGCCTCAGTTCCCCTCCAGTGAGGGGAGACCCACTGCTACTGACCACCTGTGTGACTTAGTCAAGTCAAGAAGCATTTATCAAGTACCTACTATGTCCCAGTCACTGTGCTAAATGTTGGGGGTGTAAATACAAGTTGAGGGAAAGTGTCTACTATGTGTCAGTCGCTGTGCTAAATAATGGGGATGTAAATACAAGCTGGGAAAAGCACTTACTATGTGCCAGTCACTGTGTTAAAAATGGTGGGGATGTAAATACAAGCTGAGAGGGGAAAAAAGACAGTCCAGTCCTCAAGGAGTGTATATTCCACTGGGAGAAGAAATGTACTCGTCAGCAAAATGGATATAGCTTAGTGGAAATACAGGTACAGAATTTGGATCCATAGGACCTGAGTTCAAGTCCCACATCTGATCCAGTCTCTGGGGCTCAGTTTTCCAATCCTTAAAATCAAGGTTTTAACAGTCTCATTTCTCCCACTAAGGGAGAAAAGAAAGGAAAGGAACATGCATTTATTAAGCACCTATTACATGCCATGCACAATGTTAAGCACCTTATGAATATTATTTCATGAACTTGTCTCTTGATCAATGTTTCTGAAGAGTTTGTCTTGCTTTCTGTTTCATGATTTCTCAGAGATAGAATGGTTAACCATTGGGGGAATAAAAATAAAATAACAGGAGGGGAAGAATCTAGAATCTGTGATCTGTGGATACTATGACTTGAACTCTATGGTCCCTCCCAGCTCCATATTTGTGGTCTTATGAGCCTACAACCTTTAGTTCCCCTTTTAGACTTCATGGAAACTGGCCCTCTCCTACCTTCCCAGTCATCTCATATCTTACTGCCCTCCATGTACTCTGTTAGTCAGTGGCACTGGCCTCTCGACTGTTTCTCGAACAAGACCCTCCATCTCCCAGCTCTGGGCATTTTCTCTGGCTGTCCCCAAAGCCTGGAATGCTCTTGCTCCTCAACTCTGTCTCTGGACTTCCCTGGCTTCCTCCAAGTCCCAACTAATATCCCACCTACTATAAGAAGCCTTTCCTTTTTATCCTGACTCCAAGTGCCTTCCCTCCATTGATTCTAATTTCTCCTGTCTATAGCTTGTTTGTATGTAGCTCTTTGCATGTTTGCATGTTGTCTCCCCTATTAGATTGTGAGCTCCTTGAGGGCAGGGACTGTCTTTTGCCTTTCTTTGTATCCCCAGTGCTTGACACAGTACCTGGTATGTGGTAGGTGCTTAATAAATGCTTGTTGATTATTGTTTGCCTTTCTTTGTATCCCCAGCATTTAGCATGTCTGGCAAGCAGTAGGTGCTTAATAAATACTTTTTGACTGTTGTTTGACTGGGGGAAATTTTTCTGACATCAAGTATAAATCTACTTTTCTCTTAACTTCCACCCATCACTCATGGCTTTGCCCTCTGGAAGCAAAACAAGTTGCATGTGTGTTCCTGATAACAATCCTTCAAATACTTGAAGTCAGTTGCCATGTTCCCCACCCCCACCCCCACCTCCCCCCTAAATCTTTTGTAGGCAAAACAACCCCAGTTTCTTAGAATAAAGAATATAAAAAGGAAGAAAAAGATTCAGTCCTAATAAAGCCCACAGGACCAGGCTTATTTATTTATTTTTTGTTTGGGGCTGTGATTTCAATTGTGTACCAGGCTCTCACTGAGCCAACTCCTTTTATCAGTGCAGATAATAGGCACCTGCTCTACCACTTAGACCAGTATTGGGGGCACTGAGAAGGTAAGTTACCACCACCTGGACTCTCTCCAGACCCTTCCTCCTTTTCCCAGAATGCCTCATTGTTCACCTGAGAAACCTCCATCTTGGAGTCCTCCTCCTCTGATTGGTGTCTCCCTCTCCAGGTCTATGATTTCAGGAAGAACACCAGCCATGCTTTACCTCATTTTGACTGGACTCTCTCTAGACTTCTTCCCATTGACTGCATTGTCCTCGTTTGGGTGGCCTTCCTCCCATTCCATCTTGCACTCTCCCAAACCCCTCCATGTGCTGTCTTCCCCTATTAGAATGGGAGCTCCTTGCAGGGAAGGACTATCTTGCTTACTTGTATTTGTATTCTTAGTACTTAGGCCAGTGCCTGGAACATAGTAAGTGCTTATTAACACTCTATTATCTATATTTATCATCTCTAGCTCTTGATCATCTCTATCTCTGTGTATTTATCTGTCTGTCCAACTATCTGTCCATCATTCTATCCATTTTATCCATCTATCTTCCTTTCATCGATCTTATATATCATACATTTATCTGTCTCTGTCCATCCATCTATCCTTCCTTCCATCCATCTTATATACCATCTATTTATCTAGCTAGCTAGCTAGCTATTCATCCTTCCACCCATCTTAATATCATCTATCCATTCATCCATCCTTCCATCCATCTTATATATCATTTATTTATCTGTATGTCTGTCTATCCATCCATCCATTTATCTGTCCATCCATCCATTCATCCATCCATCCATTCATCCATCCATCTATCCCTCCTTCCTTCCTTCCCTCCATCCATCTTATATATCATCTGTCTGTCTATCCATCTGTTCATAATTCCATCTATCTATATCATCTCTATGTATGTATTTACCTATTTGTATATCCATCTATCTTTCTGTCTATCCTTCCATTCACTTTTTATATCATCCATCCATCTATCTATCTATCTATCTATCTATCTATCTATCTATCTATCTATCTCTGTGACTTGTCCAGAGTTAAACGACCATTGTGTGTCAGAGACAAGGCTTAAACCCATGTCTTTTTGCCTCAAAGGTCCCAACACTACCTCCCTATTACCTTGTTTAGTTTGATTCAATAAGCATTTAGGTATGTGCCTATTATGGGAAGAGTCCCAATGACAAGCTCTGCTATGAGCAATAAAAAGGAAAAGCTTTGTCTCTGCCCACCAGCAGCTTATAGCACAAGCATCCTGGATGCCCATTCTCCTCCCATGTTGGCACAGGGACAACCAGCTCCCAGCCACTTATGCTAAGAATTGGCACTAGGCTGAGAGTCAGGCTGCACTCAGTGGGAGGGAAGGTACAGAGCAGCATCTCTGACAGTTCCCAAGGAGGGAAGGGGCCTGTCCCTGACCCTGGATGCCAAGCAAAGGGAACAACCTGCTGGGAAGGCCTGTGAATCCTGATCCCCAGGACGCTCACCTCACTGCTCTGCTTGGTGACCTTCAGCTTGGCCTTTTGCTTCTTCATATAATCTGCATTGAAGTGGGCAAAGGCATACTCCACCAGTGCAGCAAACACAAACACGTAGCAGATCCAGAAGTACACATCCAGTGCTTTGATGGCTGATGCTCGAGGGAGGGAAGAGCGAGCGCTCACCATCAGTGTGGTCATTGTCAACACTGTGGTGATACCTGGGAGAGGACAGTCAAGAGAGCCAGTCAGGCAACAAGTCAAATCCAACGGGCATTTATTGGGAGCCTACTGTGTGCAAGGCACTGTGGTAGTCATTGAGAAACACAAAGACAAAAA
This sequence comes from Trichosurus vulpecula, assembly GCF_011100635.1. Lineage (NCBI taxonomy): Eukaryota > Metazoa > Chordata > Mammalia > Diprotodontia > Phalangeridae > Trichosurus > Trichosurus vulpecula. The sequence continues at coordinate 31,766,343 of NC_050574.1, forward strand.
ATTAAAATAGTCCCTGCTCTTAAGGCAGGAAGGAAGAAGGGAGATAAGGAAGGAAGGAAAGGAGAAAGAAAAGAAGGAAGGGAAGAAGCATTTATTAAGCACCTACTGTGTGCCAAGTACTGTTCTAAGTTCTTAACAAATAGTATCTCATTTGATCCTCCCAACCCTGTGAAGTAGGTACTATTATCACTCCCATTTTATTACTGAGTCAACCAAAGTACACTGATGTTAAATTACTTGACCAGAGTCACTCAACTAGTAAATGTCTGAGGCTAGATTTGAACTTGGGTCTTCCTAACTTCCTGACTCCAAAACCAGGGATTTACTCACTATGCCATTTGAGTGACAGTGTGCCACAGTGGATAGAGAGAGCCCTGGACTTGGAGTCAGGAAGACCTGGGTTTGAAACTATGGAAGCTCAGATATTTCCCAGCTCTATAGCTCTAGCTAAGTCACTTGACACTCTGAGCCTCGGTTCCCTTATTTGTAAAGTGGGGACCATAATAGCACCCACAGGTGAAAATCAAATGAAACAATGTAGGTGAAAAGTTTTTCAAAGTTTAAAGGGCTACATAAATGTGATTCATAATAATCATTTCTTCATTTATAATGAATAACAGCTACTAATAAAAATAACAAAATGCTTAATCTCTCAGTACTTTGGACAGCTCCCAGACATTACAAGTTGAAGAGAAAGTACAACCTGCATTGGTAATGTCCTCACCCACAAATTCCTTGTCCCAATGAAATCATGGGTCTTGTCCCTATCCCTCTTGTTTGGGTGGTTACTGTTATTATTATTACTGCATTCTATCGGGAGAAGGCAGTGCAACACAGAAATAGTATATGCAGAGAAATACATGGTCATTAAAAGAAGGTGGAAAGAGTACTGATAGCTAAAGGGATCAAGAAAGGTTTCCCATAAGAGAAGGACCTTGAAGGCATCTGGGAATTCTAAGAGGCAAAAGTGAAGAGGAAAAATAATCCAGGTATAGGAGATGGCCTGAGCAAAGAACAGAGGTGAGATGAAGAGCCAAGTTTAGGGAATGGCATGCTGAGGAGATTGTATATTCTCTTAGAGGCAATAGGGAGTCAGTGAGGGTTCTTGAGCGAGCAGAAAAACAATATTATTAGACTTGTTCTTAATAATAATAATAACCAAAATTTATGTAGCTCTTCAAGGTTTATGAATTATTTCATTAATAATAATAATAACTCACATTTATATAGCACTTTAGGGGTTATAAAATATTTTACTCATAAGATCAAATTTTGTCCTCACAACAACTATCATCATCCCTACTTTACATAAAAAACTGAGGCTTACAAGGGTTAAGTGACTTGCCAGGGGTCACACAGCTAGTAAGTGTCTGAGGTGGGATTTGGAGTTTAGCTGATGCATTCCAGGAGGCTCCAGGCTGAAACCTTCTAATAAATACGGTTTTCTTCTGGTGAATCCCCTGAAGATACCACTTATTGATGCCAGTATTCTAGGGTCAGAGTCCCTTCCCTTCTCATTGTTCTTCCCCCTCCCAGGGCACTCAGATGTTTGCTGAGTGACTTATGGGTTGGCTTGCACATTTTTCCATCATGAAGAGGGAGCGGCCCCAACCTTTCCCAGCCACCCCTGGAAATTCAATCTTGTGGACGGCCATTGTGAGAACCATGGCACCAATCCTTCCTTCCTTCCTCCCTAGAGGTAACATGGCATGGTAGGGGATTGGATTTGGAGTCAGGCAGTCCTGGGTTCAAATGCCTCCTCAGATACTTACCAGCTGTGTGACCCTGGGCAAGTCACTTCACCTTTTCTTCCTCCATTTCCTCATCAACAAAATGGGGGTATTGGACTAGCTGCTGCTAAGGCCCCTTCTAGCTCAAGATCTGTGATCCTCTCCCTCCTCCCATTCTCCTGCCCTTGTATTCCTGGCCCCTTCTCTGAGCTTCCACCCTCCTTACCTAGTGACACTCTAGCAGGTACAGCAGACTGACTGATCCAGAAGGAAACCCAGGACATGGCAACCAGAAGGATGGAAGGCATGTAGGACTGGATGATGTAGACGCCTCGGTTCCTCCGCAAGTTAAAGTGTAGACTGAGTCTGGGAAACTGCCCTGCTGCAAGACACACACATAAACCCCCATGGCCTTACGGCTCTTGGTCTTCATCTGGCTCTATAAGTGCAAAAGTCATCTCTGCCCAGTAGAAGGGCTTTCAGGTGGGACCCTTGCTAAGCGTCTGTCACATGGGCCACAGAAAGGAACCAGAACCCTCTTTCCCCCCATTCTGGGTCATAAGACAGTGACTCTTTTTTTAAATTTTTTCATAGTGCCTCTTTCAAAGAGTACAGCCCTAGCAGGAAAGCATCGTAACTCTGAGCCCCCATGCCATATCCCCAACCCAAGCCTAGGAAAGCCTCATTAGTCTCAAAAGACTCAGAAAACAGCTCTGATGTTCTAGGAAATAGTGAGGTACAATGGAAAGAATCAGGGATGAGAGGTGAGTGCTTCAAAGACCTGGTTTCAAATCTCACCTATGTAATTTGAGTGCCTGTGTGATTTTAGACAAGTCATTTCTACTCTCTTGGTCTCAGCTTCCTCCTCTTAAAAGGAGAGCATGGATCTTGAAGTTCCCTTCCCCCTCTAAAGTTTTGCTCCTGGGACCTCTAGAGAGCCTTGCTGTTTTGGATCTTTAATCTTATAGATTCTCTCTCTAGGCATTCTCTAGCCATATTGTTGGCTTCCTTGGCCCTGACTGCTCAGTCATCAGAGCCTGCTCAAGCAGAGCCATTCCTAGGATCAGAGGAGCCCATCACTGGATGGGGCCTCAGTGGCTATCTGGGTCCAGCCACACCTAACCAAGGCCATCCCTGACAAGTGAGCATCCTTCTATCCTTTATTTGGCAGGAGGGAGGAAACACAATGCTTGGTGGTCCATTCCCAATATTTAACAATGATGGGAGCCAGCATTTATATAACCCTAACCCTAAATTTTGCAGAGGTTTTCAAAGGTTTCCTAAAAGCTTTACTTTTTGTTCTTCTGGGGTTTTTTTTTTTTTGCTTTTTTTCAAAGGACTTTAAAAATGAATTCATTTCATCCTCACAACAACCTTGGGAAATAGGTGCTATTATTACCCCATTTTGCAGATGAAGAAACCAAGACAGACAGAGGTCAAGAGACCTGCCGAGGATCAAATGGCTAGTAAATGTCTAAGGTCATATTAGAACTGAGGTCTTCCTGACTCTGGGTCCAGGGCTCTCTATACACTGTGCCACCTAGCTGGCCCTAATGAAATTTGGAGCTAACATTGTTAGAAGGTTTCTCCTTTTTTCAAGCCTAAATCCATTTCTCTATATCTTCTCCCCATGCCTCTTAATTCCTTCTCCCCATGCCTCTTAATTCTGTCCTCTGGGACCATGCAGAACAAATCGATCTCTTTTTCCATATGACAGCCCTCCACCTACTGGGAGATAGCTATCATGTTCCTCCCTAAATGTCCTCCTCTCCAGGCTAAACTTCCCCAGCTCCTCAACTGATTCTCCTACTGCATCACCTCAAGAAATGGTGGATAGAATATTGGCCTTGGAGTCAAGAAGATCTGGGTTCAAACCTCTCCTCTGATATTTTGATTCACTTAATCTTTCAAAGCCTCGGTTTCCTCATCTGTCAAATGGTGGAGTGGGACTAGATGGCCTCTCTGAGATCCCTCTCAGTGCCAGATCTAGGATCCTAGGATCCCTTTACCAACCTTGTCACCCTCCTCTAGAAATTCTCCAGATTATCAGTGTCCTTCCTGAAATGAAGTGCCCAGAACTGAACACCACACTGCAGAGTGGGTCCATCTAGGGAAGAGTGATTGGACCCACTTGCCTTGGGAAGCTCCATCTGTATTTTTAGCTTCAAACCCAAGGTGGTCCTTGGATGAAGCAAAAAAGAAGATCTAAGAGAAATAACCAATTTTCACCCTCCTCGAGCCTGGCTATGTTCTTATCATCAATTCCTAGGAGCTTGGTTTCTCTTTTTTTCAATAAATGAAGTTTGCCACATCCAGTGTTGTCTGAACCAGGAAGCCTTGTTACCAGATTTGAAGTTCATTAGCTCGGTGGTGAACTGGTAGTTGGTGATGGTGAACTGTGCCAACTGGAGCTTGTCTAAGCCGTGAATTTGCTCCTGGTTTTCTGACCAGTAGTACACAATATCCTCTGAAGAGTAGCCATCTGTAAAGGAAACCAGACCAATAGAACAGTGAAGGCTAGGGTCTGAAGGCAGCTCCTCAGCCACACCCATACTCTCCTGCTCAGGACCCACTGAAGATGGTAGTTCCCCATGTATGTTTGAGATCGATGCTTCCCAAAGTAGGAAAAACCAAGGTGCCATGAAAAGAATTCTAGATTTGTTATCAGAGGGCCTGGGTTCAAATTCTGACTTTGTCATTTAAAACCTGTGGGGCTTTGGGCAAACCATTTCCTTTCTCAACCTCTGTACAATGAGGAGGAGGTTGGGGTAGAACACTTTGAGGTTCCTGCCAGCCCTGGGTTGATGATAATATCTTCTGTTGATGCTGAGGGTCTAGAAACCCAATAAGTGAGGTTTCCCAAGATAGGCAGATTCTTTAGGAACTCAGAAAGGAGTTCCCAGGCCCAGAGCAGAGTCAGGGGAACCAGCCTTTGTATATGAGGGTGTAGAGGACACCAGGGCTTCTCTCCAAACTCAGGTTGAACTGTAAGGATCCCCAACTGAGTTCCATTACTAGGAGGGGTGGGAATGGTTCTCTCTGAGTTAATCTGTGTGATTAGGTCCTGGGAACTGCCCAGTGAGGGGAAAGCTAAGAGCAAGGTAAAGACTAGATCAGTACTTTGAGAGTTTAATTGCTGGAGTGGATAGGGCATTGGCCTCGGATTCAGAAAGACCTGGGTTTGATTCCTTCCTCAGACACTTATTAGCTGGGTGACTCACAGCTTCTCTGTGAGTCGATTTCCTCATCTAGAAAAAAGGGGGTTGGATTTGTGATCTCTTAGATCCCTTTCAGCTTCAGATGTCTGACTACTGGAACCAGGAGGCCAATGACTATGGAGGAGGAAAAGAAGAAAATGGTGTTTGGGTTGCTAGAGGAAGAAGGTTCTTCCAAACTTGTCGAGAATTCACATTTCTATACAGCTTTAAGAGCTACGTTGTGTCTTACCTACATTTTCTCACCGGATTCTCACAACCACCCTGTGATGCTGCCATTTTACGGATGAGCAAATTGGGGTTCAGAGAGGTTTAGTTATATTTTTAAATTTTTTTTCTAAGCTCTTCTATTTTTTTCCCTTCAGCCCTGATCTGTAATTTCATTGGTTTGGGAAATTCCCAGGTGAGGAAAGTCCCTCTATGAAAGCAGCCTGCCACCTGCTCTTCAATTTATAGTCTTGGAGGTCACTTGCCCAAGAGTCCCACAACCAATGTGGGAGAGAGGCAGGATTTGAATCTGGATCCTCCCAACTCTGAGGCCAATTCTCCATGCATTATGCACTCTGGCTCACCCAGGCCAGGATTGTTCGGGTAATAGGAATGCATTCAGTGCCTTGGAGAGTGTCTGGCTCCTTCAGACACAGTGCAGGTGCCACAAAGGTCTAGACAAGATCTTTCCATATTTTTCTAGTTGTTAGTGTCCCCTCCCTCTTGAAATTGCTTTGCATTTTTTGGTATATGCTTTGCATTTGTTTGGCTCAGACCGTGTTTTGCTGCCCCATTTCCACCCACCCCCAGCAGGAAGTAAGCACCTAGTGAGTAAGGGCTGGGTTTTTTGTATTATCTCTGTACCCCCAGTACCTAGCATTGTACCTGGCACATAGTAGTTACTTAATGAATGCTGGTTAAATTTTAATTGGAATGTATCAGAATCCTCCTGTCTATATTTGTCCTGAATGAGCTGTTAAGTGAGGCAGTCCTGGCAAAAGCCAAAGCCCAAACAACTGATGGGGTTCCCACATGCCCCTAGAATATCTCTTTTAGCTTTCCCTAGGTTGAAATTATTAAGACTGTTAAGAGGCAGCATGACATAGTGGTTAGAGTGCTGGACTTGGAGTGAGAAATATCTGGGTTCAAATCCCACCTCAGGCGTTTACTAACCATGTGACCCTAGACAAATCATATTAACCTTTCTATGCCTCAGTGTCCTCATCTGTAATATGAGAGGGTTAGATTCAGTGGCCTTTAGCTCTAAATCTATTATCTTATAACTAGAAAGAAGGGGGTCCCCTGACCATGCTTCCTGTTCAGAATGAAAAACCCTCTTTTGGGAGGTACTTTCTAACTTATGAAAAGCCAAAAATTAGCATAACTTTTAATTCATTATCTTGAGTTTGGCCTATATCTGTCACAGGCAACTGTGCAAGAAGGGTCAGGATGGGAGCTCAGAACCATAACTAGGACAGGGTGACTAGGGCTTTGCATCAGGATGCCTATATCCCAGGAAGCATATTTCCTTCCCGTTGTAGGCTTCTGATCTACCAGTCAACCACTCCACAGTTACCTCTCCCATGACCTTATTCCTTCAACCCAGAATTGGGACAAAATTACCAAAGTCTCATTGCTATCAGATGCTCTCCTGGAGCCTGAATCTTCCTGCTCCTGTACCCCTCTTCCCTGTCTGCCATCTTCCAAGAGTTAATGGGTTAGTGATCATCAGCTGACTCCCTGGAAGATCAGCTATCCCACCCCTGGCATGACCACACTTGAGCGGGGTGAATCTTTCATCATGCCCTGTTAATAAAATTTTCCCCTAGAAGGAGGAAAAGGACCCTTTTGGGAAGAGAATGATGGTTCAATTTCCAAACGCTTTTTGGTGAAATTTGTCTCCTCACATCAAAATTGCTAGTTATGATTCTGTATGTAATTGCAGGAAGGTGTAGGAGGAAATACAGGCTTTAGGCTAAAGTTTCCTGTCCCCTAAGAAGAGGTTTCCAGCAGGGTCCAGGCTACTCAGCTGGGACTTACAGCTTTCCAGGTCTAGCATACACTCCTGCTCATCCATGGGATATTTGGAGAGATCCATGTCACAGGCCACAGTGGAGGTGATTCTGCCCCCAGGAAAAAAAAGGAAAGAGAGGGTTAGAGAGAGAGAAGGAGACATTCCTCCATTCAGCTTTCATCCATCCTCAGAAAAGAGTCAGGCAGGCAATGCGCAGAGGGTAGGAAGCACCCATTGGGTGGCTTTATTACTAATCACAAGACTATCATTGATTTGCAGAATGACTGGGGACCTCACTTGACCCTTTGGTGACTGTGATTGTGGGAGTGACAAACATCTGGATGAAAACCAAAAATCCAGCCAACCAATTAACAAGGAGGAGGGAAAGAGGAAATGGGACCTTTCTGGAAAAGAATACCTGATTCAACTTTCAAGCATAAATCAAGAAGGGAAGAGAGGGCTGCTATTTAATATGGTACTCCAAGGATGGTGGGAAGGACAAAACTGGAAACAGACTTAGTATCCATTGATTAGGAATGGCTTGACAAATAGTGGTACATGAATGTAAGAACATTACCTCACCACAGGAATGCTGATGCATGTGAAGAATCCAGAGAAGCATGAGCAGACTTATATGAACTGATGCAGAACAAGGTGATGCCTCATCCCACCTCCCCAACTGCTAGTGTCTTCTCTCCCAAACTATTTTATATTTCACTTCTTTGTATATATTTATATTTTGTTGCTATTATTCAGTAATTTTCAGTTGTGTCTGACTCTTCATGACCCCATTTGGGGTTTTCTAGGCAGAGATACTCAAGCAGTTTGCCACTTCCTTCTCCCGCTCATTTTACAGAGGAGGAAATGGAGACAAAGAGGGTTAAGTGACTCACCCAGGGTCACACAGCTAGGAAGTGTCCAAGGCCAGATTTGAACTTTGGAAAATGAGTCTTCCTGACTCTAGACCCAACACTCTATCCACTGTGCTGCCAGCTGCCCTATATTTGTACATATATATTTACATACCTATGCATTCATGAAACACGATACAGTGGATAGAATGTTCACCCTAGAGTTAAGACCAGAGTTCAAATCTGACACTGAGACACTTACTAGCTGTGTGGCCCCACACAAGTCACTTAATCTTTGTTTGCCTCTATTCTCTCATTTGTAAAATGAAGACAATTGTAGCACTCACTTCCCTAGGTTGCTGTGATCATCTAAGGAGATAAGGAGATAATGCCTGCACATAGTAGGTGCTATATAAATGTCATCTATCATCATCATCTTCATCATTATTAACTTCTCTCCCTCATTAGAGTGTACTCATTATGAGTAGAGATTGTTTCATTCTTTATATTTTTGTCCCCATTGACTAGCATGGTGTCTGGCACATAGTAGGGACTCAATATGTATTTGTTGATTGATTGAAACAAACAGAACCAAGAAAATAATATATACAATAACTACAACAACATTAAAAGAAAGAACAATAAATAATGAAATAGAATGCTTTTTAATCATAATGGCTAAGTTTAGTCCGGGAGAAGAGATTTTTAAAAAATGAATCCCCTTCCTTCTTTGCATGGGGGTGGGAGGGGTAGGGTGGAATGAGTGTAGAATGATCTATACAATGTCGGGCTCAGTTGAGGGGTTAGATAAGCTTTTTTTAAAAAAATATTTAATTCATAAATATTTATGAAGCACCTACTATGTGCTAGGCACTGTGCTAAGTCCTGGGGATACAAAAAGAGGCAAAAGACAGTCCCTGTGGATAGAGTTCCAGCCCTGGAGTCAGGAGGACCTGAGTTCAAATCTGGCCTCAGACATTTACTAGCTCCATGACCCTGGGCAAGTCACTTTACCTCAATTGCCTCAAAAAAAAAAAAAAAAGAAAGAAAGAAAGAAAGAAAAAGATAGTCCCTGACCTCTAAGAGTCTAATGATTTTCCTTTTTCTTTTTCATTCTGTGTTACAAGGGATGACTTGATGAGTCCCCAGGGAGGAGAAAGAAAGGGGAAGAATATATTCAGACATAAAGGTGATAGAAAAGCAAAAAAAAAATAATTTTCTTAGCTTCCAATATGGATATGTTTTACATGACTTCCCATGTATAATTAACATCATATTGCTTGCCTGCTCAAGGAATGGAGGAGGGGTGGATGGAGAGAATTTGGAGTTCAAATTTGTAAAAAATGAATGTTAAAAAATTTTAATATAATTGGGAAATATTTAATAAAATAAATATTTTTTTAAAAAAGAATTCTTAGCTTCCTTCAAAGCACAGCTCAGGGGCTACCTCTTACATGAAGCCCTCCTTGATCTCCTTACTATCAATAAAAGTGTCAATAAAATTTTTACTTACAGACAAAATAGAACTCTTAGATTGTGAATTCATACTGTAGACTTTTTGATAATTTAATATTAAACTTAATTTTTATCTCTAAATAAAAATTCAGGAAAATAATAACAGGAATGGTTTACCTAAATTTACTTTGTACTTAGTTTGTGTCCGTTTTCTTTTTATTTATCTGCATACATATTGTACCCCACTCCAGTTCCCCACTGTAAGCTCTTTGAGGGTAGGGGCCATATTCATTTTTTGTTTTATTCACAGTGCCAACCACAGTGCCTGGTCTATGGTAGGTGCCCAATAATTACATGCTGAATTGAATCGAACTTGTAAAAATTCAAACCATTTTTGAATTTCTACGTAAATAACAGTTAAGCATATTTCCAGATTTTTCTAAATAGACAAAATAAGTAGGGTTTTTGGTTTTTTGGTTTTTTTCCATCTATATGTGTATTGTTGAGCAGACAAAGCTGAAGTCTCAGCTTCTCCATAGAGCTTGGTTCATCTTCCTGGGTCTAGAATATCATTGTGAGTCAGAGATGATAGTCAAGTTCTGGGTTGTAGCAGAAGAATGCAGTGCTAGGATCTTCCTCTGATGTTAATAAACATTTTCCCCCACGAGGAGGGAAAGTACCCTTTTGGAAAGAGAATGCTGGTTCAATTATCACGGCAGGAAAGAGAATGCCGCTATTTAGTCCACCATTTTAGTGGTAAAAGGTACAGATCTAACTAGGCTATGGCCATGAGGCTCTTCCCCAGGGTGCTGAATATCAGAGGCTACAAAACCTTAATGATTTCAAAAGATTTCCCGATTTTAAATTTTGTTATATTTATATTTTGATAGCACCCATACCCCTTTAGCAGCATAGAAACAGCTGAGCTAAGTACTCACTTAGCAAGGGTAATTAGTTAAAATAAAAGACAAGCAGATGTCATCCTTCCTTTCCCCAGAAGCTGCATCCCAGGTGAACTCCCTTCACAGCTGGCCGCCTCTCCAACAAAGACCTCAGGCTATATTCTAGGGCAGAGGCTCAAGCATACACCCATAGGCTACAATGAGGCCAACAATCTTCTGGAGTGTGACCAGAACCAGATTAAAATGTAATTGGGAAATATTTAACAAAATAAATAAAAATATGATAGAATGTATATAATGGTAATATGTGGTTTTCTAATATGTTGCCAATATGCCACCCACACGGGATCCTTATGTATAGTTTAGTGACTTCATTTCTATTTGAGTTTGATGCTGCTGCCCTAGGGTCTTTCTTTTTGGGATCTTTTTCAGGAAGTGATCAGTGATTTCTTTCAATTTCTATTTTACCCTCTGGCTCTAGAATATCAGGGCAGTTTTCTTGATAATTTCTTGAAAGACGATATCTAGGCTCTTTTGTTGATCATGGCTTTCAGGTAGTCCAATAATTTTAAAATTATCTCTCCTGGATCTATTTTCTAGGTCAGTGGTTTTTCCAATAAGATATTTCACATTGTCTTCCATTTTTTTCATTCCTTTGGTTCTGTTTTATAATATCTTGATTTCTCATAAGGAGACCCCCCAAAATACTGCAGAAAACAACACCTTAAAAATAGACTAACTCAAATGGCAAAAAAGCTCCAAAAAGCCAATGAGGAGAAGAATGCCTTGAAAGGCAGAATTAGCCAAATGGAAAAGGAGGTCCAAAAGACCACTGAAGAAAATACTACCTTAAAAATTAGATTGGAGCAAGTCAGTTGAATATCCAACCCCACAGGGGATAGTCTGCTTGACAATGGAAGGAGTCCTATGGCAGATCTGACCTAACTGGTAATTAGAATGTGAGTACCACAAAGACCATCTACCCCATCTTTAACCAGCCAGGCCCCAAGGCTCTACCAACCCCTGTCTTGACCATCAGGCAGCCCTGTCACGTACATACATTCCTTCTTCCTCCTTTCCCTACTCTTGTTTTTAACCTCTTACTGAGAGATTGATAAACAAATCAACAATACTATTACTTCAGCGAAGGGCATGACCATTTACTGCATGATGGCTCCTCTTAAAATCTTTGTGATTCAGAATCTGAGGCCAACACTCTCTTCCCTGGTCATTGTTCTTTCATATCTGTTCTTCTTAGTTATACCCCTTCTGTGTCCCCATCCTTCTCAAGCCCACTCTTCCATTGTGCCCTCTGAAATTCCTGTTCTATTATAAACAAACCACCTTTCATATTATACTGTGATCTCTTAAAAATTCTTGGTATTTTAAAAAATTATGCATATGTAAATACCTCGAAGTCAGTGACCATTTTGTTTTTGTCTCATATTCCCAACACCTGGGATACAGCAGGTGCCTAATAAATGCTTGTTAAATTTAATTAAACTGGATTTAATTTGTCTTCATTCCTTCTTGTGTTATTTTGACATTGCAGATTATCAAATTGATTAGAGGGCAGTTCCCCCACACACCCACACTTGTACTGGACACTAGAATTCTGGAGTACAGTTATTATATGAGCCATTGTGTGGGGACAGGAACCTTACCTGATACTGTATAGAATCACCCCATTGGGCTGCAGCCGTATAAGCTTGTTTTCCACTGTTACATCATGGAACCAGGCTGATTTGGCATTGACAATGAAAGTATCTGGGAGCCAGAGCTTGTCCACAAAGCGGCTGTCTAAACCCAGGGTTTCATTGGTGTGGTTGTAAGACAATCGGCCATCTCGCCAACTCTGATGCAAGAACACGGTCATGGTATACTCCTGGAGTGGGGGAAGGAAGAGAGAAATCAGGGGTAGCAGATCATCCCTACAGCCTCACTTACTTGTGGCCAGAATCTCAGAGTTGAAAGAGACCCCAAATCCACCAAGTCCAACCCATATCTGGACAAGGATACCCTCTCCAGCATCCCTGGTAATTGGTCATCCAGCCTTTGCTTGAAGACTTCCAGTGATGGGGAACCCACTGCTTCCCAAGGCAGCTCATTTCACTATTGTATGCTTCCAACTCAGGAAAATTTTCCTGACATCAAGCCCAAATTTGCTTCTTTCTACATTCCACCCATTGCAACTGCTTCTGGACCCTGAGGCCAAGCAGAACCTGGTTAATCCCCGTTTCACATAACAGCTCTTGAAGACAGCTCTCACATCTCCCTTAAGGCTTTTCTTCACCATGCCAGAGATCCTGTTATTCTGATCTATCCTCATATGGCCTGATCTCTAAGCCCTTCACCATTCTGTTACCCTCTCCAAATGTTCTACAGCCCAGCAGTATCCTCCTTCGAGGTAGTGCACAGAGCTGAGCACAATGCTTTAGGCATGTTTTGACAAGGGTGAAATTCAGTGAGCCCATCATCAATTCGCTAGTCTTAGATAACACTCCTTTCAATGCAGTTTAAGACACATTAACTTTCTCAGTTGCCTTATTACTCTCATGACTCATGTTAGACTTGGAATCCACTCAGATCCCCAGATATTTTTCAGGTGAATTGCTGTTTAGTTATGCCTCCCCCACCTTGCCACTTGAATATCTCCTGCATGATGAAGGGGTCAGAGGGATAGCCTGTCTAAGGGTGGCCAATGAGAGGGAGCAGCAACAGGGCAGAGTTACCATGTTAGCTTCTGATATGTGGTCAATGCTGGCGACCTCAAGGGCGAGAGCCACATTCACAGGAGGACCTGAAAGAAGGCAAAAGGCAATGGAGAAATTCTTTGTGCTGGGCAGTCCCCATCCCCCACTGCATCAGAGACAGGAAAGTCAGCCCATCTGTTCCCATCACCAGGGAATTTAGATACCCAAGCACAGGTTTCCAAAGAATCCTGCACCAGAGACAGGAGCCAGCATTGGTCCCTGGCCAACACAGAGTCCTTGGACTCAATAGAAATAATGCAATTACTTGTATTTCAATATTCAAGGATTTGGAATTTTGTTATGATGGGGAGTCCCTCCCACTTCTAATGGATACAGATTCCCAAACCTCCCTGCCTTTGTAGCTCATTTTCATGAGCTATTTTGACCCAAAACAACAGCAACAACCTGTCACCTTTGGCTGACCCAGTGATAAGCCTTTCTGCTCTTAACTAGACTCTTCTTTGAACTGAAGACAAACAGTCCATTACTGGACCCGTACTTGAAGTCCCTCCAGCTTGGAAGGCCCTGCCAGAGCTTGCATGTATCATGGCAGAGTGGGAGAGGTAGTGCAGTAATTCCTAATGCCAGTGCACTGGGAAAAATTCTGGCCTGGGAGTCAGTTGACCTGGGTTCGAATCCTGACTGGATAACCTTGGGAAAGAGCTTCGCCCTCTCTGTCTCATTGCTTCTTGAGACGGGCCCATTGCGCAGAGACTGAGATCAGCTCTGGGTTTGGGGTAGTACCCAGTTAGAGACCACCCCATAAGAGAATATCTCTATATTTCAGAGCATTTCCTCAAGTGTAAAATGAGGGAGCTGGACTCTACCTCTCAGGTCTCTTCCAACTCTATATCTATGATCCCATGATCTCTTGATTCCTCTAGCCACTAGTTCCTTCTTCCTCCTCTCCCGCCAAAATTCACCTAGTATCCACTTTGTATATACCCATAGACGTATATATTGCTCACCCCAGCTAGAATTCAAGCTTCTTGAAAGCAGGTACTGTTCTATCCTTGTATGCCTTGTACCCAGCAGAGCATCTTGTATACAGTAGGTGTTTAATAAATTCTCTCTGGATAGATTAATTGATTGATTAATGAATAATGACAGTAACAAGAACCATAATAACAGGTAGCATTATATAGCACCTCAAGGTGTGCAAAGTGCTTTTACAGACTTGCCCAGGGTCTTGCACCTGGTCAATGTCTGAGGGCGAATCTGAATTCAGGTCTTCCTAACTCTAGGTCCAGCTCTATCTACTGCATTATCCAGAGCACCTTGATGAGCCATGCTGTATCTAGGAATCCTCCACTAAATTCCTAATTAGAATTTTTTTTTGGTTCAGCCCTTTGGCTTCATCTGAGTAGGTATCTTTCCAGTATGGATGCTCTCTACACCAGCATCCATTGGCATGTACCTTAGTGTCTTAGATTGTTGCCCAGGGGCGTTGAGCAGTGGTATGACTTTCCTGGGGGGCACACAGCCAGATTATGTCAGAGGCAGGATTGAAACTTGGGTCCTCCTGACTCCTAGGCTAGACTTTAATCCATTACACACTCTGTCTTTCAAGTAAGATAATAATAGCCACGATTATGATAAGAATCCTGTAATGTTAGAACCACAAGGGACTTAGAGACCATTTAGTCATTTTAGAGAGGAGAAAAATGAAGCCCACAGAGGGACTCTGACTTGCCTTGGGTCACATGGTGATTTAGTGGTAGAACCATCAGAACTAAGGGTACAACCTCCTTTCTTTTCATCACAGTGTACTGACCTTTTTTTCTTACAATGTTAATTTATAGTTCTTGGCTCTGGGTGACACATACAAGGCAAACTTAGGCTGATAGAGGAGGAACCATTAAGAAATCTGGGGGCTGCCTACCCTAGTACTCTATGCAAGGAACTGTCCATTTCCCAGAGTTCTGAAGTATAGGGATATCCTCTTACTGGGTGGTCTTTAATTGGGCAATAGCCCAAACCCAGAGCTGACCTCAGTCCCTGAGGAATGAGCTAACCACTACCCATCTCGGGAAGTGGTGGGACACATGTTGCCAACCACATGGACTCAATATGAATTCGCTTGGACTCAGGACAGAGAATTCTTCCTTCCCTTTCCCCACCCATCCCCAAATGTCCCTGCATTACCTCCAATACCAGGCCTGAAATTCCGGGCATAGCCTTCCATTAGATCATCCAGATTGGGGAGCCAGGATATTTCAACATTAGAACCTATGTAATCTCCAATGTCATTCATTGCTCTGGACAGAGAGAAAAAGAAATTAAAGCATACTTCATTGGTGGAAGTTACTGCAGAAGATACTACTGGGGGAGCTGTTGGTGGCAGAGCAGGGTTTGCTTTCTTAGCAAAGGGTGCAAATATCATAGAAAGACTAATATTTCTAAAACAACAACACTTCTATCAAAGTATTCACTTACTCAAGAGCCTGTAGTGGCTCCCAATTCCCCATTATTCATTCTCGAAACATTTAAAGAATCACGAAATCTCAGAGCTGAAATCTCAGGAGGTAGTCAATCCAACCATAACCGCCACCACTCCTGCCCCCTCCCCTCAAATTCACTCTATCACATTCTTGACAAGAGGTCATCCAGCCTTGTCTTGAAAACCTTGGGCGGAGGGAGGAGTGATAAGACCATTCCACTTTGGCAAAGTTCTAATTCAGAAAATCTTTCCTGAATACAAGCCTAAATTTGTCTCTCTGAAACTTCCATTCATGGTTTTTCCCCCTGGGGCTGAGCTGAACAAATCAAATCCCTTTTCCATGTGACAACCCTTCAAAACCTTGCAGGGCAGCAATTCCATCACATGCCCCCCTGAGTCTTTTCTTCCCCAAGCTAAACATACCCAGTTGTCTTCCCCACCCCCATCCCCAGCCAGGAAAGCACTGGAAAATTGGCAAATAAGCCAGAGGGACTGAGACAGCATCTTTACAGCTGCCTTTCCCCCAAATAGTCCCCAAATGGAGCACAGTCTCCTCAGCTGTAAGGTACAAGGCAAAAAAAAGCTTGGTTCTTTTCATAGATTCAAGGACTCACTGAAGCAAAGCAGGAAAGAGCTTCCAAAATCATCAAGCCCAGTCACCTCCATCAACCAAGGACAGCTCAGGGGCTAGCTAGAACAATCCCTTCATTTTGGATTTATTTGTTTGGTAGCTTACATTTATATAGCATTTACTATGTGCCAGGCACTGTGTTAATCCACTTAGAACTATTATCCTGTTTGACCCCCTGGAGTATGTGCTATTATTATCTCTATTAGGGAATAGCAGTTAGGGAAACTGAGGCTCAGGGTTTCTCATTTTGAAAGTGTGTTTGCAGCTAAGGTTCAAGCTCAGTGTCTTTTTGACTCTGAGTCCAGTGCCTTGCCCACTCCACTATGGTGCCCACTCAGAGTGCTGAGAACACAGGACTCTTGAAGTTAGGGAGCACCCAGATCCTATTACCATTTATGATGAACTAGAATAAGGGCTTAGAGATCCACCTGTCCTCACCCCCACTGTGGTGGAGTCCAGGGAGAAAAGTTGGCAGACGGCTGTGGGTGCAAATGTTCAGCTAGCCTAACAGAGTCCTCAGGAGAGGGTAATACATGGGCACTCTGTGCAGGACGGTCCTGCCCCACCCCACACTGTATACTAGACTCCTTTATCCATGCCTCTTACTGGGCACTGAGCTCCCCCCGCAGCCCCCTACTCCATGGGTCTTCTGCCTGATGCTGTGATATGGCCCTAGTGTTTGTTCGTCTTCCCTGAGACCAATTGTGGACAGAGCCTCGGGGGAGAATTCTCTAATGCCCATTCATTGCATGGCCAGATAATTCCTTTCTGCCACTCCTCCATCTCTGGCATGACATGGCTTTTCCCTGAAAGGACCACAGGAAGTACCCCATATGGGTCTCTGAAGGTGAAGAGCAACCACAGAAATTACTCATGCCATGCCCATCACCTTGAAAGTACATACTGGAAACCAAGTTCTGCTTCCCAGTCTTCTTCTCACAAGCCCATAGTTCCACCACTTACCTAGGAAGCACCATAAGGTCATTGACTCACAGCTGTAGGGCTAGAAGGGGCCATCTCATCCAACTACTCTTATTTGACAGATGGGGAAACTGAGGACCAGAGAGGTCTCATGACTCACCCAAGGTCACACAAGCAATAAGCACTAAAAGAGAGATTTGAGCCCAGATCATAAACAGGAGCATAAATTTCATTTCTACCTTTGGGAGACAGCTAAAGGTCACAGCAGAGAAAGTGCCTGGCTTGGAGGGAAGAAGACCTGAGTTCAAATCTGGCCTCAGACACTTCCTAACTGTATGACCCTGGGCAAGTCACTTAACCCTGTTTGTCTCAGTTTCCTCATCTGTAAAATGAGCTGGAGAAGGAAATGGCAAACGTTCCAATATCTCTGCCAAGAAAACCCCAAATGGGGTCATAAAGAGTTGGACAAAACTGAAAATGACTGAGAGTGAGGCTGGTTAACTGTCTGAGCCTTAGCACTGCTGTGTGTCTGCACTGTGGTAGGGTCACCATGGGTCCAAAGGTTTGTCTTTGGCTTTGCAGAAGCAGAAATTTCATTTAATTAATATACCCAGGGTATGACAGACTAACCTGAGGTTACCTGGACAAACCCCTTCATTTTACAGAAGAGGAAACCAAGACCTATAGAGGTTAAATTCCTTGTCCCTGGTCACATGTCTAGTAAGTGGCAGACAGGATTCAAACCCAGATCCTACGACTCTAAGTTCCATAGTCTTTCTACACATCATGCTGCCCTCCATCACTGACCACCAAATTGATAAGTCAATTAATTTATTTATAATCAGTGACATACCTGGGAGCCCAAGGCCGCAGTCACAATCAGTCAGTGACTGAGCAAGGATTAGAATCCTGGTCCTTAGCTCCCTATCAGAAGTGGTGACAACCCATTGATGGCAAGCTGGAATTAGAATTTAGCAATCCTCTCATCTTCCTTGTGGTGAAATGCAGGGTGAGGGTAGTACAAAGTACCAAAGAATCTAGGTTCAAATCCCACCTTTGTGTCACTACTTGTGTGGCCAGGGCAAAGTAACTTAGTATCTCTAGACCTCAGTTTCCTCATGTGTAAAATGGGAGAAGTTAATGGGTCTGGAAGGGAGAGGACATAGGAAAATTTACATGGTGATTCTCCCCAAGCCATTCTGCTCACCCCTGAGATTACTCTTCCTAAAAAACAATTCTTCAATTATTCCCCTTCCTCACTCAAGAAACTTCAATAGCTCCCACTGCCTATAAAATACCAATTCCTTAGGTGAGTATTCTAGGCCCTCCATGATCTGGCCCCAATATATTTTTCCAACTGAACCCACAATTATTCGTGAAGTTGGACAAGGAGGCAGGGAAAGGGTTTCCTCACTGAAATGAGATGTCCTTTCTCTGTGTCCTTACTAATTGTACTGAATAGTTGTACCCACCAAGCCCACCTCTACCCCTTTGCAGCGGGCCACCCTTTTCCCAGGTGCACTCAGAGTTATTAAGTCAAGGCCAGGAGCTTTGAAGGCACAAAAATGAAATGATTTAAAATAATTTCTAAAATGGCAGACTTTCTAGCATTTGCTAACTCACAAGGCCACAAATACTGCCTGAGGGAAATGGTTGTGTTCCACCCACAGATGTCCCTTTTTTGTAAGATAGTAGAAGGTCCCTGAACCCTCCATTCCAGCTGTGCACAGCTGCGGAGGGGGGGCAGATCAAGCAGACGAGGCAGTGTGTGAAAAGCCTGTATCCTAATTAGAGGAGATGAAGAGGAAGCCGGAGAGACAAGTGGATCAGCCCAGAAGCAGGGGGTGAGCTCAGAGTCACATCTCATGCCCCTTTTTCCTCTGCTAAGTGGGTTCATGCTCACTTTCTCCCTAGGTCATTTTCCCCATGTACATACAAGGCCAGCTTAGGTGAAGGCTAATGGGATGAGATGCCAAAACTACATGAGCATAGAGCAGAAAATAAATACTGGGAATGACTCAACCTTGGAGATCAAAGAGTTTGGGGAGAACTTTTCCCTTTAAAAACTCCTCCATACTGTACTTTTGAGCAGCTCTGGACACAGATGGGTGGCTTGGGGCTTAGTTTTAACTTATAGGTAAAAACTCTCTTTTATCCTGGAACATTCCTTTCAATGATGGGTTTTATCAGCCTCCACAGGGACTAAATTGTAATAAAAGTGGCTATTTCTACAGCCCTTTGAGCTCTGCCAAGTATCTATCTGATCTTCACAACCACCCCATGAGGAAGGTGCTATTATTATCACCCCCATTTTATAGACAGGGAAACCGAGACTCAGTAAAGCTAAGCAATTTGCTCCGGGTCACAAAGGTAGTAAGTGGCTGAGGTAAGATTTGAACTCAGCTCTTCTTGACTCCCTTCTATCCACAGCATGGAGCTGTCTCAAGCATCACGTATGTATCATGTCACACACATCGAGGTATCTCCTTCAGCTCAGGTCTTCTGAAGATAAAGGAGGGGGTTAAAGAGAGCTCCCTGAGGGCTCAGAAGGATTTGAACTGAGAGCTGATGCTAAAAGGTGGATTCTAGAAGGAACATAATTTTGAAGACTTTTTTGTCTTTTCTTTAGACCCGGGGGGTCTAGATGGGACTAGATGGGGATTCACCCTGCTCAGGTAAACCCTTAGAAATGCAGAGCAGATCATTGAAAATCAGGATCTGGGTTTGTTTGTTTTTTGTTTTGTTTTTTGGCAGGGCAATTAGGGTTAAGTGACTTGTCAAAGGTCACACAGCTAGTATGTGTGTCAAGTGTCTGAGGCTGGATTTGAACTCAGGTCCTCCTGACTCCAGGGCCAGTGCTCTATTCACTGCACCACCTTGCTGCCCCAGGATCTGGGTTTAAGGTGAGTTTGAGAAAGATAGTACATCTGGCATGTACATAGCACTTTACATGCATTCTCTCAGCTGACCCTCACAACAACCCTTTATTATCCCCATTTTATGGGTGAGTAAACTGAGGCTTACCTACCCAGGGTCACGCAGCTAGTAATTGTCTAAGGCAGTACTTGAACCTGGCTCTTCCTGGCTACATCCAATAGTCTCTCCATTACATTATACTTGTTATTGTTCAATCATTTCAGTCGTGTCCAACCTTTCATGACCAATTTTGGGGGGTCTTCTTGACAAAGATACTGGAGTGGTTTGCCATTTCCTTCTCCAGTTCATTTTACAGATGAGGGAATTGAGGCAAACAGGCTGAAGTGACTTGCCCAGAGTCACACAGCTAGTAGGTGTCTGAGACTGGATTTGAACGTAGGTCTTCCTGACTCCAGGTTTGGTGCCCTATCCGCGGAGCCACCTAGCTGCCACCCATTACACTATCCTACCTCTCTAAAAGAAATCAGAAAACAGAGTTAAACTATCATGTTAGCTCCCAGACTGGAAGTAATGGTGAGGAGAGGGGACAAAGGGAGAAACAGGGAGAGAATCTGGGTTTAAAAGTCTCAGGAAAAGGGGAAGGGGAGTGTCCACTAGGATGAAACATTGCTGTATGCCGACCCCCAGTCCTGAATTACATCCTCCATCTTCCTTCTCTCCTCCCGCTCACGTGCTGGTAAATGTCAAGGGGAGAAATCATACAACCAGAGCAACCAAGTGCCTTGCAAATTTATTTTATAGAATCTCAACTGGACCCTCTTCTACCCCATAGGACCAATCCTTCTCAGTCTCTGTTGCAGCATTAACCTCCAGGTCCTCGGAACACCCCGAGGCTATGTTCTAAGCCCTGGCCTTTCCTCTGTCTGTCTCCATCTCTCTTCCTCTCACTGATCTCATCAGCTCCCATAGATTCAACTATTGCCTCTATATTAATGACTCCCAAATCTCTCATCTCTTACCTGAGCACCAGTTCCACATTTCCAGCTCCCCACTTGACATCTGAGCCTGGGTGTCCCTTTGGCATCTCAAACTCAGCTTGTCCAAAAGAAAACTCATCATTTCTGTCCCAACTTCCCTATTGCTGTCCAAGGCACTACCGTTGTCCCAATCACTTGAATTCCCAATATAGGACTCATCTTGGGTTCTTCAGTCTAACTCACCCACATATCCCATCAGCTCCCAAGTCTTATGGATTCTAGTTCCTTGAACCCTTCCTATCTCCCACTCCCCAGCATCCTATCCCTGCCACAACTACCCAAATTCAGTCCCTTCCTGCCTCTCACCTGGACTATTGCTAATACACTAGTACCAGCTACCAAAATAATATCCCTAAACCCCATCTCCACTGTTCAAGAAGCTTCAGAGGCTCCCCACGGACTCCAAGATAAAACCCACATGCCTCTGTTTGGCATTTAAAACCCTTCACAGTTTGGCTCCAGCCTAGCTTTTCTGAGCTGAATGCATATAGGTTGTCCCAAAAGTCTTAGTGCAGTTTGGAGCTATTAGTTTAAATAAGAATTGAGATAATCATTTGACTTATTTTATGCCATTAACTCTAAACTGCCCTAAGATAACCTGTATCAACATTCTCAGATTCTCCACATTCCAGCCAAACTATCCGTTCTGTTATTTCCCCCAAACAACTGTCTTCATGCTTCACTGTGTCTTTGCTCAGGCTCAGCCCCAAGCCCAGAATGTTCATCACATTCCCCTCTGCCTCTTGGAATTAATGCCCGGTTTCCTTCAGGGTTTAACTCAAGCACCATCTCCTTCAAGAGGCCCTCCCTGATACCTGCCCATTGTCAGTTCTGTTCCCTATCCCCTTCCCCATCCCCAGTCACTGCATATCCAATTTTTAAAATATATGTTGTACTTTTCACACAAATAAAGTCAGATCTAAATAATTGGAAAAACATCAGGTGCTCATGGGTAGGCCGAGCTAATACAATAAAAATGACAATTCTACCTAAATTAATTAAATCATTCAGTGCATACCAATCAAACTACCAAAAATATTTTATAGAGCTAGAAAAACACAGTAACAAAATTTATCTGGAAGAACAAAAGGTCCAGAATATCAAGGGAATTAATGAAAAGAAATGCAAGGGAAGGTGGCCTAACTATACCAGATCCTAAATTGTATTATAAAGCAGCAGTCATTAAAACTACTTGGTACTGGCTAAGAAATAGAGCAGTGGATCAGTGGAATAGGTTAGGTATCCAAGACACAATAGTCAATGACTATAGTAATCTACTATTTGATAAATCCAAAGACCCTAGCTTCTGGGATAAGAATTCGCTATTTAACAAAAACTTCTGGGAAAACTAGAAAATAGTATGGAGAAACCAGGAATAGGCCAACATTTTATACCCTATACCAAGATAGAGTCAAAATGGGCACATGATTTAGATATACATGCTGATATAAAGGCTAGGAGAGTGAGAAATAGTTTAAAATAGTTTACCTATAGTTCATCTATGGAGAAGGGAAGAATTCATGACCAAACAAGAGATAGAGAACATTATGAAATGCAAAATGGATGATTTTGATTGAAAAGTTTTTGCACAAACAAAGCTAATGCAACCAAGATTAAGAGGGAAGCAGAGAGCTAGGAAACAATTTTGACTGCCAGTGTCTCTGATAAAGGCCTCATTTCTAAAATATATAGAGAACTGAGTCAAATTGATAAGAATACAAGTAATTTCCCAATTGATAAATGGTCAAAGGATATGAATAGGCAGTTTTCAGAGGAAGAAATTAAAGCTATCTATAGTCATATGAAAAAATGCTCTAAATCACTACTGATCAGAGAAATGAAAATCAAAACAACTCTTAGATATCACATAATACCTATCAGACTGGCTAACATGACAAAACAGGAAAATGATAAATGTTGGAGAAGATTTGTGAAAATTGGAACACTAATGCATTGTTGGTGGACCTGTGAATGGATCCAGCCACTCTGGAGAGCAATTTGGAACTATGTCCAAAGGACTATAAAACTGTGCATACCCTTTGACCCAGCAATGCCACTTCTAAGTCTGTATCCCAAAGAGATCATAAAAATGGGAAAAGGACCCACATATACAAAAATATTTATAGCTGCTCTTTTTGTGGTGGCAAAGAATTGGAAATTGAGGGGATGTCCATCAATTGGGGAATGGCTGAACAAGTTGTGGTAGTATAGGAATGCAATGTAATACTTTTGTGCTATAAGAAATGATGACTAAGTGGACTTCAGAAAAATCCGAAAGACCTATATGAACTGATGCTAAGTGAAATAAGCAGGACCAGGAGAACATTGTATGCTACAGCCACATTGTGTGATGACTGACTTTGATACTCAGCTCTTCTCAGCAACGCAAGGATCTAAGACAACTCCAAAAGACTCATGATGGAAAATGCTATCCACATTCAGAGAAAGAATTCAGAGTCTGAATGCAGACGGAAGCATATTATTTGTTTTCCTTTTCTTTTGTTGTTTTGTTTCTTCTCTCTCATGGTTCCTCCTATTAGTTCTGATTCTTCTTTACATCATGACTAATGTCAAATATGTTTAACATGAATGTACGAGTACAGCCTATTTTAGATTGGGGGGGAGGAGAGGGAAGGAGAGAAAATTAAAACTCAAAATCTTATGAAAGTGAATGTTGAAAACTAAAAATCAATTAATTAATTAATTATTAGAAAAATTAAAATTTATGTTGTGTTTACTCATCTTTGCATGTTTTATATCCCCCAGGCAACATAAATTCCTTGAGGACAGGGATTGTGTTTTTTGTTTCAAATTTCTAGCATATAGTGGGAGCTTAATAAAATGCTTACTCTTGGTTACAAAGTTGTAATGTTGGTGAGTTTTTTTATTTTCTTTTTGTCTTATTTCACTTTCAACAACCTCAACCTTTTCATTCAACCAACATTTATTTTTACCCTGAAATATCTCTAGTAACTGATGTGAGACAGTGAAAGGAGGGTGCTTCTCCCCTCCCGGGCAACAATAAAAAGGGAGAGAGAAGCTGGGGGAAGTCTTAAATTCATCAGATTCCCAATCACTAAGTAGGGAAGGTGAGGAAAAGCTAAGAATGGCTTCCATTTATATAGTCTTTTCAGGTTTACAAAGCACTCTACATGTGGCGTATCACTCCCCCCCCCCATTTTATCCTTATGATAACCATATGAGGGAGGGGCCATTATCATCCCCATTTTATGGATGAGAAAACAATGACTAAGTATGTGAAGCAGGATTTGAATTCAGTTCTTCCTGTCTCCAGAGTTGCCTTGCCCCTGCCCTGGGAAAGGTCAGATCTGAAAGCTCAATAGGTTGTGTTGGATTTTTTGTTGCAACTTGGGTGGACATTCTTTATGGACGCTACAGAACACAAGACAGGGCCCATCCGAATTCAGTCCCTCATCCCCTCTCACTCAACAGCCAGTCTCCTCTCTATCCAATATATATTCCACACAGCTGCCAAGTCATCTTGCTGAAGCTCACTCCTCCAGCTCAGAAACCTTCAGTGGCTCCCTAGTGCTTCCAAAGATAAAATATAAGCAGCCAAGGAAGGATGGTGGGTCAAGTCCTGGACTTGGACTTAAGAAGACCTGAGTTTGGATCCTGTTTCAGAAACTTACTGGAGGTATGACCTTGGGCGACCCTTCACTTCTCTGAACCTCAGTTTCCTCAGATTTAAAATGAAGGAGTTGGACTTGATGGCCTCCAAGGCCCCTTCTAGCTCTCACTCTGTGATGCTTTGACCCTGAGCAAATACCTTTACCTTTCAGGACTGTCATGGGGCTCAAATGAGATAATAGATATAAAGACTGTATGGATAGAGAGAGAGAGAGCTGGCCTCCAAGCCAGGATGACCTGTGTTCATGTCCTGCTTTAACACATGCTGGCTGTGTGACCCTAGGCAAGTCACTTACCTTACTCCTCTAGAAAACTCTCTAAAACTCTAAGTTACAAAGCACATCAACCTGAATTAGAAATTACAGGTCCACAGTGCTCCCTCCCTCCCTCCCTCTCTCTCTCTCTCTCTCTCTCTCTCTCTCTCTCTCACTCTCTCCATATATATAACTATCTAATCATCCTATCTACCCATCCATTCAATCTATTTATCCATTCTATCTATCTATCTATCTATCTATCTATCTATCTATCTGTCTGTCTATCCATCTGTCCATCCAATCTATCTGTCTGTCCATCCTACCTATCTATCCATTTCTATCTATACATCTATCCATCCATCTTATCTATCCACCAGTTCTATCCATCCTATCTACCCAGTCTATCTATTCATTCTATTTATCCATTCATCCATCTTATCTATCTATTCATCAGTCTTATCTATCCATTCATTCTATCCATCCATCCACCCTTCCTATCTATTCATACAATTTACCCACCCATCCATCCATCCAGCTACCTACCTAAAGTCAGCTATTATTATTATTAGCCTGCCACAACCTGGCTTCCACCTACTCTCTCAGCCTAATTTCATATGGCTTTCTTCACAAATTCCATTCAATCCAACCAGCATTTATTGTGTCTCTCCAACGTGCCAGGTGCTGTTAGGTGCTTAGGATAAAAAGACAAAAATATATCAGCCCCTGCCCTAAGAGACCCAAACCAGACTCCTAGTCATTTCTCACTTTTGCATCCTCACACCAGCCCTCATCCTCCCAGTAGAGAGTTAGCACTTTGAGAGAAATTCCAGTCAATACCTGCTAGGTGTGAGGCACCATGCTAAGAATTGGGGAAGCAAAGAAAGGCAAATATAGTCCCTCCCCTCAAAGAGCTCACAATCTGGGAGACAACACACAAATAACTATGTGTGAACAATTTTTGGAGAATCAATTGCAGATAATCACTAGAGGGAAGGCACTAACATGGGTGGGGTGTGATGGGGGTGGTGTCAGAAAAGACTTCTTGCAGAAGATAGGATATGAACTGAACTTTGAAGGAAGCCTAGGAAGCCAGGAGACAGAGATGAAGAAGAAGAGCGTTCCAGCCATGGGGGATAGCCAGAAAAAAAATGGCCAGAGTTGGGAGATGGACTTTCTTGTGCAAGGAATAGTAAGGGAGTCAATGTCACAATTTCACATTTATTTTTGTACTCCCAGTACCTGGCACATGATAGGCTCCTTAAAAGTTTGTTTAATTGGGTCTTTGAAGTTTCCAAGGGTGTGTTAGTAATTAGAGGTGGGACTTTATTTTTTTTACTGTTTTCTCTTTTAAAATGCTAAAGTAATCAAGTGCCTTTAATTAAATCTTACTAGGTGCAAAGTCCCAGGCCCACACCCTTTTGCTGATTAGGTGTGAAGCCTTAGGGCCCTAAGAAGGGTATATAAACTCAGAGGTTAGTGTTTTGCTATGGGGCTCTCACTCGTTGGAAGAGTGTTGGTGTGGAGACTCTGGGTAGTCATTAAAGAGCCCCCCAGCTTTGAAGAAAACCCAGATGTTGGTGCTTCTCTTTTTGGTAACTATGTATGTGATGTCTTGATCAGACAAAGCCTGTCTCTTGAATTGTGTTATTTAATCTGTTGATATTTTCTGTTTGTAATTTCTATTTGTATTTGCTCTGAAGTTCAAGGTGCTGACTTTTCCCCCTGAACTAAGTGAACAATATATGTATGTTTGATTAAAGTGAGATTGTTAACACCTTAAGGTTGCTTTCTTTGGAAAAACAGATCAAATAACCTAGCAGCTCTTGTTGCTGATGTTGTTGGTCTTACAGAGCCACAGTAGCAGCAAGCCACATTGTTGTTACAAGGCGTTTTCCTGGTATGTGAATAAACACATTGGGTTTTCTCTCTCTCTTCCCTAAACTACGATGTGTACAATGGTACACAGCTCTCTTGCCCCATGACTTCAATTCAATGAAACAAACCTTTACTAAGCTCCTACTATGTGCAAGGAACTGGTCAGCTGCAGGCAGCAGGTAGAAGTGAATGATTTGAGTAAGAAAACAATGTCCTTTGGCTCCAGAGTCAAGGGATCTTGATTCAAATCTGGCCTCTGTCATTTACTAGCTTCATGACATTGAGTGAGTCATTTTGCTCCCTGGGCCACAGTTTCCTTATCTGTGCAGTGACAGATTTGGACTATATGACCTCTAAGGTCCCCTTCCAGCTCTCAGTTTGTGAAGACAATCTGTGACCTGGATTTGGAGTCAGAAGATTTAAGGTCAAATCCTACCACTAACATTTATTACTTCAGTGACAAAATGTCTCTTACGTCCCTTCATATTCCACACCTAGGCTGAAACACTGACAATAATATCAGAATTTTTTAAAATTACAAAGTCAGCAGCCCTAGAGTTCCAGTTACCAAGTAAAGAAGACCAAGAGTTCTTTGGACAACAAGAAATTAGGCTAACGAGGAATAAACAGAGTGCAAAGCTTCTCTAGGAAGGTGGAAGCCAAGAAGAGCTTGGGCAACAAGTATTCTGAGCAAGGGACTGAAGGGATTGATGAGCATGGAGAGTCTGGGAAGGATGCTGGGAAGGGAGGTGGGAGCCAGATTATGGAGACTTTGAAATGGCAAGCTAGGGTGTTGGTTTGGTATTGTAGGTAATAGTCACTGATGTTTTTTGAGCAAGGAATGAGATGTTCAAACCTGCGGTTTAGGAAGATGATCTTGGGATATATTTCCATATATCTGTATGTATATATTTGTTGTCTCTCCCAACAGAATGGAAGCTCCTTGAGGGCAGGGACTGTTTCTATTTTGTCTTTGCACCCCCAGTTCCTGGACCATTTGTTGTTGTTGCTGTTGCTGTTTCGGTATGTCTGACTCTTTGTGACCTCATCTGGGTTTTTCTTGGCAGATATACTGGAGTGGTTTGCCATTTCCTTCTCCAGCTTATTTGACAGATGAGGGAACTGAGGCAAACAAGGTGACATGACTCACCCATGGTCACACAGCAAGTAAGTGTCTGAGGCCAGATTTGAACTCAGGAAGATGAGTTTTCCTGACTTCAGGCCTGGCATTCTATCCACTGCACCACCCAGGGGACTGCTAGTCAGTCTATAGTAAGCTTAATAAAAGCTTGTTGATTGATTTGATTGGTTAGCAGCTGTGTGGTCCATAGATTGGACAAAAGAGAAACAGGCTAACAGGAAGACCTGTTAGGAGGATATTGCCGCTGTCCAGACAAACAAACCATAGAAATGGGAATGCAGTCGTGTGTGTGTGTGTGTGTGTGTGTGTGTGTGTGTGTGTGTGTGCATGTGTGTAAGCATATGCATACTCCATTTCTTTATCACATCTTCCTTTGGGAACAATGGAGTTTAGATCTTTGAAATTTATTCATCAACTGCTGTTTTCCTCTGTAGGATCATTACCGTTGGTTAGCAATAAAGTTTCTCATTGTCATTGTCTTCCAATGGGACACATGTGAGAGGCTGTGTGATATAGATATATGGGTATAGAAGATAATGTTACTGGATTTGTGGCCAGTGCAATCTGGGTTCAGTTCCTATCATTGACAATAGCTTTGTGACCATGAGCAAATCATTCAAACTCTCTGAGCCTTAGTTGTCTTATCTGTAAAATGGGAGATAATAATACCTATAATCCCTACTTCACAGGGATTGTTGTGAGGCTCAAATTAGATTTTTAAAATATATTATATAAATTACATATTGTATGTCAATAACATATGTGAAATGCTATACATCAGATATATAAATTATATATTATCTGTAAATAACACGATATGTGTGCAGTGCTATGTGAATGTCAGATATTACCATTTCTCCTCTCTGTCTATGCATAGGTTGTTCTCCATGCTAAGAATGCTTTCAGTTCCTGCCTCCACCTCTTGGAATCCCAAACTTCCTTCAAGGTTCAGTTCAAATGCTACCTCCTACTCAAAAGTTTCCCTGATCCTCTCTCTCCTCCTCCAGCAAATGTTCTCCTTTGAAATTACTTGGTATAGATTTTGTCTATATTTCATATTTATTCATGTAACCCTGTGTCAGAATCTGACCCAGCATCCACATAACCACGGAGACAGAGCTGCTTTCCCGGGAGCTCACTGGTCAGTGAAGTCATGGATTGTGTTAGTACCCAGGACAGCTTACACAGAATTCTCAATAGAAGGAAGAAGCCATGGGCTAACAGTGCCTCCATCTTGAGGCTACATGGACTTTCACAGAGCTAAGCATTTAGGATCTGATTTCTGCTTCTCTGCTCATCTCTTTTCAAAGACTCTTGATGAAGAGCCCAATGATGCAGTCAAGATGGGCTTAGACTGTTAGTGCTCAGCCTAGAGCGCCAGGTTGGCCAAGATGACCCTTGCTGTCGTTAGAAAGAATTCACTCTTCCCAAAGCCCTGAGCCAGGGAGTTTGGACTTCTCTTCTTTCTGAGCAAAAGGAATTAACATAGCAAAGCTCCCACTTCTTCTGGGTTGCACCCAGCCCAGTCAAAACACACACACACACACACACACACACACACACACACACACACACTCCAATTCCCTTTTCTCTGTGTCAATTTTGCCACTGTCCACTCTAATGTTATATAAAATATATTAGTGACTGAAGCCCCTGCTTTGTGTCTGATAATAGCCTTGCCAGTAGAGATTGGGGAACCGTGTGATCTGGAAAGGCAGAAAGACCCAACAGGACCTAGTGTGAGGCAGGGGAGGGGCCAATGAATGATTTCTTGCCCAGGAAGTTACTGATGCAGGAACACCCACTGCTATAAAATTCCTTAGCCAGCCCAAGGTGACAAATAGAAATAAAAAGAGAGAAATTTATAATTTGAGTCCACCCATCTCCCCTATTTTTGTTGGTGAGTTGGATGAAGACGTGACTTCAGAGAGGATTCCTCTCCTCTCCTCTGTCTCTCTATCTTTTCTTCTCTACATTCATTGCTAGACATCAGGTAGCTGCCACATGGAGGCTAGATGGTTTAAATAGTGGTGACATATGATGGGTGTTCCCTGCTATACTTTTCTATGGATCTGTGGTTTCCCCCCACTTGACTATAAACCCTCAAGGACAGTGACTGTTTCATCGTTTACCTTGCCCAGTGTCTGGCATGTTTTCTTTTTGCTCAGACCTTTCACTCCATCAGCATAGGGAGCTAACTGCATGGAAACGCCTTCTCTTCATTAATGCAGATCAAGATGTCTTCATAACTTGTTGTCTTAGAAAGTGGCTCAGGGCCCTAAGAGATGAAGTGATTGGCCTGTGGTCTCATGGCTGATATGTGTCAAAGATAGGACTTGAGCCCACATCTTCTTGACTCTGAAGCCCTCTACCCACTAAGCCACACTGCCTCTCCTCTGGGCACTTAACAAACAAATGCTTGTTGAATGAATACAAGCCTAAGGATTTGGGCCAGGTGAAATCACTGGGGGTAATCTCACTTAGTAGGGATGCCTCCACTGGGCTGAGGCTGAGAGGGGCAGAGTTGAGATGAGGGTCACAAAGAAGTGTTAGTTAATAAGTGAGTATTTATTACATGCTCATTTATTAACCCCTAGAGGCAACTGGATACAACAGTGAATAGAGCATGGTCAGGAAGACCTGAGTTCAAATCCAGCCTCAGACACTTACTAGCTGTGACCTTAGGCAAGTCACTTAACCTCTCATTGCCTCAGCTTCCTTAACTGTGAAATGGGGATAATAATAGCAATTACTTCCCAGAGGTGTTGTAAGAATCAAATGAAATATTTGTATGTGCCTGGTACACAATAGGTGCTTAATAAGTGCTTGTTTCCTTCCTCCCTTCTTTCTTGAATGAATGAATACCTCTGAGCAGTGGAGAAATCTCACCTCCTACGCTACCCACTCAACAATCCCATGAAGCATTAAACCATATAGAGAGGCCAGCACATAAGAAAAGCTCACTAAATGCAAATTAAATCGAGTTAAATTGCTGTGAATTCTAGAACTTGGAGACGAAGATTGAGCCCTGTCTATACTGTCCCTGGGAGCTAATTGCACATGCATTAACTAGAATTGTTTAAAAACTCTGGATTTTCCAACATAAAAAGAAGGCTCTGGTTTTTAATCAGGGAACGAAATACTAATTCAGCATAGAGTTGTATAGTCAGGAGGTGCCCCCCTCCCCCAGCTCAGGGATGAGACCAGCATGACTCCTATTAATAGGAATAGGGATAAGGAATGCTCGAACCTTCTCCCACATGCCTAGGGTGGGGCCTTTCACTTTTCTCCTCAGACACCCTGGCAGCAGTTTCCTAGGTTCTCAGTACATACAATTAAGGCTAAGCCCCTATTCTCTGCTCCTTTTTGTTAAATTGAGCCCATAGGATGGAAGGAAGGAGGAGGGAAAGGTTAATTGCTGTGGGCAAAAGTACAGCAAGATCTTTAAAGGAAAGATCCCAGATGCATGGGGAGAAAGTGACTGGATGGAAATATCCTATCCAACAGGATTAGGGTCTGCAGCCCAATAATAATAATAATTAATAATAGTAATAGTAGCTGGCACTCACATAGAACTTTAAGATTCATCAAGTACTTTACAAATATTATTTCATTTCATCCTCATAACCCTAGGAGGTTGGTGTTATTATATTCCCATTTTACAGACAAGGACACTGAGACTCCAAGAGATTAAGGACAGGAGCGGGGTGGCATGGGGTGGGGTTTACACTTCCAATAAGTGTCTGATGTTGAATTTAAACACAGGTCTTCCTGCTGTCATATTCAGTGCTCTATGCACCTTACTGCCTCTCCAGAGTTCAGAACCTCTTCACAGCTCCAAGGATTAGGTTCCAGTACTTAACAGTGACATGATTTACTCTTATTTTAGATAGTCAGTGATAAGAGAGACTTTAGAGCTAATCTAGTCTACCTCCTCATTTTATAGATGAGGAACTGAGGTCTAGAGAGAAGTGACTTACCCAAGGTCACACAGCTAGATGTGCAGGACCCCTGACCCCTGGTCCTATGCTCTTTCTACTGACCCATGCTGTCTTTCCATCTGTCTGTGTCTACCTCTCCTCGCTTGCCCTCTGTGCCTCTATAGCGCTGGGCTCCCCTCTCTCTTCAGTCTCTGTCTCTCTCATACAGGCTGTGACCACACATAGGCATGGAATTATCTTTTTTAGTCACTTTGGATTTTTTTTAACTATATAAAATGTCAGCCTATCAGATTCACTTTAAAGAGAAAGAAATTGACCATCAAAACAGCCAAAATGCAGAATGACCCATTTTTGATTCAGCATTTCTCGCCTGTTTCCTCATTCCCCCAACCCTGCATCACTGTCTTTCTCCGATACCACATCTTATTCACACAATAGTAGGTGTTTAATACATGTTTCTTGAGTTTGGACTTGAAAAGACACAGTCTTAGAGTCATTGTGTCCAGTGGCTTGTATGTGAGGTGGACTAGCTCAGTGGTGTAGCCCAGGATTTCAGAGGTCAGGCCAGGGTACCCTACTCTTCCAGAAAAGATCTGCTTGGAAAGCAGGATGCCCAATTGACTAACCATGGAAATTCCAAACAGGGCTGAGGCAGGAAGCTGCCACTTTGGAAGTGCCTGCTGTCCTCTCTCCCTCTGTGCCTCCCACAAATCAGTCCTAAGACTAGAAAAGGGGCTCTCTAGAACTTACAGGTGCTTCTCTAACCCTGCCCAGAGAAACCCTTAACAGAGAAGTAGTTTATCCAAATGCCATTACAGATGCCTCTTTCTGGTACCTAAGAAGTCAATCATCCACCATTTCCTCTTCCCTTGAGCAGTTCAACGATTACCCTATTTTTAAAGAATTCTGGAAAGGGGGATTCCACATGGTCTCTCCAAAAGTCTATCACAACCTTACAGAAGATAGAAAATTCCTCCTTGCTTCTAGCCCAGATCCTCTTTGTCGCAAGGAAGCCCATTTATTTTAGTTCTGTCCTCTATATGTCTGTCTTCTCATGCTGGAGGCAGAGGGATTGGGGTAGGGTCAAGGAGCCCGTAAGTTTATAAGGGATGAGAACGCTTAAAAGTTCCCAGTCCCAGCCCCCATGATTAGGCCAACCCAGAAGCTAGGGAGGAGACGTGGGCCTTTGGAAGTATGCGCTTGTTACAGAGAAACAAGGCCGCCCCCCTACATCTCTTCCCAGCTGTCGCCCAGGCTGCCTCAGCGCACCCTGGTTCAGAACCGAGAGTCGTGGACAGCACCCTTAAGGGAGAATGTAGGTAGACGTCTTTTCCTCGGTCTACTGGACTTCCCCGGCCCTAGACTGAGCTGCTGCCTCTCACTAAGTGAACTCCTGGCCTGGAGCTCCAGGTCACCGCACCTAGATGACCAGTCAGGGCCGAGCCACGGACCTAGCCCGATAAGCACTTCCTAATTGCCGTCGGGGGTGGGAAGGATTGGGAAAAGTAGGGAAAGACGACGCTCTGAGTCACCTCGAAAGGACCTCTGGGCCGGTACCTGGGGGCTGCCTTGAGAGGCTGGGCTCGGGTCCTTTGGTGGCGCCTTCCTACTTAATCCCAAGGTGAAGAAATAAAGTGGGACTCGTTGAAGAGCCGCTGTCCAGCTCCGGTCCGTTCCCCGACTCCCATCTTCACTCTGGGTTTTGGAAATTCCGGGTACTTGTCTGGATGCTTCAGTTTCCCCCACCCCGTACCCGGAGAGACAGAGGGATGAAAGGGAGTCCGCGCCTGGCGCGCTTACCTGGTGTATCTGTGCTGCTGGGCGCACAGCAGGACGAGCGGGGGAAGGAGCCAGGCGAGCGCCTCCATCTCGCTCCTGGAGTTAGGCGGCTGTGAGCAGGGGCGGAAGGCTCGGGGGCGGCAGGTGAGCCGAGCCCATGGCTGCGAGGAAAGTGAGCTCTCTGGAGGCGGAAAGCAGTGGTAAGGAGGGAGGGGAAGGAAGGAGGGGAGCTAGGGCTCGCGGGCCCGCCCCCATGCCCGCCCCGCGCTGCCCCACTTGCCTGTCTCCTTGGCTCCAAGGGCAAGGGCGCAACCAGCCCTGCCCATTCCTCCGCCCCTCCCTGCCCCGCCCCGCCCCCGCCACCCTTCTCAGCTATTCGCCCCCCGCTCCAGCAGTTCCCGAGGCTCAATTTTACGGGGAGGACTGGGTATCCAGTCCAAGCCGGCAGAACACAAGTAGGAAAGGCTCAGCTTCTCACCCTATTCCAGCCCCGACGAGCACATGGGTTCAAGCTGCTTCCAGGCCCCCTTCAGCCTCATAAATGGTCCCGGGGCTGCTTCCCCTAGCAGGTTAAGACTCAACTGGTTTCGGATCCAACTCCTTTTTCTCCTTCCCCTTTTCACGTCCTTCCTTAGCTTGGCACTGCCTTGTCTTTGTGCCGGAGCTGGCACGTGGGGACGACGCCCCCAATGCAGCCTCTGGGGCCCTTGGCAATGGGGCTTGCCTGGGACGGAGCTCACTTGGACGCGGGGAGGGTTGTGTGCGTGTCAGAGGAGGGGACTTAAGGAATTGGAGAATCCGTCGCTCCAGCTTAGGCTTTAGAAGGAAAGGAGTGTGTATGGGGTGGGGGGAATCAGTGAGGGAGGGGTATTCCCCAGCAACTGTACCCCTTCGCTTTCTGTGCTTGAACCTGGAGATTGGCAAGAACCGGGTAAGCTGCCGGAGCCTTCCTGGGGCACTGGCCCGGGACAGATACGTTAGCCTCCGGCTGCCTGGGAACTGAGCACCAGGCAGGTGTCCAAACTCAGCAGTGTAGAGGCTCTCCTGGTTTAAACTTGGAGGATCAGAGCATTTCTGATGTTCGTGTTCCTGGGAAGAGACACAAAGACCCGTAGCTCCAGCCGCAATCCTAGATGATTTTGTTTAGCTAGAGCTAAGCATTACTATCATCGAATGTCCATTTCTATTTCACAAAGTGGATTTTTCTTATTTTCCACGAGAGGCTTGACTGCAAATAAAGGGCCAGAAAGGGAAAGAAAACGTTTGTAGCCCTAACATTGTATCTTCATACCTTCGGGTTGTGGTGGTGGATGAGTCTCTTGGAAACCAAAAAACAACAGTCTCAGAGAGATCCCGCTTGCATCACCAATCTGCAAATATTTATATAATCGATCACAGGTAAAGAGGTTTTAAAATGAGGTTTGATTAAATCAGCAAGTGACTCACACCCCCATACCCAATGAAGGCTAGAAAATAAAATCCCTAAATTCCAACTCTCTTTAGCCCCCTTGAAAATGACAGCCACATGGGGCATTTTCTCCAAAAGGCTAGAAGACCTTGCAATATACCCTCCAAAGCTGGAAGGGATTTTGGAGGTTGTCTAATACCAACCTCTCATTTTACACATATGGGAACTGAAGCCCAGAGAGGATAAGTGACTTGCCCAAGACTTCTCAGGCAGAAAGTGGAAGGGCAAGGATTCTAACTCAGGTTTTCTGACTCCAATCCAGTACTTTCCATTGTCCAACAAACCTTTTCCCTAAATTCCTCTGCCAGGGTCTCCACTAACCCAGGGAAAACCTTCTGGGCTCATCTATAGAAAGAAATAGGTATTTTCTTTTCCTGAGAGAATGTAAAAAAAAAACACTAAAGGAAGACATAAGATTGGGGTAAATTCATTTAGCCAATCAGTTATCTTTTCTATGCAGATTAAATTAATTGGGCAAGTTTATTATCATCTCTCTGCATGTGACTCCCAGACCTAGTCTCTCCTGAGCTCCAGTCCAGCATCTCCAACTTCCTGTTGGACATTTCAAACTGGATATCCTGTAGGCATCTCAAGCTCAATATGTCCAAACAAGGCACTTCCCCAAACCCTTCAGTTTTCCCAAGTTTCCTATTACTTCAAGTGTCCTTTAGTCATTCAGATTCAAAACCTTGCTCCCATCATCTCTCCTCTCCATGCTTTTGCACTGGTGATCCTTCATGCCTGGATTGCCCTACCTTCTGACATCTACCTCTAGGTAGGCCTATTTTCCGTCAAGACTCAGCTCACCTCCATCTTTCATCTTTGCCTTTCCTGATTTCCCCAGATTCCCATGCTTCCCCCACAAAATGCTTTGTATTTGTTTTGTCTGTACATATATATACAAACATACACATATGTATAATACATTTGTTGTTTTGTTCAGTCATTTCAGTCATGGCCAACTCTTCATGACTCATGTCTATGGGGTTTCTTGGCAAAGACACTGGAGTGGTTTGCCATTTCCTTCTCCAGTGGTGACCAGAAGTTAAGTGACTTGCCCAAGGTCACGGAGCTAGGAAGTTTCTGAGGCTGGATTTGAACTCAGGTCTTTCTGACTCCAAGCCCAGCAATCTATCTACTGTGCCATCTAGCTGCCCATATAATATATGTATTTGGGTATATGTATACATATTCACTTATATATGTATGCATGCAAAATATAGGTATACACATATATACACAGGTCCAATGTACATATATATATACACCTCTGTATATATATATATATATACATACATACATATCATATACATGTACACACATGTTGTTTCCCCATAAGCTCCCCGAGGCAACGACTGCTTCTTTTTTGTCTTTGTATCCCTGGCATCTGGCATAGTGCCTGGCACAGAGGAGATACATTAGAAATGCTTAACCATTGGATATTTTTCCTCTCTGACATCTTATGAGCTGTTATCCACAACAAATTCAGGGGTAAAGCTTCCTTTGATGGCACAGGCGGCATAGGTGTTAGTTGCAAAGAGGCAGATATAAGCTTCCTATCAGGAAAAACTGCCCAACTCCAAGCTGTCCAGAAGTGGAATGGATGAGGTGCCTCCTGGGGAAGTGGCTTTTCTCTCGCTGGAGGTCTCCGGGCAGAGACTGGATGACCGCTTGTTTCAGACAATGTGTTCTTGTTCCGGTACAGCTCAAACAGAATGGCCACTGAGGTCCCTTCCAACTAGGATTCAGTCTTCCGCATCCCTGCTTTCTACAAGTCAAATTGAGATGAAAAGAATGACTCTTTCAGACATCGTGTTGGCCCAGGCATCAGGGCGAGCATGTAAACACAGAATTACACATCTTTGAACAAGGTGACACTGGGAAAATCTTCAGTATGCCAAACATACATGAATAAGTTACCAAGTGCCAGGTACTACTCTAAGAGCTGAGAATCCAAATATGCACAAGGAGAAATACAAGGAGAAACAAAGATAATCTTTGACCTCAAGGAATCTTCATTCTAATGTGGGAAGGCTGAAAAATTGGAGCCTGGGAATGGGTGGGGGAAGGTACCCAGGTGGGGTCATGGAGAAAGTCATATAGTTATGAATAGAGTCTGGCTGATCTGGGCACATCTCTTTAAAATGGAGGTTCTAGGAAGAACTGACCAATCAGAGGAAGGGACCACAGGGACAGAGTTAATTTCCTGAGTGAGAAGGATGCTGTGGGTTGTTGTTTTATTGTTCGTCCTTCATTCTCAAAGAGGACCAATGATGGTGATGTCTTGACTTGCAAGCGAATTAGATTTAATTGAGGCAGGGCTGTGCAAAGTCATACAGCCTCAGTTTCTCCTCCAGAGAGACTCCTCATTGGAGCCCAGTGGCAAGACATAGGTCAGGATGATTGGTAATGGCCCATGGGTAACATGGTAGAGAAAGTAAGAGAGTCAGGAATGGAACCCAGAGAGGAATGAATATGAAGATAACCTGGATACTTCCCTTAAAATGGACTAAAGATGAGCTCCCCTCCACCACCACCCTGGCCTCTCCTTTCTGAGCCAACTGCCTCTCTAAAAGGTTGGAGATCTCTCAGGAAGAGTCCTGACACTGGAGATCAAGAAGCATGGACCTTAGACCTAGTTCCCGCATTAGTGATGAATGAGTTACCAACAAATTATCACATCTTGTCATAAAGCTTTGGTCTGTTTCCTCTGGGACTCTTAGGCGTGCTGAACTGGGAAAGGCATGAACTGGGAGGCAGGAGTCCAGGGGCTCTAATTTCAGCTCTGACACAAGCAGTATGACTTTGGGGAAGTCAAAACTTTATGAGCTTCCATTTCTTCATCCATGAAATAAGGGGATTGGATTAGGTGACCTTTAAAATTCT
This sequence comes from Trichosurus vulpecula, assembly GCF_011100635.1. Lineage (NCBI taxonomy): Eukaryota > Metazoa > Chordata > Mammalia > Diprotodontia > Phalangeridae > Trichosurus > Trichosurus vulpecula. The sequence goes on from NC_050574.1 coordinate 31,804,155, forward strand.
AAAATTCAAAGATCTGAAAAGTTCTTAATCAAAGGATTTCCCGTAATAACAAGGTGTTATTATTAGTAATTAGTAATGGTATCCCAGAGACAGCTGGCCTCAGAGTCAGAAAAACCTGGAGTCAAGTCCTTCCTATAATGCAAGTATAATACTTCTAACACATACTGACTGTATGTTACTTCGCTTCATAATGGTCTAAGGAGCCCTCTAACAAATTACGGAGAAAGCACCAACATGTATTGTTGCTTCATCTGGGAGTTCCCATATCAGTGAAAGGACAGGTCCAGTCTCTAGTCTATTGGTAAAAAGAATCTTATTTAACCTGAATCTTCCCTGATGCCAAGAATAGCCAGTAGTCCATCAGGCCAGGGCCGATCCTTAGTTTTGTTATGAGGCAGGTAGGTGATAAAATGAATAGAGTGCGGGGCCTGGAGTCAGGAAGATCTGAGTTCAAATCCAGTCTCAAAAACTTACTAGTTATGCAACCCTGAGCAAGTCACTTAAATGCTGTCTGTCTGTTTCCTCAATTGTAAAACTGGTGTAATAGTAACACCAAGGATTAAATGAGATGCTATTTGTAAAGCACAGTGCCAGTTAGGTGCTTAACAAATGCTTGTTCCTTTCCATCCCCTTTTTCTCCCCTTTCCCTTAGTCAGAGTGTAGACAATACAGCTTACTCTCCAGTTTACTTGAAACCCAAGGATAAGCATAGCCTTGCTGGAGGAGCCCTACTCTCTACCCCAGCCATGATGAAGCCTGGCGAATTCGAAGAGCAAGTGCAGAAGGCTCTCGGTGACCATGAGGCTTTGAGATTCTGAGGGAAATGGCTTTTGGATTCTATAGCCTTTTTCAGAGCAATCCCCCTCCCCTCCCCTGCCCCCATCCAGTGCTCCATCCCAGCACCATGCAATTCAGAGAAGATTTCTTTCCAGACATCACAAATCATTCCTCTCCCTATGACATTTCTCTTTCAGATTGTTAGGTATTTCCTCCAAGTTTTGTTCAGTCTCTTCTCTAAAAATGCACAACTCTAAAGCCCACATCGTCAGACTCCTCCCATCAGGAGGTGCCCTTCACTGTAACTAACAACTACTTTGCTCTTCTGCAGAGTGCAATGAGGTGTTGCTCTCACCATATGGAGCTAAGCAGGATACACAAATATTTGGCCACAGACGGCAGAGAAGCGCTGCCCTGCCTGGGTAGCCCCTGGTACTCCCTGACTCAACACTCTCAACCACCAAATCAGGAGTGACATTTGGGAACATAGAAAAACTTCCTGTGACTACCAGATATTCAAATCTGAGGTATATTGCTGAAAAATGTTTTAAAATATTATTTCTACAGAACAATCACTTTCTTGTGTGCTTGGTGGAAATGAAAGGTGAGGGAGGGAAGGGGGACAAAAACCTGCTGCTGCCCACCCTGGAGAGACAATCCGGCCAGGATTTACAGCATCAGTCTGCTCCCCACTGGGAGAGGTGGTGGTGAGTCATGAGACCAGCACCACGGGGTGAGCCCTTGGCTGGGCCACAGAAAGGAAGCTGTACTTAGCTAAATGTGACACCCATCCCTCCACTAAGTACTGGTCTGTCTTGTTGGGTTCCTGAGCAGATGCTCCAGTCAGGGAAGGATTGACATTATAGGGAAGGAAACCTCTTTGCATGTAGGCAGAATGCAATCATTAACCCTCCGCAACTATCTATTAGATGAAATCCCTTCCTTTGGGTGAGCTAGGGAAACCAGATTGGGGGTGGAGGGAGGGCCAGGTCCACTAGCTAAAGGCCAGTTTAAATATAGTGCCTTTCTAAAGAACCGTGCGCAAAACGTCGAGTGAAATAATACGCAATACTCAATTCCCCACCATATTTATCTCCAGCTCCCCTTACCCAGCCAGGGCTTGCCCAGATCAGGCTGTCCCCTCTGCTTGGAATGTTCTCCCTCCTTGCCTTCTTGCTTTGTAGAATTCCTAGTTCCCTTTAAGAGGAGCATGACTTCCTGAAATACAGCCTTGAATGATCCTCTCAATTATGAGCATTCCCCTCAAAAGACTTTGCATTCACTTTTTATACATTTTGATTTTACTCATCTGTGTCTGTGTTGTTTCTCCATAAACTATAAGCTACTGGCCTTTTTTATAATTAAGATTTTTTATTTTTATTTTACAGCAGTCAGTTCCACATGATTTTGAGTTCCAGATTTTCTTCCCTCCCTCCCCTCCCTCCCGAAGATGGCATGGAATCCGATATATCTTCTACATATAACTTTGCATTGAACTTATTTACACAATAGTCAAGTTGTAAAGAATTATGACCAATGGAAAGAATCATGAGAAAGAAGAAACAAAAACAAAAAAGAAAAAAAACCAAAGTAGGGAAAAATGGAGAGCAGACAGTGTGCCTCAATCTGCATTCAGACTCCATAGTTCTTTTTCTAGATGTAGATAGCCCTCTCCATCATGAGTCCTTTGGAGTTGTCTTTGCACCTTGTGTTGCTGAGAAGAGCGAAGTCTATCAGGGTTAGTCATCACAGAATCCTTATATCTGTGGTTGTGTATAATGTTCTCCTCTGCTCTGCTCACTCAGCATTATATCATGTGGGTTTTTCCAGCTTATTTTGAAGTCCGTATCTTCCCCATTTCTTAAAGCACAGTAGTATTCCATTACATTCATATACCACAACTTGTTCAGCCATTCCCAAATTGAAGGGCACCCCCTTGATTTCCAATTCTTTGCTACTACAAAAAGAGCCACTATAAATATTTTTGTACATATGGGTCCTTTTCCCATTTGTGTGATCTCTTTCGGATACAACCCTAGAAGTAGTATTGCTGGGTCAAAGGGTATGAACATTTTTATGGCCCTTTGGACATAGCTGGATAAAATAATGACAAAATTCATCTGGAAGAACAAAAGGTCTAGAATATCTAGGGAATGAATGAAAAGAAATGCTAGGGAAGGTGGCCTAGCCATACCAGATATTGAACTGTACTATAAAGAAGCAGTTATCAAAACTACCTGGTACTGGCTAAGAAACAGAGTCATGGATCAGTGGAATAGGTTAGGTACAGAAGACGCAGTAGTCAATGACTATAGCAATGTATTCTTTGATAAACCCAAAGAATCCAGCTTCTGGGCTAAGAACTTACTACTTCACAAAAACTGCTGGGAAAATTGGAAAATGGTAGGGCAGAAACTGGGCATAGACCAATATCTTACATGATATACCAAAGTAAAGTAAAAATGGGTTCATGATTTAGGAATAAAGGCTGATACTATAAGCAATTTGGGAGAGCAAGGAATAGTTTACCTATCAGATTTGTGAAAAAGGGAAGAATTCATGACCGAACAAGAGATAGAGAGCATTACAAAATGCAAAATGGATAATTTTGATTATGTTAAATTGAAATGGTTTTGTATAATAAAAGCCAATGCAACAAAGATTAGGAGGGAAGCACAAAATTGGGAGAAAATCTTTACAACTAGTGTCTCTGATAAAGGCCTCATCTCTAAAATATACAGGGAACTGAGCCAAATTTATAGGAATACAAGTCATTCCCCAATTGAGAAATGGTCAAAGGATATGAACAGGCAATTTTCAGAGGAAGAAATTAAAGATATCTATAGGCATATGAAAAAATGCTGTAAATCACTACTAATTAGAGAAATGCAAATCAAAATGACTCTTAGGTACCACATCTCTCCTGTCAAATTAGCTAACATGACAAAACAGGAAAATGATAAATGTTGGAGAGGATGTGGGAAAATTGGAACACTGTTACATTGCTGGTGGAGTTGTGAACTGATCCAGCCATTCTGGAGAGCAATTTGGAATCTTTTTTTTTTATCCCCACTACTTAGTACAGTACTTGGCACATAGTAGGTTCTTAATAAATTCCTATTGGAATGGATTTCTCAATATGCTGTCCCACTACAGCTGTCACTCCCTTGTAAAAAAAAAAAAACCCAAATGGCTTAACACAAGCAACCAATACAATGAATATGTCTGACCACATATACACTTCTCATCACCTGAAGTACTCCCTCCCCTTCACCCCTTCCCCAAGAGAGAGTAAATGTGTTTGTGATTGGTCCTTGCAATTAATCTGAGCCTGACTGCTTCTTTCATTTCCATTGGTGATCCCTGAGAACTAACCCAGCAGGTTTACCTTATAGAAAATGGCTTGCTCTTTCCCCGCACAGTTAAACAAACCGCTATGCCTAATCATTCCTGTTTAACATGGTCGAGGTCTGAATTTTACTCTTGGTTTTTATGTGTTTTTAGAGAGACAATTTGAATTCTTTTTTATATCAGAAAATGTTAAACACGAATTAGCATTCATAACAAAAGGGCTGTCCATCAAGGAAGGAAAAACATTCCACTTCAAAGAAGTATTCATTTAAGCTGACAGGATTAAAAGGAAAATCAAAGCCACCTAGAAAACTAGCTGCCTAAGACTTTAACATCCCTAAAGAGACAGCCATTTGTCTGGTCTGAGCCTGTTCCAGGAGCCTGGATTATACTCATTCTGAGATTCTGAAGAAAGAATGCTAGCATGCATTATACCATTTTTGGTTCCTTTTTCTTTGAAGGGCACTACCATCCCTCTAGTCACACAGGTTTGCAATGTCAGAGTCATCCCTGACTACCTCACCTACAGCCAATCAGTTCTCAACTGTGGTTAACTATCTCCATAATTTCTCTCTCACTCATGCCCTTCTCTCAATTCACACACCCTTCTGCCTTTCCTCCTGTCTCTAGCTTGTTTGTACATAGTTGTCTGCTTGTCCCCTCTTCCATTTACTATGAGCTCCTTGAGAGCAGGGACTGTCTTTTGCCTTTCTTTGTAACCACTGAGCTTAGCACAGTACCTGACATATAGTAAGTGTTTAATTAAATGTTTGTTGACTGACTGATTAGTTCAGGTCCTCATCACTTCTTATCTGTAATGTGGCAATAAGCTCTTCATTGCTCTCCCTGTCTCCAATCTCTCTCTTCTCCAACCCTTCCAGTACACAGGTGTCAAAATGGTATTCCTCAACAACACATTGAACTAAGCTCACTCAATCAGGCAAACAAGCATTTTGAAAGTGCTTACTATGTGCTGGGGGAGGAGAGGAGCACAAAAATAAAAATCATCCCTGCCCTCAAAAAGCTTACACTCTATTGAGAGAGATAATAATAAGTAAATACAAAGTAAATACATGGTAATTTCAGGTTGGGGGTGTGGGAGTAGCTGGGGGAAATCAAAAAAAGCCTTATGTACTGTGGCACTTGTGTTATGCTCTGAAGGAAGTTAGAGACTATAAGACACATAAGTGAGGAGAGAGGGCATTCCAGGCAGGGGGATCAGCCTGAGCAAAGGTACCAGAGGCAGAATGTTTTATGTGAGGAACAGCAAAACAGCAACAAGGTTAGTCTGGTTGGATTGCAGAATGTGTAAAGTGGGAAAATAAGTAATAAGACCAGAAAGGTGCCCTGGAGCCAGGCTGTGTGTGTGTGTGTGTGTGTGTGTGTTTGTGTATATACACATGTATGTATATATATATCATATATATATATGGATATGTGTATGTGGAGAGAGAGAGAGAGAGAGAGAGAGAGAGAGAATTTCTCCCCATTCAAATGTAAGCCCTTTGAGGACAGGGGCTGTTCTGATTTTTGTCTTCCCATCCTCAGCTCAGTTAGCACACAGTAAGCTCTGAGTTGAATTGAATTCCTGGTCCAAGATACTTGATTCTCCATAGATGGTTTTTCCCTAGAGAGGCAGAGTTGGCAGAAAGTATCAAGCAGGAGATTTGTTAACCAAATGAGATGATGCCTATAAAAGGCCTTGGAAACCTTATTTTTGGGATCTGGACCCATGATTTCACTACAGGAGAGGAAACTCCTTAATGCAGATCAACCCTTGCTCTGTAACACTAAGAGGTTAAGTGACTTTCCCAGGGTCACACAGTCAGTTTGCATCAAAAGCAGAATTCGAATACGGGTCTTCCTGACTGCAAAGCTAGCTCAGTATCCACTCCCCCATCTTGCAAACCTGAAAGCCTTTATAAATGTCAGCATCTATTCTTATACCATCTGAATAATTTTATAAGAATTTCTCAAGAAGAGCTTACTTCTCTGGTAAGCTCTTATATTGAAGATTTGGGACAAAGCATGGATGAAAGTCACTCATGATAAAAAGGAAAGTAGGAATGTGATCTGTCTCACTGCAGGGGGGTACCCACAGCAAGGAAATGATGGATCTAAGTAAGGAAGGTAGAGAAATAACTCATTTTTATTGCTCGGGAGAACTAGTCCAAATAGATAGACTAGACTATGTATGCCTTACACATAGTAGGTGGCAATGAATGAACATTTATTAAGCACCCACTATGTGCCAGGCATTATGCTAAGCACTAGAGATCTAGAAAAAGAGACAGACCCTGCACTGTGGTGGGGGTGGACGATGGGTGGGAGAGAAGTAATATAGAGATGGCTAGCCTGGTCATCTCCCTTAAATGGGGGCTTGGGGAGGAGCTCTTTTCTCTCTGCCCTCCAATCAGAGGGCCTCCCCACTTCCCCCCAACTCTCCCCAATCTCCGCTCCCCAGGCAGAGGGTACTGAGGGGGTATGAGTACCAAGGCTCATGGGATCTTGCAAGATAATGAGGTTCTTGTGGGCATACTGGAGATGTCCAAAGGAGGGCAGCCAGGTGGGAAATTAATGTGCTTAATAAACAAACAAACAAATGGATGGGCGAATGAATGAATTGAATTTTACAAAAGGTTCTAAATAAAATACATTAGGAATCCAATACAATCCAACGAGCATTTTTGTGTCTACTATGTGCTAGACACCATAAAGTAGGCCCTGAGGATACAAAAAACGGAAACAATTTCTGCCCTCAAGGTGCTTATTCCTGGGGAAAGTCCATTTGTGGACAGAAAAAAAAAAATTGACATGATCAAAGAGGGAGGGAGCACTCCCCATTGGAGGGGATCAGGAAAGGCTCCCATTGAAGGTGGTACTTGAGATGAGCCTTGAAGGAAGCCAGAGATTATGAGAGGATGAGATCGGGGCGGGGGTGGGGGGGGGGTCTGGACATGGAGGACTCCTATGGGTGTAGGAGAGGTAAACACAAGATTCTAAATCAGTAGCTAAGCCACATGGAGTGTGTGAAGGGGAGTGATATGAAATAAATCAATAAAAATAGACTGGAGTCAAGACTGTAAAGGACTTTGAATGTCAAGGAAAGAGGTTTATATTTTATCGTGAAGGCAATAGAGAGCCATTGAAACTTGTTGAGGGAGGGAGTGAAGTAGTCACTGACACGGTCAGATTTGTGCTGCAGGAAGATTAATTGGAAGTTGGTGGAGCTGGTCAATTGCGAGGAAACACAGAGTCTCTTTGGGAGGTTTTTGCAATAGTGGAGGGTATGAACTACAGAGGCATTGTTAGCGGACAGACAGGGGTTGGCTATGAGATACACTGTGGAAGTTGAATCAGCAAGACTTGGCCACTGCTTGGCTGTGGGTGGTGATAAAGAGAGAGAGAGAGAGAGAGAGAGAGAGAGAGAGAGAGAGAGAGAGAGAGAGAGACGGGGGAGGGAGAGGGGGAGAGAGACAGAGACACAGAGACAGAGACAGAGAGATAGAGACAAAGAGAAGAGAGGAAAGAGAAACAGAGATAGGGACACAGAGAGAGACAGAGACAGATAGAGGAGAAAGGGTAAGGAGAGAAGAGGGGAGGAGAGAGAGGGAGAGAGAGAAGAGAGAAAGACAGAGACAAAGAGGGACAGAGAGAGAGAGAGAGAGAGAGAGAGGAGAGGGAGAGAGACAGAGACACAGAGACAGAGACACAGAGACAGAGACACAGAGACAGACAGCGACAGAGAGACAAAAACAAAGAGATGAGCAAGGAGGGAGAGAGAGGAAAGAGAGACAGAGACAGGGACACACAGAGAGACAGAGGAGATAGAGGAGAAATGGGCAGGAGAGAGGAGGGGAGGAGAGAGAGAGAGTGAGAGAGAGAGAGAGAGAGAGAGAGAGAAGAGTTGATAATGGATGAGGCTGTAAACCTGGGTAATTAAAAGGAGGGTCTAATCCTCCACAAAAATTGATATCCCTCTAGCATCGATCTGACCAGAGCATCCCCCTCTGTTCAAGAAGCTTCAGTGGCTCCCTATCACGTCTACGATAAAGCGCAAACCTCAGGGATTCATAGATTTAGAGGCAGAAGGGACCTTAGAGGCCGTCTAGACCAATCCCTTCATTTTACAGTTGAGGAAACTGAGGCCAGGAGAGGTTAAGTGATATACCCAAGGTCACCCAGGTAACAGGGGGCAAAGCCAAGATTTAACCAAATTTCATTCATTCCAAATCCAGCATCCTCTCCCACATGCTGCGCTGACTGCTGGCATTGAAAGCCCTTGACAATCTGGCTTCCAGCTATCTCTCCATGCTGAATTCACCTTACGCACCCTCTACATTCAGCCACACTGGCTTTGAACATTGTTTTCTCTAGACGACGTTCCTCCCTGCCTCCAAAGCACAGCTCAGGTGCTTTCATAGCTCATCTCCCTTTCAAATGCCTTTGCGTTTCTTCTGGACGTTATTTTGAGTGCACTTCTCTGTGTCTCTGCTGTCTTCCCCCAGGAGAACAGAAGCTCTTTTGAGGACAAAGGCTGTTTTATTTTGTCTCATATCACCAGGACATGGAATAGTGCCTGGCACAATTATAGGTGCTCGGGAAATACTTACTGAATCAAAACAAATTCAAGGTTGGGAAAGGAATAAGGGGTGAGATCTATTCTGAACATGTTGTTTGAGGTGCTAACGGAGTATCCAGTTGGAGGGGTCCGATGCACAGTTGGCAGCATTTAGCACAGTGCCTGCCATCCAGTAGGTGCTTAATAAATGCTTGCTATCTGGCTGACTGAGTGATTCAGGCTAGGTAAATAGATGTTTAGTACCCCCTTCTGGCCTGCTGCCCCAACTTATATTTGTGTGGGCAGATTGGGTTGCCTAGAGGGTGGCTCCTGTCTTGGGGATTTAAGGTACTCTTATTGGTCTACCCTCCTAAAACTACGGCTCATAGGGGCCTCCTTTGATGCACCTCCCATCAACAATCAGCCAGTAAACATAATATCCACCTCCACTCTCTCCCAGTCATAAACCTGGTTGTACCAGCCCACAAATACACCACATATCAGTGAGAAGTATGGGCAAAAACTAAACTCGGAATAAGGCACATCCTTGGGAAACATGAACATTTAATTCCTTCCTCTTCTACTCTAGAACCCCATTGTGCTTTCTCTTTTTGCGGTGTCCCCACACTACCCTCCCCTGAGCACAGGTATTTCTCTTGAGTTGGGTGCTTATGGTCTGCTCCTCTCCATAGTTCAGTTACCGATTGCCAGGACTAATTTTCCCTTGAATTCATTGTTGGTTCTCTTTTCAGCTCTCAGGTGTCTTGGAAGATGTTTTCTTCCCTCCCTTCTTTCTCCCTCCTGCTCCCTCCCTCTGTCTCTCTGTCTCTCTGTCTCTGTCTGTCTGTCTGTCTGTCTGTCTCTCTCCCCTCCCTCTTTCTCTTTCTCTCTCCATTAATGTTATCATTCTTCTTTTCTCTTCTTCTGTATTGCTATCAGCTATCATTAGCACACCTCTCCCTCTCAATTTTCTCCTCCTCAGTTAAAAACATCAATTCCTTGTAGCCAATAAACAAACAAGCTTAGATTTTTTGAAGACCACCTAATCTGCCACTCACTGACAAATTGCCCTTCCAATTCAATCAGGCAAATAGCTTCACACTTCATGAAGGAATATCAGCACATTGGTATATATCTACTCCCTTTGTGATTTCACTAATTGTACCAGGGAGTGTTATAATGATATGGTCAAAGACCAATACTACCACCACCACCACCCCCGAAAAGCAGATTATAATAATATGATGAATCAAGTCAAGCATTCAGTAACTTAGTTTCAGAACCTCCAGAATATGTATTAAAGTTTTTGGAGAGAAGAAAGAGGGGGAGAGAGACAGAGACAGAGAGACAGAGAGAGACAGACAGACACACACACACACACACACACACACACACACACACACATACACTGAGAGAGACAGAGACAGAGAGACAGAGACAGAGAGACAGAGAGAGAGAGAGAGACAGAGACGGGTAGAGAGAAGACAGGAGACAGAGAGAATAGACAGATGGGTAGATAGATAGAGCATTTATTAAGTACTGTGTTGTAGGCATTGTAAAAGCACTTAGTAAAGTGCTGAAAATACAAATAAAAGCAAAAAAAGAGTTAGTCCCTAGTGTCAAGGAACTTACATTCTATAGTGGAAGATAGCACACAAAAGGGAACTGGAAGAGGGGCACCAAATGGAGGAGGGTCCCAGGTTCCCACCTCCAAAATGACATCCCTTTTAGGGTGACTGAGGAGATCAAATGAGGTAAGGGACAGGCAAAGAGATATACACAGGTTCAGGATAATGTAGATGATGACAGAGATGATGACTAGTAGATGAAGATGGATAAAGAAAACTCTGTCATGGTAAGGGACTGCAGGGCTTCTCAGAGAGCATGATATATAATGGACAGAGCACAGGTCTAGGGTCAAATGGGGTTCAAATTCCCCCTCTGACATTTACTAGTTGAATGACCCTGGGCAAGTCTATGCCTCAGTATTCTCACATATAAAATGAGGATAATTATGCCTGTAAATGTGTCTCACAGGGCTTTTGCAGGGCTCAGAGGATAGAGACTATATATAAAGCTCTTTTTAAAAATACTGCCTTTTTGGGTCTCAGTTTCCTCATTTGTAAAACTTGGAGGTAAAACTAGATGACTTCTGAGGTTCCTTCTTGCTCTAAATCTATAATCTCATGATATAAAACTCAGTTATTATTCCTCTACGGCTCCAGGACACTACTGCATGTTGGGGCAGGCTCAGAGTAATGAGGTTTAGAGTCACAGCATCTGGATTGAATCCCAGACCTGTCATTTACTCACTGCGTGACCTTGGACAAGTCATGTAACAAAGCATTCAATTTCTCATCTGTAAATTGTGGATAATAGTAACACCCTCGTTGTAGGGTTGTTGTGAGGACCGAGTGGAATAATCTATGTAAAGTGCTGTACAAACTTTAAAGCACTATGTAAATGCCAACACTAGCCAGCCTGTAGATATAGAGACAGACAGATATACACTTATATAAAGTGATTTCAGGTTTGCACAGATTTTACCCGTGTTGTCCCTTCTGATCCTCACAACCCTGCAATGTAAACGCTATTATGATCCTCTTTCTACAGACGAGGAAACTGAGGTTAGCTCTATTATTATTCAGTTAGCCAACATTTATTAAGCACCAAACGTAACTGGAGACACAGGTACAAAGAATGAATTGGTCTCTTTTCAAGAAGCTAACATTCTCACTTAACCTCTGCCTGAGCCCTGGTTTCCTCTATAGAAAGAAGGGTTTGGACTAGCTGGCCCCTGACGTCTCCCTCTAGCAAAGATCCTATGAGCTCCACATCGGGACATCGCAGCAGGATGTGACTACATCACACCCAGGTACCTCGACGTCACACCGGACACCATGACGTCAAAGCCACGTAACTGCGAAGTCAGCGGCGCCCAGGATGGCGCCTTGTCCCTGGAAGGAGGATGAGGTCAGGAATGAGGCTAGCAACGAGGGAGTGGGAACTGTAGCTCACTATCGGACGCTTGTAGATCCCTGACAACCCGACGCCCCCGCCCCCAACCCTAGAAGGACATTGGACTAGAAAGGGGAAAGTGTTCTCCTCTCTCCCCCTCTCCCCGCCTACCCCCGCCCCCGCCGTCGCTAGCGGAGCCTTCCGTTGCCATGGCTCCGCCTACAACAAACTGAGGCCGGCGGGCAACTTGTGAGCGTGGGCCAGGTAAGTGTCTCGCGCCCGCTCCCTCTGGGCTCCGGGGTGCTCCCGTGGGCACTCCCGTGGACGCAGGAGGGGACTCTCCGTAACTGTCCTTTCTTTGGCTGCAGTCGCGGACACAGCTGTCACGCGTGGCCTCAAGCCTAGCTCCTCTCGGAAGGATCCCCAGGTGCTGGTTGTCTGTGCCAGGTGGGTGTGCCGGGAATAGATCCACGATCGAAGGATAGCTCTCGGGGTCCGGGGAGGGACTAAGAGGTCATCGAGGCCAAGCCTCTCGTTTGATAGATGGGGAAACTGAGGCATTTCACGAGAGGTTAAACGAGAGTGCTACCCCCGTGATTCCAGTGGAGCTTCACAACAGCCCTGTGAAGTAAGCTTGTATCCCTGTTCTGCAGATGGAGAAACTGAGGCACAGAGGGACTTTACATCTACGATATCAGCTGAGCCTCATAACAGCTCTTGGCTATAATCATTTCTATTTTACGGAGACCACAGAGACCCAGGAAGCAAAGAGCAGTGGCGATATTTGAATCCGGTTAGTTCTACTAGCCCTCAGATTCTGTGATTCCTGATACAGGGCTTTCCCCTCTACACTAGGCTGCTGGACCTGGGTTTCTTCAGCCCAGAAGGGCACTCAGTCAATCAACAAACACAGATTAAGCTCTTTCATTGGGCTTTGGTTGTCGTTAATACTGGAGTGATTTGTCATTTCCTTCTCCAGTTTATTTTACAGATGAGGAAACTGAGGCCAATAGGGTTAAGTGAAATGCTTAAGGTCACACAGCCAGTAAGCATCTGAAGCTGGATTGGAACTCAGGTCTTCCTGACTCCAGGCCCATCACTCTATCCACTTTGCCACCTAGCTGTCCCTATAATTTGAGAAACAGAGTTGGAAAAAGGACTCTGATAGCCTTCTGGCAGCTAAGTGGCACCGTACTGGATAGAGCACTGGGCTTGGAATCAGGAAGACTCATCTCCCTGGGTTCCAATCTGGCCTCAGATTCCTAGCTGTGTGTCGCTTTACCATGTTTGCCTCAGTTTACTCATCTGTAAAATGAGATGGAGAAGGAAATGGCAAACCGCTCCAGTATCTTTGCCAAGAAAATCCCAAATGAGGTCACGAAGGACCCCTCTCTCCTCACCCCACTTTTCCCTCCCAAGTAACCACCAAGTCCCATTAATTCTGTGGGATCCCTCCTCTCCACTTCTGCTGCCACAGGTCTAGTTTATCTAGTTCGACTCCTTAAGACCTAAGTCCCTGCCCTGTCCTGCCATCACCCCAGTTGTTCCTACTTCCAGATTTCTCCAATTCCACATCACCGCCCCCAGTAATTTTCCTACCACACTGTTCTGATCCAAGAAAACTTGAGTGATCCTCCAAGTAAAGTGTAAACCCTTAAAACTGGCATTCAAAATCCTCCCAAATCTGCCTTTCTAGGCATGGTTACTAAGTGGCTCAATGGACAGAGTGCCGGGCCTGGGATCTGGAAGATCCAAGTTCAAACCCTGTGTTAGACACTCAGACACAGCTGCGTGACCCTGGGCAAGTCATTTAGTCTCTGCTTCAGTTTCCTCCACCACAAAAAGGCGATACTGATAGTACCTACCTCCCAAGGCTGTTGTGAGGATCAGATGAGATCATTTTTGTAAAGCTCTTAGCACAAAGCCTGGCACTTAGTAGGTGCCATATAAATATTAGCTATTATTACTATTTTCTTTCTTTCTTTTTGCTTTTTGGCAGGGCAGTTAAGTGACTTGCCCAAGGTCACACAACTAGTATATGTGTCAAGTGTCTGAGGCTGGATTTGAACTCAGGTCCTCCTGACTCCAGGGCCGGTGCTCTACTCACTGCGCCACCTAGCTGCCCCTTATTATTACTATTTTCTTCCTATATTATATCCCTTATGGGGAAATTGGATTCCTCTCTCTGCCCACGTTCTCCCCTTATCTTCTGCCATTCCCTCTCTCCGTTCTTGCTCTTGTGTGCTAGGAATGAACTGTATCCCTGCATTCTCACATCCCCTCACTCTCTCCCATCCTTCTAGGACCAGTTTGGATAACATGAGGCCACCCCTGACTTCTCTGGACTTGTCCTTTCCATATAGCCAGCTCTTCCTTCCATCCCGGTTATGGGCTTATTTTTCCTTCCACTATCGGTATAATAGGATTTCTAGCTGTAGGGGACTTTAATTTTCTAGACCAACCTCTGCATCTTAGAACTTCAGGCTCTGAGGCTAAGTGACTTGCCTAAGGTTGTTACATCAACAGTAAGCAACAGACTGAGAGTGTCAATTTCTTGAGAGTTAGACTGAGGTTGTACATGGAGCTTCTTTGTGCCCCTTGCGCTAACAGTGACTTACATAACTGCTACATTCAATGAATTGCTGAGCTTGGTACAGACCAGAGAACTGTAGCCTCTTTTAAGCCTGAGGGGCAGCACCAGGGACTTAAACCAGGGCTAGAGCAGGGGAAGGAAGGAGATCAAGAGACCTAAGGTATAAGGAGGGGAGAAGTAGGAAAAAGAAAATAGGAAAACTAAGGTTAGAAAAAGAAATAAGGAAAGAAAGGATGGAGAGGGGAGGGAGGGAAGAAGGAAGCAAGGAAGGAAAGGAGGGAAGGAAAGAGAAAGGAAGAGAAGGAACGAAGGAAGGAAGAAGGAAGGGAGGGAGGAAGGAAGGAGGGAGGAATGAAAGGGAGGAGGGAAAGAAAAAGGAAGGAAAGGAGAGAGGCTCAAAAGAAGGAAGGGAGGGAGAGAGGAAGGAAGGAAGGAAAGGTTAACAAGGTAGGGATTGATAGTGCCACCAATTGTTGCCTAGTAAGGCGGAAAAGAGGATACCTAGGTTGCACAATGGTTAGAGCACCGAGCCAAGATTTAGGGAGATCTGAGTTCCAATCCAGCCTCAGACACTTTCTAGCTATATAACCCTAGGTAAGTCTGATTGCCTGTTAACCCTGCTTGCCTCCACTATCTTTGCCAAGAAAACCCCAAATGGGGTCACAAAGTGTTGGATATGACTGAAATGACTAAACAACAATAAAGGCTCTTTAAAAAGCTCAATAAAAGCTCTTTAAAGGTTCTTTTTAAAAATTTTTCCATTTTGTGTAATGGCTTCTTTAAGAGAGAAATTTTATGCGGTCCCTTATAAATCAAAACATGTAGACAGAATGCCCCCAAGATGCCTAAATCTCTGCAGATTCTAGATTTCTGTGACAAAACATGCCACTCAGAAATTCATGGAACTGCCATCAAAAATGTCAGACAAGTAGCCAGCACATCTGTTGGACTAAGGAAGCCACAGGTTCATAGACCTGAACTGGACCTCAGAATAGATACGTGGAGGAGGACGGATGAGAGAGGAGAGCCTGGAAGCCAAGAGTCTATTTAGGAAGCTGTTGCAATGGTCCAGGCACAAAGTGATGCAACTCTGAATTTGAATGGGGATAATGTGAGTGGGGAGGAGAGAAGACGGATGCATAATGTGCTGAGAAGTCAGAATCACGGAGACTTGGCAACAGCTTTGATGGAGTGGTGCGGGTGGTTTTCTGAGGATCAGGAAAGTGTTAAGGAGGAAAACAATCATGAGCCTGCGTGATTCTAACGGTAGTGGGGGTTCTCAACAGAAACAACAGGGAACTTTGGGAGGAAGGGTGGGTTGAGGTGGTAGGAATAATGAGGCAGGATTGTATAATGGTTAGACCACTAGACTTGGAGTCAGGAAAACCTGGTATAAATCCCCCTCCTAACACTTAATAGATCATCGGTCAAAGCAATAAACATTTATTAAGCACCTAATATGTGCCAGACACTGTGCTAAATGCTGGGAATACAAAAATAGCTGTATCTTCTGACTGTTCCATGAACAAGACCCTCCATCTCTGGACTCCGGGCATATACTCTGGCTGTCCCCCGTGCCTGGAATTCGCTCTCTCCTCCGCTCTGACTACCAACCTCTCTGGCTTCCTTTAAGTCTCAATAGGAAGCTTCCCCTAAGCCCTCTTAATTCTAGCACCCTCCTTCTTTTCATTATGTCCTGTTTATCCTGTATATAGCTTGTTGGCACATATTTCTTTGCTTGTTAAACTTTTCTTTTTTGGGGTGGGGAGGCAGGGCAATTGGGGTTAAGTGGCTTGTCCAAGGTTACACAGGTAGTGAGTGTGTCAGGTGTCTGAGGCCGGATTTGAACTCAGGTCCTCCTGCCTCCAGAGCTGGTGCTCTAGTCACTACACCACCTAGCTGCCCCACTTGTTAAACTATTATTCAACTATGAGGTCCTTGAGACAGAGCTTAGTATAGTACCTAGCACATAGTAGGTGCTTAATAAATGTTTACTGACTGTGCCCCTTGGCAAACAATCCATCCTCCTCTGAGCCTCAGTTTCCTCATCTGCAAGGTCCCTTCTGGCTTTAAATCTGTGGTCCTATGCTTCTGTGATCTCCACCAATCCTCTTATCACCCTCAAGTAATACGAGCTTTGCACGACTGTTCAGCTACCCTGACAAGCCGTACAATTACCTACGTATTATAAATGTCACCCCCAGAAGGATGGTCATGTCACCTGCCTAATTGAGGCCTTGGAGAAACCTATTCAACAACAAGCATTAAGCGCTTACTGTTTACCAAGCACTGTGCTAGGTGCTAGGAACATAGAGATTAAAAACAAAAGAGGTCCTGCCTTCAAGGAGCTGACGTTCTTCTGGAAGAAACCACATATATACATATCAAATATCAAAATATCAAATATGCAAATATGCCTGTGACAGAATCCCTGCCCGCATGAATCTTATTATTTGGGTATCTGGGAGACAACTCTAACTCCACATGTCCTAAACAGAACTCAGAACAGAACACTCCTCCTACCCCATGTCATCTACAGGCATCCAGTTGGCACAGCAGAGTACACTGGACCTGGAGTCAGGAAGACCTGAATTCGAATCCAGCCTTAGACACTTACTAGCTGTGTGCCCCTGGGCAAGTCACTTAACAACCGTTTGCCTCAGTTTCCTCAACAGAAAAATGAGAATATTAATGGCACCTGAGACCTCCCAGGGTTGTTCTGAGAATCAAATGAGATATTAGCACAGCGCCTGGCGTATTTGTTGTTCAGTCGTCTCAGTCACGTCTGACTCTCTGTGACTCCGTGGACCTTGTCCATGGGGTTTTGTTGGCAAAGATTTTGAAGTGGTTTACCATTTCCCTCTCCAGTGGCAGAGGTTAAGTGACTTAACCTATGTCACACAGCTAAGGAAGTTTCTGAGGCTGTATTCGAACTCAGATGTTGCTGACTCCAAGCTCAGTGCTCGATCCACAGCGCCACCTGGCTGCTTGGCCTGCCATAGAGTAGGCACTTAACAAATGCTTGTTTCTGCTTCTGAGCCCCTTCCCCCCGTTTGCCTTTTTCTGTCCTGGCCATCACCATGCTTCCAGGCACCCAATATCAGCATCCTTCCTCCCTCCCGGTCTCCCCATGGCTTTTCGAGTGTGATGTCTTGCCAGTTTCCCCTCTACCTGTCTCAAATCCATCCCATCTCTCCACTCAGACAGCCACCATTCTAAAGCAGGCTCTCCTCACTCCTCTTAGGGTCTCTGCTGTGAAGTGGGTCACCTCCAGGTAGGAGGTGATAGAGGTCTAGCCTCCCCTATTTGATGACCTTTCTTGGTTCAGGGTTAATTCCCTCAGCCAAGGATGCCTCTTTGACTTACCAGGATCAGTGCTAATTCAACCACTTAACACTTCCCAGACTCCTTGTGGGGTTTTAGTGCACAGGAAAACATTAGGACCACAGTACAATGTGTTTTGTGCCCTCAGGCAAGTCTGTTATTTTTACTGGCCCCATCAAATGCATTTGAACCATTCAAGCCTCCCACCCTTTCTAAGGTGTGGAATGTTCATTTGGTCCCCAGAGGCCCCTGGGACAGAATTTATATTTGATCTTGTGGGTAATAGGGAACGCTGGAGTTTAATGAGCAGAGAGGTGACCTAGTCAGTCCTGTACCTTAAGGAAGATCATTTTGGCAGCTATAGGAAGGATGGATTAGAGAGGAGAAAGGGCTTGAGGGAGGGAGGTCAGTTAGAAGCCTATTGCTCTTGGAAAGCAGTCTGGCAGAAATTAGGCTTAGACAAACATCTTACACCATATTACATGATAAATTCAAAATGGATCCGTGATGAAAGCTAATACCATAAAATTAAAAGAAAAGCAGATAGCATACCTTTCACAGTTAGGGACAGGAGATGTATTTTTTAACTAAACAAGGGATAGAAATAATTATAAAAGATAAAACAGATCATTAAGATTTCAAAAGTTAAAAAACTTTTGAACCGTTGGCAATTGATATCACATTGGTTAGAGTGCTGGGCCTGGAGTCAGGAAGACCTGAGTTCAAATGTGCCCTCAGACACTTATAAGGTAGGCAGCAATGGGCAAGTCTTCTGACTCTTCTGGGACTCAGTTTCCTCATCTGTAAAAATGGGAAAAATGATATCTACAGTATCTGTCTCACAGAGTTGTTGTGTAGCTCAACTCAGGTGCCACCTAAGGAAACCTTTTGCTGACTTCAGATCTTTGATCCAGCGACACTGGGCTCCTCTCTGTTCTACAAACGAGAGATAATCCATCTCTTGGCTCCAGGAATTTTTTTCTGGATACCCCCCAAGCCTGGAATGCTCTTTCTCTCTGTTTGGACTACTGACCTCCCTGGCTTCCTTTAAGTCCCAACTGAAAACTCACCTTCTACAGGAAGCCTTCCTTAACCCCTCTTAAACCCAGCACCTTCCCTCTGTTAATTATTTCCTGTTTATCCTGGATATAGCTTGCTTTGTACATATTGGGTTGCATGTCTCCCTCATTCATCAGTTTGTGAGCTCCTTGAGGTCAGGGCCTGTCTTTTGCTTTTTTTTTTTTTTTTGGTAGCCCCAGTGCTCAGCACAATGCTTGGCACCTAGTAGGCTCTTAATAAATGTTTATTGATTGATAGGTCTGGGGATACATAGATAAACATGAAATAGTCACTCGAGGAGCTTACATTCTGTAGGAAGAAACAACACATACACGTGCAAACATATACAAAATAAATGTGACATGATTTGTTGAATGGGACAGGGAACTAGCAGCTGTGGAAGGATGAGGAGAGGTTTCGTGTAGGACGCTTGGAAGAAATTTAGAGGTTCTAAGAGGGAGGAGTGCATGCTGGGCATGGGAAACAACCCACGAAGAAACATGGAGACTGATAATGGAATAGAATGTAGGGCTGGGGATTGGTTGAGTCAATCAATCAAATCACCCCACCTAAAGATGGATCAGTTTGTGAAGGGTTTTAAATGTCAGACACAGTTGTTTGTCTTTGATCCTACAAAAGAGTGCTTAATAAATACTTGTTGCTGGAACACTTCGAGACACTTAAATTCTTTGGGTCACGGTTTCCTCATCTGTAAAGTGGAGACAATAGCAATGGGTTGTTATGAGACTTTTAAAGCATTTTGCAAAACTTAAAGTTTTATACAAATGCCAGTTATTGTCATTGTTATTAATATTTTAAGAGGGGATTTTTTCAAGGGCAACAAAAAGTGAGCCAAATGGTTTAATTTAACCACCTTAATATGAAATGCATATGGGGGGGGACAATGTTATATTGAGGACAGTTTTTAAGGTGCATCTCAAATCACCAGCAAGGTAATTACCTTGCTATGGTTGATTTATGATATTCACAAAAAAATGCATCAGAGCTAGAAGGAACAATGCAACTGTTGTAATGGAAGTCTTGGGAAATTGATTGGGAAATGAATACCTCCAAGATAAAGTGGAAGCCCCTGCTAATACTAGACTAAGGCAGCTGTCAAAATGAATGGCGAGCAAAGGGAAATAGGCGCATTGAATAAAAAGCAAGCACAAGCAATGATAGTCATAACTCACATTTGTAGAATGTTTCATGGTTTACAAAGAGTTTTCCCTTGCAACAACCCTATGGAATAGGTAGAGAACATACTATGAAGTTATATGTGGGACTTTAATGTAAAGAATAGATCTTGGTTCTCTCTCCTTCACTTGCTACATTAGAGTCCATTTTGCCATTGTGTTCACTTTGGGTCTTGTGTTTCAAGATTCTGTGAGATTGCCCTGATTTGTGCCTAGCCTGTATACTAAACAACCCAGGACCAAGTGGATTGACCATTAAAAGTCTTGGGAAAATACCCAAACTTGGGAGATTAATAAACAAGAAATCACCCATCATAGAATGAGAAGAGAAAGTCAATTTGGTTGGAGCCCCGGAGGAATTCAGTGTTATCTCAAAGATGAATTGGACATCTTTCATTTATGGCTTAGAGAATAGCATTAAGAAGCAGTCCTCTTTTGCCCCATACTCTGCCCCACTATCATTCCCCCTCCCCCTCCAAGATAAGCTTTGAATATAAATAATTACTATGAAGCTCTTTACTCAATAGATTTCTCTCTAATACAAATGATCAATTAATGGAACTTTTTAAATCTGATGGATCTTTAAATGCTGTTTTATCAAAATGAGCTTCTCTTACCATGTGTCTTGACATCATTGTGTTAAATGAAACCAATGTGCAAAGGTCTCTTTCTAAAGGACTGTTACCCCTTCAATCTTCAGCTGAAGACTATCTTATAATTTCTTAACACCGCCTAACCCTTTGTAATAATCATGCTAACCCATTGCCAATTCCAGGACAGCAAGTGAATCGGTTCCAATCAGTTTCTTGATGGAAGAAAAACGGCTCTTTCCTTCCAGGCACCATTAAAAATCTTGACCTATAATGTGTATAATGACCGCCCAGGTGTGACTGTCTTTTTCCTATGCATGTGGTCTTCTTAATCGATTTGATTAGTTCTCCTGAAAATATGGCATGAAGAAGATATACTAAATATTCATTTTTTTCTTTTCCTAGTTTATTTCTGCCTTACCAACACAGAAGGTACTGGATTATTCCCAGAGGAACAGATGGCTGATTTCCGTTTTGAGAACAAAGATGATTTAACAGAAACCATTTCAAATCTGGAAGAATTCAAGAGAGGTGGAGTCCAAAATGATTTACTAATTATAAATTGAAATGAAACATGCATATCGATAAGTGTGTAACTTGTGCTGTTGGAGAAGATGTAACCAATAATACTTGGACCCTGTGCCCCTGTTTCTATCTCTTTCACTTTTCTGAAGTAAATTATAGGGTGATAGGGATCTTAGATGCCACTGAGTCTGACCCCCTCATTTTGCAATGAGGATACTGAGGCACAGAGAGGTTAAGTATTTTGCCCAGGGTCACACTCAGGTCTTCCTGACTCCAAGTCCAACACACTATCCACTGTGCCACCTAGCTGCCCCCTGTAAAAATTAGCAAAAGCTTTTCTTGGGAAGCGGTGCCTGAGCTGCGCTAAGTAGCAACCCTGTGAGACTGATACTGCAGGTGGTGTTACCCCTATTTCACAGATGAGAAAACTGATGCTCCTAGTCCAGCACTCTTCTCTATTGTACCACCTACCTGCCAATCAGGAAGATAATTTTAATTCATGTACCAGGTATTTATCGAGTTGTAACTCAAAGCTCTTTGAGAATTCGCTCTTGGACTTGGATGTTGGTAGCCATGGGTAATGTAACAGCGGGGAGATCTCCCTGTCTCTGCCTGGTCCACCATTTTTGTAACATGCTTTGGTTCATCCATTTGGTTCCTGAAAATCAACGTAAACAAGAATTGGGTCAGGCTATCTAAGGGACAGACAGAATTAATTTCCAGACTAATTCCTGTTAAGGTAAGAGTTTGGTCCTCAGATGCATGGGTTATTTATAGGCTTATAGGTTGGGAATTGGAAGGGACCTCAGAAGTCATCTAATTATGGCTCTATAGTCTTATTTTTTTTAAGGCTTTATTGATGTTTCTTCTTTTCTTTTTTTTAATTATTATCACTTCCCACTGACTCTCCTGTCCTCTGCCTCCCTCCTGCCTATCCCTATAGAATTTTCTCATATGAGAAAGTCACGCAACACGAATCAATCCATTAGCCAGCCAGATCTGTAATGCTAGACCTTAGACACCAGTGAGTCCAATTCCCTCATTTCACAAATGAGGAAACTGAGGCACAGAAAGATTTTTTTTTAAAGTAAGTTTCTCAGGGTCACATAGCTACTCATTACATGCCCATAGCCCACCAGCTGTCTCTTCCAAGAGAAGGGAGGCAGGCTTTACTAACAGTTGAAGTCATTTCAATTTGGCTTTCTTTTAAAAATTTATTAATTTATTTTTTGCATTTAAAAAAAATTCTGAGTTTCAAATCCTCTCTCTCCCTCCCACTGACAAGGCAAGCAGTGTGATATCAATTATACATGTGAAATCATGCAAAACATATATTTCCATATGGGTCATAGCACCAAAAAAAAAAAAGGCATGAAAACTAAAGTGAGAAAATTACACTTCAATCTGCACTCAGAGTTCATCAGCTCTCTCTCTGGAAGTAGATAGTATTTTCCATCAATGATCCAAGCAGCTTTCCACTTGGCTTTTTCTGAGAATACATGTTTGTGAAGTTGGGTGTGGGCTACTCCAACCCTAACTGCTGCTTATTTCTCCCTCTGAGCATCATGACCCATAGTAGGCACTCAGTCTGTCTTTGTTTCATGAACGGATAGCCAGGAATGGTGGGCCCAGAGCCTATCTTAACCCTGGAGCTGCCTGGCTGGCTATCTGCCCCACTCAGTCCTGTTTATAGACATAGAAGGATGCCACGTGCCCACAGAGCTCCCCTTTGGGGATCCCACACTCAAAGATGAGAGCCACAGAATATTATAGCTGGAGCAGACCTTAGAGGTAATTCACTCCAACCTCATCATTTGGCAGAAGAGGAAACTGGGACCCAGGGAAATAAGTGACTTGCCCCAAGGTCACAGGATTAGTAAGCAACAAATCTAGGATTTGAACCCAAGACCTCTGAATCAATGAGTGTTTTTCCTCACTAGGTTACAATGCCTCATTAGCACTTCAATGTTTTGGATATTTGTAATGTTGACATGGACACTCCCTCCCTACTAGGATAGGTCATAACTCCTTTACAACCTATTGGGCAGTGTTTGAGAGTTAATGTGGCTAGAAAACTCATCCTCCGGTGACTTCCCTGGGAATGATTTAGCTAGACTTGCCCTTAAATGCCAGGCAGACAATCTTATCACTTAGGTCCAGGACCAGCATTCCATTGGTATAGCTTTCAGGATACTTGGGCTCATCGCTATACTATGATGAGCCATAGGAAGAGGGATCAGAGAGGCAGTGTGTTACAGTGGATAGAATACTGGACTTGGAGTCAGAAAGAGCTGAGTTCAAATCCCACTTCTGACAACTCACCCCAAACAAGTCACAACTTCTCTGTACCTCTGTTTCTTCAAGGGAGTCTGACCAAATGACTTGTAAAGAACCTCCAATCTCTGACCTGATGGATTGACTGGAGGGAGGGCCTGGTAATCAATCAATCAACAAACATTTATTGGGCATCGACAGTGGATAGAGCTCGGGGCCTGCAGTCGGGAAGACTCATCTTCATGAGTTCAAATCCAACCTCAGACAGTTACTAGCTGTGTGACCCTGGGCAAGTCACTCAACCCCGTTGGCCTCAGTTCCTTATGTGTAAAATGATCTAGAGAAGGAAATGGCAAATCACTCCAGTATCTTGGCCAAGAAAACCCCAAATGGGGTCACAGAGACTCAGACATGACTGAAAGGACTGAATATGATATGACTATGTACCAGGCACTATGCTAAGCCTAGGGATACAAAAAGAGACAAAAGACAATCTCTGCTCTTGGGGCGCTTACGATCTAACGGAGGAGACAATACGCAAACAAATATATAGAAAGCAAGTAATATACAGGATAACGAAGACATGATTAATGGAATTAAAAGGTTGGGGAAGGCTTCCAGTAAAAGATGTGATTTTAGTTGGGACTTAAAGGGAGCCAGGGAGGTCAGTAGGGTGAGAAGAAGATAGGGAGCATTCCAGGCAGGGGGAACAGTCAGAGAAATTGCACAGAATTGTATTTGTTTCCTTCTGCCATCATGCTGGTTGTTGTCAATTCAAGTCATTTCAGTCCATGTCCAACTCTTCATGACCCCATTTAGGGTTTTCTTGGCAGAGACCCTGGACTGGTTTGCCATTTCCTTCTGCAGCTCATTTACAGATGAGGAAACTGAGGCAAACAGGGTGAAGTGACTTGTCCAGGATCACACAGCTAATAAGTGTATCAGGCTGGATTTGAACTCAAGATGAGTCTTCCTGACCCCAGGTCTGGTCTTCTAAGCACCATGGCGCCACCTAGCTGCTGTCATGGTGGTAAAAGGTAGCTAAAGTTATCGGTGGAACTCTGTCCCTCCAGGTCTTGAGAGCTGCCGGAACATGTGAGAGGAAGGATTTGAACACGGGTCTGTCTGACTCAAGGCCAGCCTTCCATCCATGGAGAGATCATGCTGCCTCTCCTCAGAAATACTTAGTGAAAATATCCCGATGTATTTTTATGTTGCAAGTTGCATGGATGAACAATATTTATTCATGAATGCTAGCAGGCATTTCTAGTTTTCTTCTGCTATCTGCCCAGATTATCAGTGGACTGGCAGACCTGTCTAACATAAACCATTTATTCTGAGTGCTTATATTTCATTAGTCCGTGGCCGCTATGTAATGACGGTAGAGAGCATTTGTCTCTTTCCATTCCCAAGAGGAAAATGGCACTCGTGTGTCTAGTAACAGGGAATTTTTATTCTACACAAAAATGAAGCTTTTCCCTGGGTTTTCAGTATTTTGACCTGTTAGTCCTCTTCCACCTCCCAACATGCCATGTTGCTATGCTCCCTTCCCCCATGCCGGGAAGGACAGATGGATGGAAGGATGGGATGGATGGATGGATGGATGGATGGATGGATGGATGGATGGTTGGACAAACAGATGGCTTTTGATAGTTTTCCCTTCCTGAGATGAATTAATTCATCTGGCACCTCTACCATGAAGCCTCCCTTTTTCTACCCAACCCGAACTGATCCCTCCTTCTCTCAGTTTCTCAGGGTACTCTCTTTGACCTCACCTATATACTTAATCATATCCTAACTTGTTTTAAAATTATTTGTGGACATATAATCTCCACCCCCCCAGTAGATTGTAAAGTCCTTGAAGGTAGTGAATATTATGTCGTGTGTGTGTGTGTGTGTGTGTGTGTGTGTGTGTGTGTGTGTGTGTGTGTAGTCCCCATCTTCTAGCCCAGAGTCCTGCACACAGTAGGAACTTAATGCATCTCTGTTGAATAAAATTAGATGCCAGAATTCCACATTTTCATGTTTCCTATACTTTGATTTCTAAAAACAGATGGCTTTGGCAATTTACCGGGTGAGAAGGGAGGTGATATCACTTCCAAGACGATTGACAAGAATGCTTCCTTCGACTTTGGATGGTAATTGAACCTATATATACTAGCACGTATCTTTTAATTACTGTTGTTGTAATAGAAGGTAATAGAGGTATGCTGGAGTTAGCTTGATCCATCCAGAGCCAGTTGGTAAATTTCCAGTGGGAGTATTTATATCTCAGGTGGCACATTGAGAAGAGCACAGGTTCTGGTCAGGAAGGTCAGGAAGACGTGAGTTCAAATCTGGATTCAGATACTTCCTAACTGTGTGACCCTGGGCAAGTCACTTCACCCTGTTTGCCTCAGTTTCCTCATCTGTAAAAATGATCCGGAGAAGGAAATGGCAACTCACTAGCTGTGTGACCCGGGGCAAGTCACTTCACCCTGTTTGCCTCAGTTTCCTCATCTGTAGAATGAGCTGGAGAAGGAGACGGAAAACCACTCCAGTATCTTTGCCAAGGAAACCCCAAATGAGGTCTCAAAGAGTCAGACACAAGTAAACAGCAACAACAAACATTTACACCTTGGAAATCAGCATTTGCTACAGATCAGAACTTGATTTGTTGTTTTGTTTGATTACCTAGACTTAAGAAAATGGTGGTGAAAAAGTCAATAACTCAGTTTACACTTGAAGCCAGTTGTGAAATATTTAACAACACACCACTGAATACATCTTCTTTTTTTTTTTTTTTAAAGAGAGAGTGATTTGGTTTATGATATTCTAAAGATCACGGAATATGACATTACCTAGTAACATTAACCTGGACATTGTGCACGCATTGTGAGGATGAGTTTGGGGGATGGGGGGAGGGACGGGCTAACACAGTGAAGAGGGTTAGATTTGAAATCAGAAAGAGCTGAGTTCAAATCCTTCCCCCCAGTACTTGTGTGACCACATGCACAAATCCTGTACCTGTTCCGAGCCTCGTGATCTTATCTGTAAAACCTGTAGCACCTTCTACAGAGGGTGGTTGTGAGACCGGAATGAGAGAATGTGGGTAAAGGACTAGGCGAACCTTCTGCATGCTATCTGTAAAAAATAGCTTTATGATTACAATTATTCATTTTGGAGTCATCAGCCAAGAGCATTGCTCCTTTGGTAAAGGAAATATTATACTAATTTGGGGCTAATAAACATAAGACCATTTGAGTTTGTATAGTATTCATATCTGTTATCTTATTTGAATCTCACAGTGATTTTGGAAGAAAGCGAAAAGAAGACTTTATGATGTTGCTGTTGTAGTTCAGTCATTTTTTCCGTCCTACTCTTTGTGACTCTCATTTGGGGCCTTCTTGGCAGAGATATTGGAGTGGTTTGCCATTTCCTTCTCTAATTCATTTTTACAGATGAGGAAACTGAAGCAAATGGGGTCAAGTGACTTGCCCAGAGTGACACAGCTAGGAAGTGTCTGAGGCCAGCTTTGAACTCAGGAAGATGAGTTTTCCTGACTCCAGCCCCAGAGCTCTATGCACTATGGCGCCACCTAGCTGCCCCAGACTTTATTACACCCATTTTAAAGAGGAAGAAACTGAAATTTACAGAGATTCTCTTGGTCAAGATTTGATTAAAACTCACATTTCCTGATTCCTCTTCCACAACTAACGTATTTGATCATTATCTCTGAAACGAAGTTAATTTTTTAAAAATTGATATTATAATTGACAAATGAATTGTGAGAAGAGGGGACTTTACTGATGATTTGTTCTAATGATCAAATCTGATGTCATAGATTCTTCTCCAATATGATCTTTTCCCAGAAATCCAGAAGTGGAAATGTGTTAGGATGGAAGAGGGTGGTAGGCAGCAGGGTTGGGAACGTTTGAAAAATACCACCCTTCCCCTACCTCACAGGTACCTGGTGATTAATTAATCCGTGGGGATTTAGCCAAAGACCATCCCTGACTATGGAAGTCATTGGCTCATAGTATTTAGAGGTGGAAGGCACTTTCAAAATTTTCTAGTGCCACCTCTTCATTTTATGGTTGAGAAATGGAAGCCAAGAGCAGGGACGATTCGCTCCCAGGTCCATGGGCAGCAAATAACAGATTAATAATTTGATTTCCCTCTTACTCATGTGAATCACCAACATTGCTAACCATGTCCAGCCTATCCTCCATAACTGAAGGTATTTTTCTTTCATTTTAAGGAAATATAAGAAAAAGAAGGTCCCACCCAACAGGAAGAAGAAGGTCACTTACAAAGACAGAGTTCGCACATTACATCTGCGAAGAAACATAAACAACCTAGATAGAATACATGAGGAAAAGAAATTTTTCGTTATGAAAACCAAGTGAGTGTCTTTTAGTGTAGAAAACTTTGGGAAGGGACTGGAGGTTTGGTCTGAGAAAGTCTTCCCTGAGCACCCAGAAGTCTTCAGAGGGCTCACCCCTACCTGCCACTGCTCACCGGTGTCCCAGTGGGGACAGCCAACATGTAGGAGTGAGGGAATATTGTTAACAGGTATTGTCCAGGTTCTCCAACAAGGGCTCAGCTATGAGCTCACAGGGAACAATGAGCTCCTGTTGGGACACATTTCTTTGATGGGTAGGGGAAGACTTGGGAGGCGCTGATAATGAGAGTTCATAGAATTGTGGATCAGATATTTCTCTCTTAGAGACCTTGTTTTTTGTATTGAGTATAGGCTCCATAAAATAGTTCCTTTTTACTTCTCCCCTAACACTTCCCCACCCCACCACCATATGCCTTTTTTTTCATCCATTCCTTAAACAGGAAGAAATCCCTGTTTATCAGGAGCCCTCTAAAATGGGGGGAAGGTAAGCCATATCCTCCACCCCTCTCCCCAACAGCCTAGAGCTAAGTTCATTTAAACCTTCCCCTCCTTGTCAGACTCAGAGGGCCTAATTAGTCCATTAAGAATAGTATAAAGGGATGCTGAATACTGATTGTTGCCAAGGATACGTGCCTGGAGATCAAAAAATCCCTAGTATAGCAGTGATTAGGGGGACTCTGAAGAGACCAGCTTTTCCGCAGGCTGTGTGGTGGGGTTGCTTCTCTGATATTTCCCTGGGAATCGGGGAGCAAATGACTTGAAAGTGATACTAGTACAAACCTCAAAGATGTTAAAAATTTTATTTCTAAACCAGCAAGTGAGAAGGAGTACCTAGAAAAATCAAGCTCGTTCTCTTTTGTTTGGCAGTCTCCAAAATCCGCCTCTCCTAGGTACACCACTCTACATGCATTGGGGCAAGAAAACACATTAAAGGCAGCTTCTGGGCAATGAAGCTCTAACTGGTTAGAGCTTTTCTGTCTTTCCCTGTAACTTGTGACCCAGAATCCTCCTTGTCCATAGCACCCAGAGATGAAGGGAGGGGGGAAGGAAGGAAGCAACATTTATCTAGCATCTATTATATGCTTACCACTGTGCCAAGTGCTAAAGACATGTGATGAAGGAAGGAAAAGAGGAAGAAAGGAAGACAAGAAGGGAGGGAGGGAGGGAGAGAGGAAGGAAGGATGGAAGGAAGTAAGGAAGAAAAGATGAAAAGGAGGCAAGGAGTATTTACCTAGTATCTATTATATGCTTACCACTGTGCTAAGTGCTAAGGACAGCCATGTGATGAAGGAAGGAAGGAAAAAAGGAAGAAAGAAAGGGAGGGAGGGAGGAAGGATGGATGGAAGGGAGGAAAGAAAGAAGGAAGGAAGGAAGGAAGGAAGGAAGGAAGGAATGAAGGAATGAGAGAGAAGGGAGGGGAAGGAAGGAAGGATCATTTATCTAGTATCTACTATGCGCTTACCACTGTGCTAAGGGCTAAGGACAGCCATGTAATGAAGGAAGGAAAGAAAAAAGGAAGGAAGGAAGGAACGGAGGGAGGGAGGGAGGAAGGAAGAAAAGATGGAAGAGAGGGAGGAAGGAGTATTTATCTAGCACCTACTACATCCTCACCACTGTGCTTAGTGCTGGAGGTAGAAATACAAAAGTAAGACAGTGTCTTTTCTCAAGGAGCTCACATTCTAAGAGGAGATAACACTAATAAGAGGGTGTTGCTGCAGAGCAGACAGAAAGGTCCCATAGGTAAAGCAGAGGGTGATGCATCTCCATCAGTGTCATTTCCATCAATAGAACCCTATCCTTCCCTGACATTGACAGTGCCCAGGTCTTTTGTGGCATGAGCTCTCTTTTCCACGTCTTTGGCAGCCATGGCTGCTGAGGGCACAGGGTCTGCCACACCTGCAGAGGCTCTTACCAGGGCGCATTTCTGCAGCAATGACGCTCTTCAGACAGCGCTTTGAGGGTCAGGTACAGTGTAGTGTGGTGGTGGTGTCCCAATTCCATGTGTGATACTGAGTAGTGAAACACACAAAGGAGTGAATGAAGCTGGATGATTCTTAGCATATTGAGTGACATGTCTCTTTTAGGGAAGCTTTCGTGTCTCTGGTTTCTGGTGCCACTTAGATCATGTCAGGTGGCGCTTCTGGGGAGGACTCGGAGAGCCAGACAGTATAGTCAGCAACATAGCCCCCTGGGTGTGTGAGTGGAGGAAGAGATCAAGAGGTGACAGGCAGGAATGACCTACCTACGGTTTTATTTGTCTGAATACCCCTGGCTTCCTTGGGTGGATAGAGAACAGGCCTTGGCATCAAGAAAGACCTGGGTTCAAATCTGCCTCTGACACTTTACTGCCACTTGCCTGGGCAAGTCAATTAACATCTCAGTGCTCTAGGCAAATCTCTAAGACGGTCAATGGAAGAAGAATTTCTAAACTGCAGTGGTAGAGGGAGACTCCTCATTGGGAGTTCTTGACACCAATAAAATCACAGGTCTGCACCAAAAAAAAAAAAAAAAAACCCAAACCCCAAACCAAAACACCCAGTTTCAGCCCCATCTGCCACCATTTCTGCCCTGCCCCTCCCTTCCTGTGTGCAAGTAGAAATGCCACCTTCCCTCCCCTTCCTCCTCTCCCCAAGGAGCCTCTCCCCCCAAGAAGAAGATCAAACAGCTAAAACCTTGGCTTCCATTCTAGGCAGGACCTAGAAGCATGTTTGCAGCAAATAGACTCAATTCAGAAGCAGAAAATCCAGGTGGAGGCTGAAATAGAGATGGAGAAAGAGGCCCACAACACGTACGTAGAGATATTCACTCTGCCTGCCTTCCCCATGAAGGAGTCAGTGGCCATGAGGGTGCACCGAGCAGCAACCACCTTGTTCTTTCTGCCGGAGATGACCAATAGATGACCAATAGCATTGGAAGAAGCAAAACGCGTATTTTTATCCATCAGATCATTGTAGGTCAACAGTCAATAACCTAGTCATTTCTGTTAGGACAAAAACCCCTCAGCATGTTCTTTTGGGGGGACTTTGGAGTTACCACGAGACCGCTGACCCCCAAGGGTAGCTAGAGCACGGCAGCTCCCAGGAGGTGTAATGGGAATGGATACCATCCTTCTTATGGTCATTCATCCACAGAAAGAACAAGTGCGTGAACCTGTATGGGGAATTTTAATTGACCAAGGCAGCTTGGGGTCACGGAAAGAGCCCCAAACCAGGGCTCAAGAAATCTGGTTTCCAGTCTTGACTTGGTCACTTAGCTTGTTGATGAGAAAAGCCTGGAACAATATGATTCAATTGGGAGAAAGTCACATCCCTCTCTGGCCCTGCGTTTTCACTTCTGTAAAAAGAATGGGTGAGTTAGATGATTACAAAGACCCCTTCTATTTCTGATGTCCCATGGCTTTGTGTAAGTGATGGTGTAGGACAGTTGGAGTCTTTTCTGGGACCGGGAAGTTTGGACGATCTCATTGAAAGCCATTACAGTAACATAAATTAGGAAACGTTTCAAACGAGCATCTCGGCCCAAAGGCTCAGGGATGGTTTCTTCATTTAGCTTGTGAGATTTTCTCATTCAGTGTTCCCAACATCTCCCTTCCTTCCTCTGATTTGCCCCTCCAGTGCAGCTGTGTTTCGTCTACAAGCGATGCACCAACGTCTGTGCACCGAACTGGAGCATGAGAAAGACCTAGAGGAGAAAATTTCCTCAATTCTGAAAGACAATGAGTAAGTTCAGAAGTGGCGCTGGGACGGAAGGGCTTGGGGTTCACTGCAGCCTTCTCTTAATCAACAGGGCTGTACACTCTTAAGGGCTAAAGCCTCTTATTCATCAGAAACAGAAAAAAAAACCATAGAGTTTGTAAGTGGAAGCAGTGGATTTCGAGTCAGGAAGACCCAAGTTCAAATCCTGCTCTAGATACTTGTACGACCCTGCGCAAGGCCCATAACCACCCTGAGCCTCAGTTTCCTCTTCTGCAAAATGGGGCTGATAATAACACCTATTCCACAGGACTTTTGTAAGAATCAAATGAGATGCTATCTATAAAGTGCTCCACAAATCTTAAGGTTTGCTATTACATAGCTATATAATACAAATATAAATGTTAGCTACCTGGTTAACAAGGCAGCTACAGGGCGCCATAGCACATAGAGTGCTGGGACTGGACTCAGGAAGACTCATCTTCTTGAGTTCAAATCCAACCCCAGACACTTACTAGTTGAGTGACCCTGGGCAAGGGTCAAGCTGCCTGCTTCAGTTTCCTCATCCGTGAAATGGAGATACACTGGAAAAGGGAATGGCAAACCACTGCAGCGTATCTGCCAAGAGAACCCCAAATGGGGCCACAGAGAGTCAGACACAACAGAAAAGCCTGGAACAAAGTTAGTAACAACAGAAAGTTAGGGGCAGCTAGGTGGGTGCAGTGAGTAGAGCCACCGGCCCTACGGTCAGGAGGATGTGAGTTCAAATCTGTCCTCAGACGATTGACACACTTACTAGCTGTGTGACCTTGGACAAGTCACTCAACAACCCTGATTGCCCTGCCTTCCCTCCTCCAAAAAACAAAACAAAACAACAGAAAGCCAATTGAACACCCAGAGCTAATGGAGACGTTAACAGGGCCACTTCACAGCTTGGCCCACAGGGTTTTTCAGGTTGTATGTTTTTCTTACACTTACTCCAAAGTATTCAAGCTAATGTTCTTTTCTCACTGATTTGCTTCCTTCTGCGTATGGTTCTGTAAAATGCTGAACACATTTCCAGAAGGAATGCTTCTGGTTCATTGCTTTAAGAGAACTTAGGGAAAAGACATAAAGTCATATTACATTGTGGGCCCAGCCAAATTGCCCTGTGTGGTTAGTGATGTTTTAGTAAGAAGATGTAGATATTGGGCCTGGGGGAGGGGAGCAGTGGGGACAAATGGAGGAGAGATGACAGGAGAGCAGATGAGATGCTTACAGAACCTCCAACCTTCCCTCCCCACCCCCAAAGGATGGGACAGATTAAAAATCCAATACTGTAAAAACTGTGCCAGGGGCCCTTTGTGAGCGACAAAATGCTATTTAAGGCCTCTGATAATATTGCGTACTCTTAGTCTATTTTATCCCAAACCAAACTACCTTGCAGGCTAATATAAGGAGTTTTTGAAGTCAGTTATGGCCCATCTTTCAGTATAACATTTAGAATGCAGGGCAGACTTGGGGAAGGCACAGCAGGAGGGATACACAGCTAGGTGGCACCACAGTGCACGAAGCACTGGATCTGGAATTAGCATGGTGCATCTTCTTGAGTTCAGATCAGGCCTCAGACGCTCACTAGGTGTATGACCCTGGGCAAGTCACTTAACCCTGCTTGCCTCAGTTTCCTCATCTGTAAAATGAGCTGGAGAAGGAAACGGCAAACCACTCCAGTTTCTCTGCCAAGAAAATCTCAAATAGGGTCACAGAGAATCAGACACAACTGAAAACCAACTGAAAAGCAGGAGGGCGGGAAGGGTATTGAGTGTTAAGGGGACTGCTGGGAAGAGAGGCAGTATGAAACAGTAGGAAGAATGTTGGATCTGGATTCCACAGAGCATGGTTCAAATTCCTCCCCTGCCACTTTGGGCACATTGCTTCCATTCTCTGGGTCTTAGCTTCCTTCTCTGACAAACGAGAGAGTTAGGCTGCATGGCCTCTAGGGTCCCTCCCAGCCCTAGATCTGTGAACCTCTGAAAAGAAGACATAGCCACAGAAAGGAGGGTGGGAAGAAGCCAAAGACATACCAAGTTAGTTTCAAGTTTCCCTAGAGAAGGGTCCCTTTATATCACATCTCTCCCCCTTCCACACTCCCCCCCACACACATGTTCAGACATTTTTCAATCATTTCTAACTCTGTGACCTCATTTGGGGTTTTCTTGGCAGAGGTACTAGAGTGGTTTGCCATTTCCTTCTCCAGCCCATTTTACAGATAAGGAGACTGAGGCAAACTGGGTGAAGTGACTTGACTAGGGTCACGCAGATAGTAAATGTCTGAGGCCAGATTTGAACTCAGGAAGATGGGTCTCCCAACATCAGGCCCAGTACTCTATCTACTGCACCACCCAGCTGTCCCCTGACCCCCTTGCCCACACCCATAATGCAGGCTAACATTTGTAATAACATAGTTCAGTTATATTATTGGTTAAACATGCTTTGTGCACTAACCAGGGAACTTAATCATCATTTATTACATTATTCCTATAGAAAAGTGTGTTTCACATTCCAAACAACTGATTTATGAATATACTTCTAGACTACAATTCCTGAGGGGGTAATCTCTGGATGTGTATGTGTATGCAAGAGATTGAGAGTGTGGGGTGGTAGAGAGATTGCTGCTCACAGCCTGTCTCTAATACTCACTGGCTATGTGACCCTGGCCCCTGGTTACCGCCCTCCTCAAGACTCAGTGCAGAATGGATACCAATCTGCATTGATGGAGGGAATTTCCTCATACAGAAGTTCCATATGGCAGTGAAATCATGAGTCCAGATCATATACATCTGTACACACACACACACACACACACACACAGGATGTATGGGGTGTTCTGTACCTCTGGCTCACCAAGCCCTTTTTGGGTCATCCACCTTTGGAGACCACCTGTGTCCTAACTCTCATTGATGGCTTCAAGAAGCTGTAGAATGCTGCCACACCCTGGTAAAACCATCTTGGCAAGCAGGCCAACCCAGTTTGAGGGTAACCAACAGGCTTCAACCCCTTTGGTGAGTTAGGGGGGTGTCTACCCCAAGTCTGGGAAGACTTCCCCCCAGGGAATTGGGTGGATGAGAGGTTTGTTCCAATGGCCACAAAGGTGGCTGAAGCAGGGTCTGTGGAGCCCTTAGAGCTTGGCCAGACATCAAAGACTCCAAGGCCATCCAGTGCATCCCATGCCATCACCAGTCATCTTGACTTGTGTCCTGCCACTGCACTTCAATGACTCTGGAAGAGAGAGTGAGGTTAATGACTTTAAGCATTTCTCTGCCTCACTTAAATCCAATTCAGGGCCAGCTAGGTGGTCCAGTGGATAGAGCACCAGAGTCAGGAGGATCTGAGTCCAAATCCAGCCTCAGACACTTGACACTTACTAGCTGTGTGACCCTGGGCAAGTCACTTAACCCCGATTGCCTCATCAAAAAAAAAAATCCAATTTACCCTTGAGTCAAGACATCACACATGATGTCATTCATTGGTCCTCTCGAAAACAGAACAAATAACACACACGTACACACATACATAATCGTGTATGTTTATACATCCAGAGTACATAATTAATGATAGCTATCTGTACATGCTGTTAAAGCAGAAAAAAGAAATCTCTCTCCAGACTGTCCATCCAGACTCTTCTTTGGATGGGAGTTACGGCAACATGCTGCTTGCAGAGCCTGGTACTGTTTGCAATACCAGGAATGTGTCCATAAACCTTCAGTCCCAGTTAGTCAAGCTAGGATGAATGCTTTACTCTATGGTAAAGCTGCAAGATGGCTGTATGAATGAATGAACAAATGAATGAATGAACAAGTGAATGAATGAATGAACAAGCAAATGAATAAATGAACAAGTGAATGAATGAGTGAACAAATGAATGAATGAACAAGTGAATGAATGGATGAACAAGCAAATGAATAAATGAGCAAGTGAATGAATGAGTGAACAAGCGAATGAAGGGATGAAAAAACATTTGTTTAGAACTAATTACATGACAAATACTCTCCTAAACTCTGGGACACAAATGCAAAAAATTCTTAGTGCAACGGTATTCCAGATAAGCCCAGGAATCTAGAACTCTTCCCCTTAGAATCATTTCATTTCACATGCTTCATAGGCCCTAGAAAAATGATTAACTAGGCACTCAACGTATGTATGCCCCCACCCCTATGGGCTTGGCCATGAAAGGGGTGGGAGAAGGTCCCTCAAGCCTCTACTGAGGGAGACCCCAAGAAGCCTTTGCAACTGGGTCTCTTCTCTATTTTCCCCTTATTCTTTCTTCTGGCTGACTGTTCCTTCCTCTATAATATAAACAGTTGTAGCCAACACTGCATTTTTGGACCCTTCCCTCCATGATCTTCTCCCCCTGGGCTCCATATTCCTCCACTGCTTCCCCTTTTCATTCCTCTCCAACCTCCAGGATGGTCTGGCTCATGGGGTTTCCATGTACCCTGAGAGTGTCCCCTTCTTGCTACTGCTAAAGGATTTATTCCAAAATTCAGTGCTTTGAATCATAGCTACAAAACAGGGTGTGGGGTAGCGGGGCCACAGAGGTTGGGTTGAGGGCACTGGAAGTGAGAGCCTCAGAAGCAAGGGGATGTTGGGCTGGTCCTCAATAATTTGTTCTGTAAGAATTATCTTGTGGTGGATTCCTTCGATTTCCCTCTTATGGTCATTATTTGCATTTACGGGGGGCGGGGTGCAGGGAAGAACATTTTTCTAGCTTATTCTCATTCACCTCTATACTACATACTCTCTCTCTCTCTCTCTCTCTCTCTCTCTCTCTCTCTCTCTCTCTCTCTCACTGTGTGTGTATCTCTCTGCCTCTGTCTCTCTCTCTCTCTCTCTCTCTCTCTCTCTCTCACTGTGTGTGTATCTCTCTCCCCTCTGTTCTCTGTCTCTGTCTCTCTCTCTCTCTCTCTCTCTCTCTCTCTCTCTCACTGTGTGTGTATCTCTCTGCCTCTGTCTCTCTCTCTCTCTCTCTCTCTCTCTCTCTCTCTCTCACTGTGTGTGTATCTCTCTCCCTCTGTCTCTGTCTCTGTCTCTGTCTCTCTCTCTCTCTCTCTCTCTCTGTCTCTCTGTCTCTCTGTCTCTCTCTCTCTCCCTCTCACTGTGTGTGTATCTCTCTCCCTCTCTCTGTCTCTGTCTCTGTCTCTGTCTCTCTCTGCCTCTCTCTCTCTCTCTCTCTGTCTCTCTCTCTCTCTCTCTCTCTCTCTCTCTCTCTCTCTCTCTCTCTCTCTCTCTCTGTCTGTCTCTTTCTCATTTCAGATTTATTCTAAGAACGTTACTCTTTTTTGGGGTGTGAGGAGTGAGTAAACCTAACCCAAGAGAGTTGAACTCTCAAGGGTTTGAGCTGATTTCATTTGCCAAATCCTTAATTTTATGCAAAGCACTTTGAAACATTTAAAGCACCGAACCATCACAGCAGACACTACTTTCATGTCCTTATTACATTTCTACCCTGTTACCCACCCTGGGGGTCCCTCGAAGGCTGTGACGACAGAATGTGAGTGCTGTCTGGTATCACCAAGTATTAAGAGCAGGTCTGGTGACAGGCTGTGTGCTTGTCACCCAGAGACCAGCCAGGCTGAGTCTGTACATGCTCATCTCCAGGCTCACTGAAGGTTGGGGGATCGGTCTTCCTGCTCTCTCCTCTCCTGAAGGCCCTAAAGTGACAGAGGAGCTGGACTTAGGATCAAGGGCCCACCAGAGGGAATCCTGGAGTCTCAGTTTAAATCCTGGCTCTGCCACCTGGGCCTCAGTTTCCTCATCAATAAAATTTAGGGGGTTACACTAGATCACCTCCGAGGTCCCTTTCCAGCTCTAAATAGATGAACCTATGGTTGGTTCTCATCGTTATCATTATCATTATTTTAAAATGGATATAGACAGGCGAATTGATGCTGGGTCCTCTACTCAGAGGAATGACATACACGTTTTAAAAATTTTATTTTAAAGGGAAAACATGTGGCACATTGAAATCGAGGAGGGAAAATTCAGCGCTCTCCGGGAGAATCTTAAAGCAGAGGAAGAAAAATTAGCACAACTTCTCCAAGAGCAGACGGAAGAGAGGCTTATTCAGGCAAAGATGGCGGCTATCAGGATAGAACACAATAAAAACCTCCAACTCCAGTAAGTGATGGTGCTTAATAATGGCTCTCTGCATGATTCATCCAGCCAATGATGGCTCAAGAAGGGAGAGTGGTGTGGTAGAAAGAGCCCTGGCCTCAAGGGCCCTGGTTCAAGTCCTGACTCAGCTATGAGATGTCGAGCAGCCTCAGCTTCCCTATTTGTCAAATGGGAATTATAGGATCTGCACGACTTAATTCAGTGCTATTTTTTGGGAAGAAAGCACTTTGTGCTTGTAACTGAGCTTTGTTAACTCAAGCTGTTATTACTCAGTCCCCACCTAGGCTGTCTCTTCACTGTCTGGCTAACTCCCTTCTATGTGCTGCCAGGCCAAGCTCACATCTCTTCTGAGGGTGTGGGGAGGGAGGAAGGGCCCACACAAGCTGTCCCCACTGCTTCAAATGCAGGGACAGAAAATCCCACATGGGAAGGCCTGGGCCAGCGATCCTGCCTTCAAGTAAAATGACCAATTTGCCCATGTCAGTGCTCAGGTCACAGATCCTGATAAAGCAGAATCAGAACCAAGTGGAAATTCTGTTTGCTCAATACGTGGCAACTTTGAAGTTGAAATATTCTCTGTACTCCAGGTTTTGCTGTCCTAATGATTACCAGAGAGATAGTTGGGTGTTTTTATGTTTTTTTTATTTTTTTTTACAGAAGCATATTATGCAAACAATTTAAACCACAAATTTTCCCAGTTTTTAAAAATCAGTTGAAAATAATGTCATTTTTATAATGACTTCATGGACAAGCTGGTTATTTTCATTCATTCAATAAGCATTGATTAAGTGCCTACTATATGCCAGGCACTATGCTAAGCACTGGGGATGCAAAAAGAGGCAAAAGACAGTCCCTGACCTCAAGAAGCTTACACTCTAATCGGGGAGACAACATGCAAACAAACATATACAAAGCAAGCTAAATACAGGATAAATAGGAAATAATTAACAGAGGGAAGGCACTGGAATTAAGAAGGGTTAGGGAAGGCTTCCTGCAGAAGGTAAGATTTTAGTTAGGATGTAAAAGAAGGAAGTCAGGGAAGTTATTTGTAACTTAGAACTTATTTTTCCTCATGGAAACAATGCTTTATTCAAGAGACAGCCTAATAATATAATGTAAAAACTAAGGTCAGGAGAGGCCTGGGTTCTTGGCTTTTTGACCATGGGAAGTTGCTTAATCTCTGATGATATTCTGTTTCCATGAGTGATTGTGGGGCATATACTTTATAAGCCTTCAAAAGCTACTGAAATGTAAGCCCCTGTGATTCTTTGACCCTAGTGTGTTGGTAATCAAAATGGGCTCCTTAGCGCTTAGTTCAACAAGTGCCCTTGAAGAGTTTGGCCTTTGTTTCCTTTGATTAATTCAGCTTTTTTCTTTGATTGAGTCTTACTAGGTGCTAAGCCCCAGGCCCAAACCCCTATCAGGTGTAAAACCTTAGTGGGTGTGGATTGGCAACTAAGGTGGGGCCCAAGGTGGGGCTAACTCCAGGGAGGGCCTAGTTTACATGTCTGGGAGAGAAGAGGCTTTCAGACTACGTGGGTTTAAGTCCGCCTCTCTGTGACAATTCTGTGTGACTCACCCCTGACCGCTGAAAAAGATATAAAAACCAGGGGTTGGCTGTCTGTTCTTTGGAGCTCTTTGCCGCAGCAGTGGTAGCATGTGACTCTGGGCCAGCCCTTGTTCTGAGCTCCCTGGCTGAACTTAGATGTTGGTAACTATGAATTGTATTGGGTCTGTCTGTTGATATTTGTAATTTGTTTGTATTTTGTTCTGAAGTTCAGGGTGCTGGCTTTTTCCCCTGAACTAAGTGAATGCTGTCTGTATGCTGGATTAAAGTAAACTTGTCAACCCCTTCACCTTGCTTTCCTTAGTTAAGCAGATCAAAAGAACCTGCGCTGTTGGCAGCTTTCCGGGTGCTGGCTGTTGGTGGATCTTATTCCCCCACAGAAGCTGCTAGCCAGATTGTTGAAACACCTAGTCATATAGGAGGGATGGGAAGGACACAGAGTATAATGGAAAGGGTTTGGACTTGGAAGTTAGAAGGCCTGGGTTCAAAACCTGACCCTGTCACTTACAACCCATGTGGCTTTGGGCAAGTCACTTAATCTCTCCTAAGCCTCAAAGCCTCATCTGTATAATGAGGGGGCCGCATTCAACGACCTCTAAGGTCCTTTCTGGAGCTAGAGCTAGGATCCCCAATATGGTCCAGATACTACTCTAGACCCTAAATACAATGTATAACATGGATTCTGGGAGATATCAGGAACTCCTCTCTTTCCCCTCCCATTCTCACCTCCCTCTTCACCCTTGGAAATAGGATTGAGGGTTCTCTCTTTCCCCATCTACCAAACAGTAGAAAAGCTGGGCTCCTTACCTTCATGCCACTTAGTAACTGTGATACCTGGGTCAAGGGCTCTGGCAGGAAGAGGCAGAGGGTAATGAGAGTAATAAAGGGCAAAGACTGGAACTCAGCAGGGTCAGTGGGTTGGGAATTGGGAAACAGGACACTGAAGCTTCCTACCAGCATCAACCACAAAAGCAGTATTTTAAAAAAAATTATGGCCCAGTTCCCTGTCATCTCCTTTTTAAAATTTTGTTTCCCACACATACATTGATGTGTGACAGGCATTCTGCTAGGCATTGGTGATACAGAGACCAAAAAAAAAAATCAAAAGGGGTCCTGCCCTCAGGGAGTTTACATTCCACCACAGAGGAAATAATGTATACATTGACAAGTAAATACAGAGTGATTTTTCAAAGTGGGGAAAATGCTAGCACATGGTGAGGTCAGAAAAGTAGGACCCTCCGCATCATCAGCCTGTATGCATCCCTAGTGATTGGCACCACCTGTTGTTTCTGGAGTTGGGACTACGGCGTCTAGGCATTTGGGGGGAGGGGAGAGCATTTGGGGGTGGCAGGAGTCATTCCTGTGTCCTCTCAGCTAAATCAGCCCTTTTCTACT
This sequence comes from Trichosurus vulpecula, assembly GCF_011100635.1. NCBI lineage: Eukaryota > Metazoa > Chordata > Mammalia > Diprotodontia > Phalangeridae > Trichosurus > Trichosurus vulpecula. Next base: position 31,844,554 of record NC_050574.1, read on the forward strand.
CATGTCATTCAAGTCTACCAAAGTTGGAGGAATGTCCAAAGTCTGATTTCTTCTCCCCCACCTCTGCATCCCAAACCTCAGCTATTTTACTTGGGACAATGATTTTTTGGGAAGGAGCCTTGTGTTTGTGGATCCGCTGCATGAGTTTTTATAATACTGGAAGGATGGAGATGTACTGTTTAGAAACAATCTGCCAGAATTTGTCTTGAAGCAGATTTTACTATTTAAATAACACGAGCAGAAAACATTTGAATATCCCCACTTGAAAGGCTAACTTTGTACTGATATCATGTATGTGTGTTCTAAGCTATAGCTCTCCTTTCTGTAGGTTCCGTTTCTGTGGAAAATGAATCCCTGTAAGATACAGAGCCTGTTAAACAAGCAAGCATATCAATGCCTCCCTCATCTCAGAGATTTTTACTTTCTGCATCCATGCCTGAAAGATAGCTTGGCAATAATAGATAGAGAGCCTGCCTGGAAGCTCAGCTGCCTTTTCTCCATGCCCGGGGAACTCTCTCAGATGAAAACTTGTAAAGAAGGTGCCAACTTGCATTGGTGAAAGAAATTTCCACACTCTGGAGTTCCCTGTAATGATGAAATAAATCCCAGCTCTAGTCCCTAAAATTTGCAGGAGAACAGAATCTGAGAAAGGATCTGGCCTTCAAATCAATCAATAAGCATTTATTAAACACTTTCTATATGCCAGGCATTGTGTTAAGCACTAGGGATACAAAAAAGAGGCAAAAGATAGTTCCTGCCCTCAAAGAGCTTACAATCTAATGGGGGAGACAATAAGATATATATGTGTGTGTGTGTGTGTGTATACATGTATGTATTTTTATAGTTATATGCAAGGCAGAATAAATAGAAAATAATTAGCAGAGGGAAGGCCCTGGAATTAAGAGGGGTTGGGGAAGATTCAATCCAACAAACATTTATCATGAACCACTGTGCACAAGACACAATGCTAGAAGCTGGTGATACAAAGAAAAAAAGGGAAAAGATGCTTGTATATTTGGCCATCTCAAATCCTACAAGTGGTATGTGTTTCTCTTGTTCTTCTTCACCAGGAAAGCAATAGAAAGGGAAAGGAACTACGAACTCCACCGTCAAAAAGTGATCTCTGAGGCCAAGAAGAATCATAAGATAGCAATCCAGTTCCTAAGAACCACCTTGGCAAAGTATTTCTTGTGTTTTTCCCTTCTTTGTCCCTTTCTTTTCATGATCCTGTCCAGAAAACCCAGAGATGAGGTTCCCCGAACTTCCATGTTAAAATGAACAGACTCTGTCACCACTGTTGGAAATGGCTCAGGTCTTATCAAACAGCAGTAAGTGACTGGGAGGCTCAGTGCATAGAACCCAGAATCAAGGAGACCTGAGTTCAAATCCAGCCTCAGGCACTTACTAGCTGTATGACCATGGCCAAGTCACTTTGCCTATGTCTACCTCAGTTTCCTGAACTGTAAAGTAGGGGTGATAACAGCACCTACTTCCCTGGGTAGTTGTGATCCATGTGATCCCATGAGGTAATCTTTGGAGAGTGCTTTGCAAACCTCAGGGTGCTACAAAAATATTAGCTATTAATTATTCTTCTCTGGGATCTGGATCCACTTTCTTAGGATGGAATGATAAACTTTGCTCATCTCTACTGAAGTAGCAAATATTTTTTTCCCAATATAAGGGAACATACAATAACAAACATTCATTAAGTGCTGACTGTGTGCCACACATGCACCATGTTAATCAGTGTGAATACAAAGATGTGAAATGGCACCATCCTTACTTCCAGGGAGTTTATGGGGAGGTAACATGACAATAGATAAAAGTAATACAAGGTCAGGTTTGATAGTGGCCAAAGAGGCACCCAGAGAAAACGCTCTCGGAAAATGTGAGAAAGGAAAAAAAAAAACACTTTCAAACTTCCCTAAATGTCTCATTGACTGCCTTTTTGTTTTTTTAAATTATGGCCCTGATGAGACCAATCATTATCTCCTCTCGCCTCCCCCACCTCCTGCCATTGACCTTTCACGTGCTTACTGTCATAAGCTTAAAAATGCTTCTTTCCAATAGGGTTCGCAAAAAAGAAGCCAAGGAGGAGAAGAAATCACAAGAATATATGAAGAGAAGAATGGACGCTGTGATAGCCCTGAAGAACAACATTACCACAAATCGGGTACCCTGCTCTCAGCCAGCACATGCATTTTCCCCTCTCCTAGTTGTCAAGTGCATGGTTTTCTTCTGGAAGAGAGTTCTCCACCAAGGATATGAGGGTTTCTCAAGATAGTGTCAGAGTCACCAAAAAAAAAAAAAAACCCAGAAGTTGTCAAAACAATCGGTTAGATGACATTAGGTATAGGACAGGACCTGTGATTCCACTGGGAACTCCCAGGTGAGGCAACTCCCTCTACCAGCATAGATTGGTACCTTCTCCATGATTGTTAGTCTGAGAAGTGAAGGGATTTGCCCAAAGTCACACAGTCAGGGCATGCCACTGCTGGGACTTGAACGCAAGTCTTCCTTGCTTCTAGACAAGCTTTCTGTCCACGAAATCATACAACTTAATTGTTTCACTGTGTCTAGAAGTTCCTTGTTCTAGACTTGCATCTAGAAATCTACCGATCTGGATTTGTGTATAGAAATTCACTGTTTTGGTTAAAAACAGACTGGGAATTTGCTCATCACACACCCCAGCATGGCCCTGAGTTCAGCTTAAGTTCTTGCTGTGGCGCCAGACACTGAGGTCACATCCTGAAATCCAGACCACCTCTATTCTTTACAGGTGTCATGTTATCCCCAGATAGCAACACTATGAGCAGGAAATTTGATCAGTCAGCTAAAAAAAAGCAGTCTTATAATGACATAGACCAAGCAAACAGTTGGACTTTTCAGTATGTCATGGCTGGATTTGAGTGGCCACAGAAAGCGATGAAGGTTTGATGAGGAAATGCTAGAAGATCACCTTGATAACAGGACATTAGAGATTATTGAAAACCACAATCAGGTGGCCCAGAGGTCAAGTTCAAAGAGCTCAGCTAAAGAAAGGAAGAGCAGACAGATAGAACATAGGTCCAGGGAAGCAAGAGACCATGGCTTGAACCACCTGCTGAAGCAGGGAAGAATATACAGCTGTACTAGGCAGACAGGTGTCAGGTTCACAACCTGAGATGGAAGGCACCAGGATTCTGGTCAAGGCTTCTGGGGAAACTTAAGACCATCAGAGCCCCGATGTAAAGGTTCTGTGCAGAAGAGACTCAGGGATTGAGACCAATGGGTCTAGGTAGCAGGAAGGTCAGCTCCAAGCAAGGAGGAACAGATATTATACATGCTAACAATGTGTTTCTCTGTTTCCTAGGATACCCTCCAGAAACTTAGGGCCTGGGACCAAGCCAGGCTTCACTTGATTAAAAAGAAGGAAGAGGCTGAGAAGGAGGTCATAGCAGCCCTGGGAGGGGATGCTATCAAGCAGACTTTACACGAAAAGCGAAATATGGAATTAGACATCCGGAGACAGTAAGGATGTGGACCCAGAAGCTGAGCCTTCCCATCATGAAGTGAACATGAGTGACATAATATAGTGGAGCCAGCCAAGCAAGATGTGGTCCCAAGGATGATGACCCAATGCTTTTAGTTCAGAATTTGGGCTTTTTAATGTTGGAGTATGGCTTGCCATCACTGGATAGGGCTACCTTTCTATTCTGCTTAACTCAATGGTGCGAAGACGTGTCCATCACCTCCCCTACCTGCTATATATTCAGGAACCCAGTAGAACACAATCCCTCTTCTGCCCCTCAGCTGGCGTTTTTGGAATTTGACATTTCCTTGTCCATAATAAGGAATCTCAGATTTACATCTTACTTTCAGTAGGCAAGATGATCTTAACTATATGGGCATTCCTTCCCTACCTTGGGGCAAATCACAACCCATCTCTGTCTCAGGACTTGGTCTTTGTGAGTTGTTATGGCCAAAGGCTGTTTACCACCTGGTGGCCAACTTTCTGGCTATGAACTCCTCTGAAGTTAGCTAGGTCCTTGAATGACAAAGGGGCCAGTACTCATGATTTTTCTTTCTTTTTATTGGAGTGGGGGGAAGGCAATCCGGGTTAAGTGACTCACCTAGGGTCACACAGCTACTAAGTATCTGAGATCAAATTTGAACTCAGGTCCTCCTGACTCCAGGGCCTGTGTTCTAACCACTGTGTCACTTAGCTGCCCCGCTCCTAATCTTTCCAAGTGGGTAGCACCTGTAAGAGTTGGGACTTGGCTGTCATAGCTTTCAAAATCACAGGCCCACTTCTGTCCTGTGTTGAGACATCAGAACAATCAAGTATTAATATAATTTGGGGTGTGTGATTTCAGAATCACACCCTAAATTTATATAACCTCTTTCTCCTGAAGAGTCACTGTTTCACCTATGGAATCTCTTGGTAAAAAAAAGGGAAAATGGCTAAATCTTTTTTGGGGGGGGGAGGGGGGTTGTTTGTTTGTTTTTATGGAGCAGAATCCCACCACCCTAGGCCAAATTGCAATTCTTATGCAAAGTCTGGTTTGGAAACCTGGCTCCTTACTTGCGAGCCTCAGCCTCTTTTCATTGAACTATCTTTTATGCCAAGAGCCTTGTCTTACAGAAGACCAAACATTAAGCTCCTCACTTTCCTTCACCGCTCACATGCCCAGTTTTATCAGTTCTGTCTTCTCATCTCTCCCGGGTGACTCATTCTCTCCAGTCATACAACTACTACCTTGATTATTATAACAGCCTCCGCATGAGGCTCCCTGCCTCAAATCCCTCCCCACCTCCATCTATCCTCTATACTGTGGCCAAAGCCATTTTCCTTAAGCCCAGATCTGACCACAAGACTCCCTTACTCCAGTGAATTTCTATGATCTCTGAGATAAACTATAAACGCCTCTGCTGAGCTTTGACAGTTGGATACAGTCTTGCCCCAGCTTCTATGTCTAACCTCACTGGACATTATTCTCTATTCTATATTCTATAATCCAGTCAACTTGGCCTTCTACCTGTTCCTCACAAACAGCACTGCCTCTCCCATCTCCTGCCGTTGCATCCACCATCCTAGTTGTCTGATATATAACCCAGCCTCACAGAACACTCTTCCTTTCAGATGCAGCTCAGATACCATCTTCTGCATCAGATCTTTCTTGATCCCACCTCATCTCAACATGGCTAGTGCTCTCTCAACTACCTTTCATTTATAAACACCTGTATTTATTAACTTTCTATTTTTGCTGTATATATTTTTACAAGTACTTGTCTCTCCAGCTAGAATGTAAGCTTATTGTGAATCAGGATTATTTCATTCTTTGTACTTGTATCCTCAGTACCTCGCGCAGTGCTGGGTATGTAGTTTTTGTGATTGTTGTGTTTGTCCTCTGTTTTCGAAGAAGACTGTGACATCAGGAAAATGATGACAAGACTTGAAGTTGACTTTGATTTGAGTGAGGGAGGGCTGAGGGGACATGTAGGTGCTCGATAAATGCTTGTTTCTTGAATGTGTACCCCTGAGTTAGGTAACATTTTGCTTTGGTGTCAATGTTTTTAATACAGACTCTTCGAAGAAGAGCAAAGAATTCGAAAATGTGAAATTGTGAATCGACTTCTGAAGGAAGAGGCTGATGATGAAAAAAGGAAACAGAGACAGTTGGACCTGGAAAATGGGAAAAGATGGCTAATTAAAGCCAAGAAGCTCCCAAGCTTGAAGGAGAGAACTTGGCACCATTTTATGGACATCTGTGAAGGACAAAGCCAGGATCTTACCAGTGCTGCGGTAAGCCAAGGGCCATTTGTGGTGAGAATGAAAATACCACTAAAACTGGGGAAAGCCACTTCTCCTTAGGCTTTAGGTCTCACCTCTGTGTCAAGAAATAAAATGTTGGAATTTATTAAATGTCCATGCTATTCCAAGCACTGTGCTAGGTGCTGGGACACAAAATCAGAAAAGTTATTCAATAAACTCAGTGGCTCTCTATTGCCTCCAGGATCAAGTATAAAATGCTCTGTTTGGCATTCAATGCCTTTCATAACCAAGCCCCCTCTCACCTTTCCAGTCTTCCTACACCTTGCGCTCTTTGATCCAGTGACACTGGCCTCTTGGCTGTTTTCCCTGGCTGTCCCCCATTCCTGGAATGTTCTCCCTCCTCTTCTCCTGGCTTCCTTTTAAGTCCCAGCTAAAATCCCACCTTCTACAGGAAACTTTCCCTATACCCTCAACAGCAAATACAGGGAAAGCCAATGATATTTCAATCTCTAACCTTCCTCCCTTGTTCTTTGTATCTTTCTTGCTCTTCAGGAGCTGCCCAAGATTATTCTGCAAGGTCTTAGGAAGAATGAAGTGGAAGGTTTTAAAGGGTTAAGAGGTGGTAAGGGAGAGGAAATCATGCAATTGACACAGGAAAAAGGGAAAACCATGAAGCAGCTAGGAGGTACAGTGGATAGAGTGCTGGGTCTAGAGTCAGGAAGACCAAGTTCAAATCTAGCCTCAGACACTAGCTGTGTGGCCCTGGGCAAATCATTTAACCACTGTCTGCCTCAGTTTCTTCAACTGTGAAATGGAGATAATAGCACCTACTTCCCAGGAATCAAATGAGATAATATTTGTAAAGTGCTTAGAACAGTGCCTGGCACATAGTAGTAGGCGCTATATAAACATTTATTCACTTCCCTTCTTCTCTGTGTAACTAATCTGGGTACATCATACATTTTAACTTTCTAATTGCTGTATTAAAATGTTATGTGTCACTGTAAAAATACTCAAAGAGTTATCTCTTTGTTTTTAATGATGTGTGAATGGAAGGAAAGAATGCAGGTTGGCAATATTTGACGGCAAGAAATTAATAGAAGAATTGTGTGCAAAAAAACCCAATTAAAAAAAAGAATTGTGTGCATTTTCTAAAGTAAACATTTTATCATTCTAGTCTCAAATGAAGATATAATAGTTAAATAGCTCTGAGCCCCCATCCAACATGCTGTGCTGAGTGTTTTCCATCTCTGATTGCAGGACAGTCACAGACATGCTTCCATATCTGAACAGGAGTGTTGTTTGAGCGTTGGCTCCACTGATGAAGAATTGCTTAATAGTCAGGAAGGAGAAACTCTAACAGAGCCAGAAATTATGGGGCTCTGGAGTGAAAAGTATAAGCCCTACAAGGTAAGAGCTTTCACTTGTTTGTTTAAATTACATAGCTCTACAAATTAGCAGTCTGGCCTTTACTTGATTCTATCTCTTAAATTTCCAAATGAATAGTTATATAATTCAGATGTGACTCTTTCTTGGTGCTTATCAGCAAAACCTAAATCTAGGCCTGAAAAGGTCAACACTGAGAAAAATAAGAGAAGAGGTTTTTCTGTTTTTCAATACTACCTACTGTCTTTCAACATAAAGGGGATTTTATGGTGCATATAAGCTGTCTAATACAAAGGCAGCTAGAGGGTGTGGTGGATAGAGTGCTGGGCCTTGGATCAGGAAGACCTGAGTTCAAATCCAGCCTGAGCAAACCCTCACTACCTGTGCTGGGCAGCCATCCACTGACAGCACCAAGTTAAAAGCTGCCCATTCAAGATAGCTCTAGCCAACTATAAGTTTGATTTATATTATTAGACTGAGAAGACGTCTTCATAATGTGTGCCGGTGCTCTGAAGATGTGATGATACCTCTAGAATGGATTAAGGTTGGAACTGCGCCCTGGGGAGTTATAGCCAACTATAGATGATCCCACCCACATCTAGTATCAGGAAGCAGCTGGTGCTACCCAAGATGTTCACTTTAGCGGCATGACTGCCCTCCATGATGATTTTGGAATTTTGGGTGAAGAGGAGGCACTTGATTTAATAAGAAACAGATTCTGCTGGCCCAACATGGCAGCAGATGGTAGTCAGTATGGGACTTGTCTCTGATATATCCAGTGGAAAGGGCTACCAACCTCAGAGATCATGAGGGCCAACAAGCCTCTGGAGCTTTTGTTCATTGACTCTCTGTCTCTGTAAAGAAAGGACTAACATGAATCACATTCTAGTTGTGGCTGACCATCTTTTTTTTTTAGCATGTTTTTTTCACTTACTTTATTCTTTTTTTCTTTTTTAAATTTATTTTTAGTTTTCTACATTCATTTCCACAAGATTTTGAGTTACGAATTTTCTCCCCATCTCTACCCTCCCCCCTCCACACCAAGATGTCATGTATTCTGATTGCACCTTTCCCCAGTCTGCCCTCCCTTCTCTCACCCCACTTCACCCTCTCCCCATCCCTTTCCCCATTACTTTCTTGTAGGACAAGATAGATTTCTATACCCCATAGCCTGTATATCTTATTTCTCAGTTGCATGTAAAAACAACTTTTTTAAGCATTTGTTTTTAGAACTTTGAGTTCCAAATTCTCTCCCTTCTTCCCTCCCCACCCACCCTTCTTGAGAAGGCAAGCAATTCAATATAGGTTATATATGTATCGTTATGCAAAATACTTCCATAACAGTCATGTTGTGAAAGACTAATTATATTTCCCTACATCCTATCCTGACCCCCTTTATTCAATTTTCTCCTTTGACCCTGTCCCTTTTCAAAAGTGTTTGCTTTTGACTACCTCCTACCCCAATCTGCCCTCCCTTCTATCATCCCCCCCTTGTCACCTCCCCCCCTACTTTCCTGTAGGGTAAGAAAACCAATTGAGTGTGTATGTTATTCCCTCCTTAAGCCAAATCTGATGAGAGCAAGATTCACTCATTCCCTTTCACCTACCCCCTCTTCCCTTCCATTATAACAGCTTTTTCTTGCCACTTTTATGTGAGATAATTTACCTCATTCTATATCTCCCTTTCTCCTTCTCCCTAGATATTCCTCTCTCATGCCTTAATTTTATTTTTTAGATATTGTCCCTTCATATTCAACTCACTCTGTGCCCTCTGTCTATATATATGTATATTCCCTTCAACTACCCTAATACTGAGAAAGGTTTCATGAGTTACAAATATCATCTTTCCATATGGGAATATAAACAAAACAGTTCCACTTTAGTAAGTCCCTTATGATTTCTCTTTCCTGTTTACCTTTTCACACTTCTCTTGATTCTTGTATTTAAAAGTCAAATTTGCTATTCAGCTCTGGTTTTTTTCATCAAGAATGCTTGAGAGTCCTCTATTTCATTGAAAATCCATATTTTGCCCTGAAGTATTATACTCAGTTTTGTTGAGTAGGTGATTCTTGGTTTTAATCCTAGCTCCTTTGACCTCCACAATATCATATTCCAAGCTCTTCAGTTCCTTAATGTAGAAGCTGCTAAATCTTGTGTTATCCTGATTGTTTCCACAATCCTCAAATTGTTTCTTTCTGGCTGCTTGCAATCCTTGACCTGGGAGCTCTGGAATTTGGCTACAATATTCCTAAAAGTTTTCTTTTGGGGATCTTTTTGAGGAGGTGATCTGTGGATTCTTTCCATTTCTATTTTACCCTCTGGTTCTAGAACATCAGGGCAGTTTTCCTTGATAATTTCCTGAAAGATGATGTCTAGGCTCTTTTTTTTATCATGGCTTTCAGGTAGTCCAAAAAATTTTAAATTATCTCTCCTGGATCTATTCTCCAGGTCATTCATTTTTCCAATGAGATATTTTACATTGTCTTCAATTTTTTCATTCCTTTGGTTCTGTTTTATAATTTCTTGATTTCTCATAAAGTCACTAGCTTTCACTTGCTCCATTCTAATTTTTAAGACAGTTTTTTCTTCAGTGGTCTTTTGGACCTCCTTTTCTGTTTAGCTAATTCTGCCTTTTAAGGCATTCTTCTCCTCATTGGCTTTTTGGAGCTCTTTGCCATTTGGGTTAGTCTATTTTTTAAGGTGTTATTTTCTTCAGTATTTTTTGGGGTGTCCTTTAGCAAGTCATTGACTCGTTTTTCATGATTTTCTTGAATCACTCTCATTTCTCTTCCCAATTTTTCCTCTACTTCTCTTACTTGATTTTCCAAATCCTTTTTGAGCTCTTCCATGGCCTGAAACCAATTCATATTTTACTTGGAGGCTTTTGATGTAGGATCGTTGACTTTGTTGACTTCTTCTGACTGTATGTTTTGATCTTCTTTGTCACCAAAGGACCTTGTATGCTGACTGCTCATTTCCCCAGCCAATTACTTGACTTTTGAGCTCTTTGTCAGGGTATGACTGCTTCCAGAGTGGAGAGTGCTTTGTCCCAAGCTTCAGGGGTTTTGCAATGCTGTTTTCAGAGCTACTTCTGTTCTGCAGTGATATGATACTCCTCTCCTGGCCTGTGCTCTGGTCTGTGAGTGCAAGCACTCCTTTCTGCCATGTAAACTACCAGGAGGGCTCCCTCTCCACAGTTACAACAAGCTCTGCCACACCAGTACTCCTCCTCTCCCAAGGACTGCCAACCAGGACTGTGACCTAGATCCAAGCAGGGCAAAGCGATAGACGCTGCCTTAGCACCAGCAAAGAGATCCCTGCACTCCTCCTCTGATCAGCTGCCTAATTCCCCCCACTGTCTGTGGGTCTGGAGCTCCAGAAGCAGCACCCACAGCTGCATCTGCAGCCACCTCTGCCACCACGGAGCTGGGGCCAGACCACACACTTCTCTCACCCAGGTCCAACAGTTTTCCCACTGACCTGCTCCATTGTCTTTGGTGTTTGTGGGTTGAGAAGCCTGGAAACTGCCACAGCTCGGTGATTCAGGGCCCTGAGGCCTGCTATACCCAGTCTACTCTGGCCTGGTCTCTTCTAGAGCAGCCCAAGCTGAGTTGCACTGTGTTCCCAACACGGTGAGATAGACCCTTCCCAGCGATCATCCAGGCTGTCTTGGTCTGGAGACTTATTTCACTCTGTCATTTCACGGGTTCTGTACCTCTAGAATTTGTTTAGAGTCATTTTTTACAGGTGTTTGGAGAGATTTGTGGGAGAACTCAAGCAATTACCTGTTTTTAAGCTGCCATCTTGGCTCTGCCCCCGGTGGCTGACTAACTTGCCCAGTATATGCAGTCCTCCATAAGAACAAGGAAATAAGAAAGTCTTTATATTTTCTAAGGTGCTGTGGGAAAGGTATTTCTCTATATATTATTTCACTGCCAGGGTTCTCTGACTGAGGTAGAAGCTTTGAAAGCAAGCGACTCAAGGAGATGTTGACTTGGAGGATGGGAGGCTGATTGTGCTGTTCTCCTCTAAGAAAGAGGGGTATTGAAGAACTATAATTATATCCCTCCACCTCCCTGAAAGTTGTTAGCCTAGAGAAATGATTTTTTTAGGTTCAAGCCTCTTTCCTGGTTGCTGTTGCTTAAAGGGGAAGAGGTACCCCAAGCTTACATCTGCAAACTAGACTCCTTGTTAAATATTGGTTACACAAAGACTGTCACAAGTAGTGAATTGAAAGTAAATCCATTTATCCAAGCAAATAACAAACAGGAATCAGAGATGTTAGAAGACATAGGATGAATTTACTCTGCTACTGGGAGTGAGATTATCTCAGCTGTAACCAAGAGAGAGAAGCCTTAATCTCACCCAAAGGGAAATTCCCTAAAGCCTCTAAGGAGGCCAGCTGAAAATCAAGGACATGTCTGCTTTTCCCTACATAGTTGCTTCCAAAGTCTTTTCTATTTCTGTGGATCTCTCCCCTAAAGAAAGCTTAGAACCATATTTGTCCTTTCTCAGATCAAGAAAGAAAAAGAACATCTCCCCTCTCCAAAGCTCTTAGAACAATTTTCCCCATTACACAGGCATGCCTCACTGAGTCATCATTCTCTCTACTAGTGAGGAGAGTCTTATGTAAATGCTCCAGGCTTAAAGCTGGCATTACAAGTATTTTTATACAGAGAAGTCTCATTGTTAGTAACCACCTTGACTATAAAGCAAGCAGTGGAATCAGTGGTCAAAGGGAATTTTGACCAGAATTCTAGGCATTTTCACAGGCTCTTTGCCTTACCTGCAATTATCTTCCTCCTCATCTCTATCTCCTGGCTTCCCTAGCTTCCATAGGGTCTCATCTACAATTCTACCTTCTACAAGAAGCCTTTCCCAATCCCTGCTCCTTTTTCTCTAAGTTAATTTCCCATTTATCCTGTATAGATTTTATTGCATGTAATAGTTTGCCTGTTGCCTACCCCATTAGACTGTGAGCTGCTTGATAGCAGGGACTGTCTTTTGTCTTTCTTTGGATCCTCAGTGCTTAACATAGCGCCTGGCACATAGTAGGAAGGCACTTAAAAATGCTTCTTGACTTGACTTTTGGGGGGCATTAGTCCCTTCTCTCTCTACAATCTGTTTTTTGTAGATGACTCCCAAATCTACATACCTTATGCTCACTCTTCTCTACTGAGTTTCATTATATCACCAGCTGCTTACAAGATATCTTCTCCTGGATATCTTATAGGCATCACAGAATCAATCTGGTCAAAATGGCAATCATTATCTTCCCCTTGAAATCCAGTCCTCTTCCACACTTCTCTATGTTTTTCAAGATCAACACTATCCTTCCAGTCACTCACATATTTCCTAGCTCTGAGCTAGCCTCAGTTTTCCCCTCTCATGTCCAGTCAATTGCCTAGTCTTCCTGTAGACATAACATTTCTTCCTTTTCTTCACCACCACTGAAGTTCAGTTACTCCTCACCTCTTACCTAGACTAGAAGCCTTCCAATTTATCTCCCTGCCTCTAGCCTCTCCCCTTTCCAGTCCATCCTCTGAACAGCCACCAAACTGAGACTCCTGAACCACAGGTCCAACCATGACACCCCCGGCTTACAATGGCTCTTCTTTGCCTCTAGGTTAAACGTAGACTTCTGTTTGATATTTGAAGCCTTCATAATCAAGCGATGTGACATTAATTATGCTTGCAAAATCATGCAAAACATATTTCCATATGAGGATGGCTGCAAATGTTAGGGAGTTGTCCTTATGTCAAGTAAATCACAAATTGCCTTCCTTGCTGTTCTCCATACACAGTGTTTCATCTACCACCTCTGTTTCTTTGTCTGTCATCACTCAAATTCACCTATTGGAGTCCCCAAGTTACCTTAAAGGTTCACTTCCAATGCCTTAACCTTCAGGAAGCCCCTCTTGACCAACCTCCCCCATAATTTACTTTGCATATGGGGTGTCCCAAAAGTCTTTATGACATTTAAAGCTATTAAAACTATTGTATTTACTAATTGGTTACATGTTTTCCTCCCCCCACTCCCACCCCAGCAGAATGTAAGTTTCTTGAGGTCAGAGACTGTTTTTCTTTTTTTCCTGGATCTCTAATGCCTAGTGCAGTGCTTGGTACATAATGGGTACTTAATAAATGCTTATTGAATTTTAAAGTTCCAAATTGTTTTCCATAGTGGTTGGGTTAATTACAACCCACCACTAGTAAGCCATCTTATTGAATTTTTCAGTCTTTAACTATCTGTACCAGTTTCATGGATGTGAGCTTATGGGTCTTATTTGCATTTCTCTGATTATTAGCAATTTCAATCTGTGATTTTTGATAGCTTGTCTTTCTTCATTTCAGAACCATTTATTCACATCCTTTGATGACTTGTCTATTATGGAATGGCTTTTCATCATCGACTTGTGTCAATTTCCCATAAATTTTGGATGCCTGACTTTTCTCAGAGATATTTTATGCAGAGATTCCTTTTCCCATTCTGTTTTTATTCTTATTCTAACTATATTATTTTATAAAAGTTTATTTTTTTGTAATTAAGTAATCTATTTCATGGTTTATAATATTCTCTATGTCGTGTTAGTTATAAATTCATCTCTAATCCACAGCTGCAAGAGCTCTGGCCTTGCATCCTCCTCTAACTTTTTAATCATCTTTGGCTTCATCTATTTGGAATTCATTGTGCTCTGTGGTATAAGATACTAGTCTAAACCCATTTTTCTCATGACTGTTAGAAAATATTTTCCCCAAAGTTCTTGTTAAGAGTTCTTTACCCAGCAATTTCTGTTCTTGTGTTTATCAAAGTCTAGACAACCATATGCTGCTTTTCTTTCTAAGTCTTGCTTATCTAATCTGAATGATGTAACAGCCAAAATGCTGATGGATTGTGAGAGGCAGGTATAACATCTAGAAACAAGGAGGCGATAACCCTGCTGTACTCTGCTCTGGCTGGACCACCTTGGGAGTGAGTGATAAGCTGGAGACTGTTCAGAGGCCAACCAGGATGGGGACAAACCTATACTTCATGTCATATGTGGTGGTATTGCTTGTCCTTCATTTTCAAAGAGGACCTTGACACCAAGATGATGCCATGACATGCAAGTGAATTGGATTTAAGTGAGGAAGGGCTGTGCAAAGTTACCAGCCTCACTTTCTCCCCTGGAACCATCTGGGTCCAGCGGCAAAATATAGATCAAGACAACTGGATATGGACCTGGATGCAGTGCAGGACCTTGGCCTTTTTAAGCTAAGGTCTTTCTCAGGTCTCAATTTGACTGAGGCAATGCCCATTCAGTGATTAAGGCTAGGTAAGACATGAGGCCGGAAAATGGCCTCTTTACCTAGTCCAAAAAAAAAAATCAATCTGGGTGTGAAAGACCCTCAAGGTTTCTGACCAAAGCAACAACAATTGCTATTTGCATTCACTCTGAGCCAATCAGGGCCCAAACAATGACCAAGTGGGGATTGGCCTGTGGCCTATTGTTGGCCAATCAATGAGAGCCAGAGTGATTTGGGTTTAAGGAGCAATCCTTAAGAAAAAAAAGGTTTCAGTGATCAAAATTTACATTCCTTTGGGTAGAGTACCCATAGGTAATGGTATGATACCCTATGTGGACAGAGGGAAGGAAATGGAAGGGAAGGGAAGAGAGGGAGAGAGGAAGGAAGGAAGGAAAGGAAGGAAGGAAGGAAGGAAGGAAGGAAGGAAGGAAGGAAGGAAGGAAGCAACCAAAGGAAGGAAGCAAAGGAAGGAAGGAAGGAAGGAAGGAAAGGAAGGAAAGGAAGGAAGGGAAGGAAGGAAGGAAAGGAAGGAAGGAAGGAAGGAAGGAAGGAAGGAAGGAAGGAAGGAAGGAAGGAAGGAAGGAAGAGAAGGAAGAGAAAGAAAGAAAAAAGAAAGAAAGAAAAAGAAAAGCTGTGTCGTCCAACTGGCCAGTTCTACTTCAGTCCCCAGTGGGGCAGCTCATATTTGAATACAGTAAAGGACTTGTCAATATTTAGCCTAGAGATGAGGTTACTTAGGGTTGTAAAGGTGGGGCAAAATATGGTAGCTGTCTTCAAGTATTTGAAGGGCCATCATGTGGAAGGCTCAGACTTGTTCTCATTGGACCCTGAAGGTAGAAGGACCAAAAGGTAGACATTGCAAGGAAGCAAATTCACTTGACATTAAAACCTCCTAATAATTGCAGCCATCTTTATATGGAAATGTTTTGCATGATTTCACATGTAAAATTAATATCACATTGCTTGCCTTCTCAATGGATGGAGGAGGAGATTGCAACTATCCAAAAGTAGAATGAACTGCGTTGGGAGCACATTGGATGCCCCTTCCCATCAAGGAAGGTTTTAGATGACAGGTTAATAGATCTGTCGTGAGGGAATTGTGGTTCAGATATGGGTTTGACTAGATAATTCTGAAATTCTTTAACCCCCAAAAAAGAGATATGGTGAACCCATGTCCTTTGTCTGCTCTCTTCGCTGGCAACTGGCAAATCTTGGCTTTGTACTTTGTTAACATATCAAGTCATTGACCTTTTATTCTTTTACAATCTGTTCCTGTTCCTGAAGAGACATCTTGGCATAGATTTATTATTAATACTTTAAAACTTTTGATTAAATTTCAAGGTGCCAAAAGATGAGGTGGAACACAAGCCTGTGGGTGGGACCAAGATGGAACAAGACATCTTGGCGAACACACTGGAGAAACTCAGGAGCGGGATGATCCATAAACAAGTAGTGTCTGGGCGTGAATTTAAGGGCTGCCCCTTCTATAGCAAGCCTGATCTCATTCACTTTAAGGTGGGTTTTCATAAGGGACTGAGGAAACAAAAGCATTTTTAAAAATTTACTTGCTTTGGATCATCCAACATCTTCTATCTTTTGGTCTGGGTCTTTAAAAAAAAAGACTTGTTATTGTTCTCCGATGACTACGAGAAGAAGAAATGATTAAAGCAAGTTAGCTGCCATCTTTATGAGATCTTGCAATATGTCTGATGTTTTTTAAGGAATAAATGCTTTCAGAGGGGTCAAAGATTGACCATAAAGGTCAATTAAAGAAATAGTGCCCCAGAAAAAGTTTAAATCTCTCATAAGAGCCAAAATTGAACTTTCATAGTCTCTTAACAAGATGGCAAGGTGTGGGGTAGGGGGGGAGGGAGCTCACTGACTTGACTTATCTGACAGGAGGCATAAAATTGCTCCCAGGATGCCTGAGAATTTACATTCTAAAAGGGAAGACAGTGCATACTATGCCCCTTAAAGGACAGGGGCTACCATTATTTTGCCCTGTTTCTGAATACTCTGCACTTAGGAGAATGGTGCTTGGCACGTGTCAAAGGCACTTGATTAATGTTTGTTGATGGGTTGATTCTGATATCATTGGGCAAACACATAGTTCCCTCCTGTGATGTGTTATTATTTGACCTGAGCACCTGACATTAGCCAATTGTTAGGAGAGTTTTTGCTTAGAAATTCTGGATTAAGCAGTCCACATACTAAGCTCACATGCAGTTTTTTCATAATAAGTATTTTCATTTGGAGCTGACCTTAAATTAGTTTGGTTGTTTCTCCCTCCCTTCCTTCCTTCCTTCCTTCCTTCCTTCCTTCCTTCCTTCCTTCCTTCCTTCCTCTCTTCCTTCCTTCCTTCCTTCCTTTCTCTCTTTCTTCCTTCCTTCCTTCCTTCCTTTCTCCCTCCCTTCCTTCCTTCCTTTTTCTCTTCCTTCCTTCCTTCCTTCCTTCCTTCATTCCTTCCTTCATTCCTTCCTTTCTCCCTCCCTTCCTTTCTTTTTTCTTCCTTCCTTTTTTTCCTTCCTTTTCTTTTTTTCTTTTTCTTTGTTTTGCTTCCAAGGAAGGAAAAAATCCAACATTCCCTTGAAAATCGTCTAACACACTAACTTTAGGTGCCACCATCTCCAACCACCAAGTTACAAATGAACCCCTTCTCTTCAAACTCTCACCCCTCCATGTTTGACCTTTTCCACTCATTTATCACACAGTAGGGTTACATATACACAAGAATAAACCTTTATAACCCAAATGAGAATGAACACCTTGGGGACCATCTTGTTTCAGCTTTCTCTTCTTGGTGCCCAGTATAAAGCCTTGAGCATAGTCATTGCTTGATAAGTATTTGTTCAACTGAAATTGATAAGGGGGGGGGCGGGGAAGGAGGTGAAAGGAACAAAATTCAGAGCAAATAATAAAGTAAAATTGAATTTTTTTAAAAAAGAAATTGATTCGGTGATCATTTATGCCATAAATGTTGAAAGGCTTGTTATTCCTGTAGTTGAACAGAGATCTCAAGTGTATTAACAATATGAATCTCAAACAAACATGGTTAATGAAAGGAAGATGTCACTTTGTATGTGTCTGAGCTTCTCCAACATCGATTGCTTAATTTCTTCCCTGACAAATCTATGAAACCGATGCCAGCTCTCTTTTGAAGAATATCTTCCTCTTTGATATTTCTAGAACTTTGATGTTGGTAAAACGTATAAAAAAAAGATGACATTAATCAACGCGTCTTACACTATTAACTACTGCAAGCTGGTGGGAGTTGAGGATCATCTCAAGGACTTCATTATTATCCAGTAAGTACACAGAGCTAAGAAGGATCAATTCTGAAAACCTAAATTTGGGGACTTAGCCATATGTCTCAGAGGCATGGGAATTCAGCGGTTTCTGTTTACTAATTCAACTCAAATTCACTAAGTCACCTTAACATACATTAACTCCCACCATTAGGCATTTAATGAACTTTGAATCAAGCCCAGAGGAAATCACAGTGTCCCAAATATGTTTTCTTTTTTTAAAAAACTAAAGTATACAGAGTTTGTTACAAGAATTGGCTGGGGTTTTTGGTTGCTCTTGAGCTCCTCAAAGCAATTGGATCTCCCTTACTCCCATCTGCTATTCTCAGCAAAGGTGGTATCCCTGGAGGAGGACACTGGCAGAAAACTTGGGAAGACACAGTGCCTTTTATCTCCATGGAATGTTGTTGCCCAAGATTGCTGACCTTAGTACCTACTGGTGCCTTACAGGCTCCTTGGACAGTCCCCTTCTACACTATCTTACTAGATTACTTTATACTTACATTGGTGAGCAACCCAGCCTGTCCAACATCACTTTTGTTCCTAGTAATCATAGGAGATTTACATCTGGAAGGCCATTGAATCCAACCCCTTCAGGAAGCTGAGACTCAGAGAGGTTAAGTCATTTGCCCAGAGTCACATAATTAGTAAGTATGTGAGGCAGGATTGGAATTCAGATCTACTGGATCTGCCCAGTGCCCTATCCATTGCACAACCTAGCTAGCAAGGATTTATCCCTAGTCTCTTGCAATAACAACCATGAGTCTTTATATGTTAACACTCACCCCACCCATTCCCAGGATTGTTGTGAGGTCAAATGGGTTAACATACGGAAAGTACTTTACAAACTTTAAAGTGCTATTTAAATACTAACTATGCCGATGATGGTGTTGGTGGTAGTAATGATGATGATGATGATGATGATGATGATGATGGTAGTGATGATGATGGTGGTGATGGTGGTAGTGATGATGATAATAGTGATGGTGGTGGTGCTGGTGGTGGTGGTGGTGATGATGATGATAGTGTTAGTGGTGGTGATGGTGATGGTTTTGGTGGTAGTGGTGGTAATGATGATGGTAATGCTAGTGGTTGTGATTATGGTGGTGGTGGTGGTGGTGGTGGTGGTGGTGGTAGTGATGATGATGATAGTGATGGTGGTGGTGCTGGTGCTGGTGGTGGTGGTGATGATGATGATAGTGTTAGTGGTGGTGATGGTGATGGTTTTGGTGGTAGTGGTGGTAATAATGATGGTGATGCTAGTGGTTGTGATTATGGTGGTGGTGGTGGTGGTGGTGGTAGTGATGATGGTGGTGGTGGTGGTGGTAATGATGATGATGATAGTGATGGTGGTGGTGCTGGTGGTGGCAGTGGTGGTGACGACGATGACGACAATGACAGTGGTGGTGGTGGTGGTAGTGATAATGGTAGTGATTGTGATTAGTGTTGGTGGTGGTGATGGTGATGGTTTTGGTGGTAGTGGTGGTAATAATGATGGTGATGTTAGTGGTTATGATTATGGTGGTGGTGGTGGTAGTGATGATGGTAGTGATTGTGATTGCAGTGTTGGTGGTGGTGATGATCATGGTGGTGGTGATGGTGTTGTGGCGTTGGTAGTGATGATGTAACTTTCAGCTGGCACTGTTGGCTGGCTGATCTGCCACAATGTCTGAAATACTAACATCAGTTACTCCTCTGGCTTAAGACATGAGACTCCCCATTAAAAAATGTAATCTGGGAAGAAGCCATTATCACTTCCTACTACCTTATACCTTAGCATTCATTCAGGCATAGTACATTAGCTCCCCAGATACTGCGGGGGCACAGCTCAAGTCAGTTTAGATATTAGAAGGAAGTAAACTCCCATAGTTCCTTCTTTAGGATCCCTATCACTTCCTTCTTTGTGTTTTTGAACTTTATGGCAGTGTTCTATGTCCTCCCTCCCCCTAACATGACTGTGCTTTCCTTGGGGGTGCACCTACATGGTGGTTCACCTATCTTTGCATTCCTTTTACTAAATATATTACATGCTGCTCAGCAAGTATTTTCCATGGGGGAGCTGGTACTTCTAGGGAGATGCCTGGGCATCATAAAGATCTTGGGTGTCAGAGATGGAAAAGGGCCATGAGAAGAGAAAGGCTCCCAACTGAGGGTAAGAAAGCTGGTGTCATACTTCTGCCTAAAGCCATTCCTGATTAAGGCAACAGATTACTGACAAATCTGAAATAGGACCATTATTGGTGCCAAGATCCAAGCTTAGAATTAAGAGATTAGTTGGGTCCATCCCAAATAGTCAGAGGCCTTTCAGCTGGCTAGTCAGAAGACCCCAGTTTGATGTCAACGAGTTAACATTCTAGGCTGTCCACTCAAATCAGTAAGTCATATCTTCCATTCGCTGGTTTCATTCTTCAAAGATTCCATCTCATAGCTTGGTGCCATCTGCCACTTTGCTAAGCCGAGATGCACTCCGAAATTTTGGCTGCTCCATCCACTAGGAAGCTGTGGTGCTGATCCCCCACCAGCCCCTACCACAGCCTGTTGGAATCTAAACAATTCCATATGGAGCCAGCTACTACCCATTGTCTAAAGCTCCCTCTCTGGCAGCTCCTGGCCTAGTGAATTTCCCTTTACATTCCAAGTCCTATTTTGAGCCTTGTCCTTTGTACTTGAGAATGCTGCTGTTATTCTCCAAGCATATAAATGAGGCTGGAAATGCTAGGACAAGGTCAGTGGGCTTTGTCCTTCCTCTCCAGTCTTCTGAGGAAAAGAGTGTGACTGAATCATTCCTCTGGGCCATCAGGTCCTGATCTCAATATGCCTGTTTTGTACCACTCCCTCCCCCCACCCCAATCAGGATACCAAATTCACCAATTGGAGAGAAATCTCTTGAGAACCCAGTCAAAGCTTGTTGGACCTGAGAGAGTATTGGGGCAGAACTATCTATGCCTAGGTTGGTGGAGAATCACCACCAGCCACCATCAGCAATACTTCAAGGCTATACAAATACCATCCATTTATTAGGAAGTCATGTTTGTCCTTCATTCTCAAAGAGGATCACGACATCAGGAAGGTGATGCCATGACTTGCAAGTGAATTGGATTTAAGTGAGGGAAGGCTGTGCAAAATCACCAACCTCACTTTCTCCTCTGGAGCCATCTGGGTCCAGTGGCAAGATATAGATCAGGACGACTGGAGATGGCCCTGGGTGCAGTGGGAGACCTTGGCCTTTTTAGGTTAAAGTCTTTCCTAGGTCTCAGTTTGATTGAGGCAATACCCATTCAGTGATTAAGGCTAGGGAAGAAATGAGGCAAAGAATGGCCTCTTTTACCTAGTCAAAAAAAAACAATCTGAGTGTGAAAGACCCTCAAGGTTTCTGACCAAAACAGAAACAATTGCTGTTTACATTCACTCTAAGTCCAAACAATGACCCTGTGAGCTTGGGCTGGGACCTTGTGATCTTGTCACCAACAAAGGTCACTATTTTGAATTTGTCAGTAATCTGTTGCCTTAATAAGGGATAACTTTAGGCAGAAGTATGACACCAGCATTATTACCTTCTGTTGGGAGCCTTTCTCCTCTCATGGCCCTTTCCCATTTCTAACATTCAAGATCTTTATGATGCCCAGGTGTCTCCCCTGTAGTAGCAGCTCCCCTGTGGAAAACATTTGTGGAGCAATATATTAGATATTTAGTCAAAGGGATACAGACATAGTTGAGCCATCATGTGGGTGTACCCCCAAGGAGAACACAGTCATGTCAGAGAGAGAGGTGGCATAGAACATTGCCATAAAGTGCAAAAACATGAAGAAGGAGGTGATATTTGTGGTTTGTCCTTCATTCTGAAAGATGATGCCATGACTTGCAAGTGAACTGGATTTAAGTGAGGGAGGTCTGGGCAAAATCACTAGCCTTACTTTCTCCTCCAGAGCCATTTGGGTCCAGTGGCCAGACATAGTTCAGGACAACTGGAGAGGATCCTAAAGAAAGAACTATGGGAGTTCACCCCCTTCCAACACCTAAACTGACTTGAGCTGTGTCCCCTCAGCACCTGGAATGAGGTGTCTCAGTGTCTTAACCAGAGAAGTAATTGATGTTAGCATTTCAGACACTGTGGCAGATCAGCCAGCCAGCAATGGCAGCAGGTTATATTATCATCACCACCACCATAATCACAACCCCATCACCATCATCACCATCACTACTACCACAGCTCCCAAAATACAGGGCTGGAAGTTCCCTAGAAGCAACTCTGCCCCTGCCCAGTCCTGCTTGGGAGGTGTCAGTCCTGATTCCAGGGTAAGAGGCAGGGTGGGCTGCCCTAGTTCAGAGGAATCAGGCCTGATATCAGGGTGAGGACCTCATCAGGCTGCCCTCATGCCCTTCTCTTAGCCCTACCTCCCTTGCAGAGAGTGCAACTCCGATGGGCTGACCACATTGTTTGAATGAAAAACGTACGCTTGCCAAAAAGACTATTTTATGGAGAACTCACGCAGGGCAAGCATTCACATGGTGGTCAGAAGCGATACAAGGACACTCTCAAGGTTTCTCTTAAGAACTTTGGAATTGATTATGTGGCATGGGAGACACTGGCACAGGACCACCCAGCATGGCATGCCCTCATCAGCGAAGGTGCTGTGCTCTACAAGCAAAGCGGAGTTGAAACAGCTCAAAAGAAATGCTAGATGGGCAAATTTAGAGAATCCACCCCAAATGTTCACATGGGCTATTTGTGCCCAACCTGTGGTAGAGCATTCATATTGGTCTGATCAACCACAGCTGGACACCCTGAAACTTGATTCTAGCATAGTGATGTCATTTTGGTCCTCTCTGAGAATGAAGAACAGCAACTAACCAACCCACTTCCCATGGGCTTCTCCATTCAATGCACATGCCCTTTCCTCTGGGACCTTCCCTTCACCCTGCCAAGTGGACAGAAGGCCTGGCCTGATGTTAGGAAGACCCGAGTTCACATGTGACCTTAGACACTTACTGGCTGTGTGACCCTGGGCAAGTCACTTCATCTTGTTTGCCTCAGTTTCCTCACTTGCAAAATGAACTGGAGGAGGAAATGGCAAACCACTCCAGTATCTTTGCCAATAAAACTCCAAATGGAATCACAGTCAGACACAACTGAAAATGACTGAACAACAACAAATTGTATTCAGGACTGACTGCTTCATCTATTTCCTCCCCAAAGCCCCTTTTGGTCCCAGCAGTGAACTTTGGCAACTCGGATACTTCTGGCCCAAAGCTCTAAGAAGGACAAGTTATTTCTTTATCAGTCTAATTAAGCTCTTTGCTATTGTGTTTGCAGCTTTGATCCTCCAGGTCCAATGTCAGCTGGAATTTCATGCGAGGTCCTCATCACTTTTAAGCCGATGGTAAGTGTTTTTCATCCAAGGACCACATGGAAGCAACAGGGTTGGGTTAAGCCTGCTACAGTCACTCCTTGGGTTACCAGAGTTTCATGTCTCGATTTCTGCTGAAAGAAACAAAATCATACTCACTGTCATTGTTAGTGACAGGTGAAGAGGAAGGGAAACCCAGGCAAGGAGACGAGCCTCAGGAGCTCTACCCATGCCTGGTTTAAGGAGAGGGAAGATATTTAAGTTAGCTCTGCATGGTCCTCTGGGTCAGCGTCCCATTATCAAACTGACCCATCTTCTTCCAGGGTTGCAGGTAGGGGAGAACATGAGAATAAACAGTCCACAAAGGCTCTTGAACAGCTTGCTAAGGCTCAGTTGTGATGGTCTGAGTTTGCTAAGCCCATGTCCCTTAGTGGTGCAGCAAGTGATTCTGGGAGACGTCCTTTTGGGGAAGGCAGTCCCAGGCACATGGGGTGGGTGGGTGTATTGGCTCCCTAGCAGGTGCTTTGCTACTCCATAGGAATCCCAGGGTCATAGATCCAGAGTTGGAAGAGGCCTCAGAAGCTTTTGAATCCAACCCTTCCTTTTACAGATGAGGAAACTGAGGCCCAAGGGAAGGAAGGAGGAGAAGGAAGGAAGGAGGAAAGAAGGGAGGGAAGGAAGGAGAAAAAAGGGAGAGAAGGAAGGAAGGGAAAGAGGGAGAGAAGAAGGAAGAAAAGAAAAGTGAAGGAGGAAAGGAGGGAGGGAAAGAGGGAAGGAGAAAGGTTCATAATGGTCATTTTGTTTTGTTCTGTTTTGTTTTTTAAAGATAAATAAAGATCTTGAAGGCAACATAACATTTTTGGCTCAGACAGGTTCATTTTCTATCCCACTGAAATGTACAACAAAGAAATGTGTTGTAAGTAAAAGAATTTACACAATCTACTTTTCCCCCAAGATCTTCTTGGTTGAGAAATAAATGTTCATGGAGTTAAGACAAGCAAATGTCTAGCCCAAGAGCGAAGAGTCTCCAAGGGCCATGTCCAAATCCACCACGCTGTCTGGCCACTGAGCCTCCTCATCTCCTAAACCCAGAGCATATTCCCTGGAGTGGCCCTTTTCCCCACAATCTAATTCTGCCTCTGATTCAGATCTGTTGGAGGCCTTCCCTTGATGGGTGTTTGTGGATTAGATATTGGCCTAAATTCCTAATGGATGAAATTGATTGACCTCCAATCAAACTATGAGGCAGCATGGAGTAGTGGAAGGAAGCCAGGCCTCAGAGTCAGGCAGACCCGGATTCAAGTTCTGCTTCTGCTGTTTCTCAGCTGTCTCATTTAACCTCATGGTGCTCCCAGGCAGCTCTCTAAACACTGAAGTCGAAGAGGGGGTGCCCACCTGCCTTCCTAAAGGGAATTCTTCTCAGGGAGCTCACTGTGCCCTGAAGTCACAGGTTCAGCCCCAGATTTTTTTAAAAATTGATCAAATAATTGAAAAACTGATAAAGTTAAGCACACATTCGTAGACATTCAGGCTATATGAGAAAGGAAAGACTTGAGGATACCTAGGAATTCATGAACGGCCCAAGACTTAATTTCCTGCTGGGATCTGGAGCAAATTTCCAGTAAAATCAATGAATCGTCTCCAGTTTAGCCTTTGAGAGCTACATACATAACAGACCAGAGAGAAGACGCAACACTCACTTCTTTATTCTCCCAAGTCCAATAATTTTCCAGCCCATTGGCGTCGTTAACACGTTCTTCGTTTTACAGAATGCTTTATAATGTAGAAGAGTTCTTAAATGCAACAGAGACATTTCTCATGTACAGGAATTGGAGCATTTGTTACATCCATTGGGTTGAGGTGAATTTCTTGGCAAAAGTCACAGCAAATGGCTAAAGACCAACACTTTCTTTGAGGGTACCAAATTTGGTAGTTACAGGAATAAATAGATATTTAAAAATGACTATTATAACTTGCCCATGGCAGATTGTGTCTTCACTCATGTCCTCACATTTAGGAGTAAAAGGATGGGTCATTTGTATAATTTCCTCCTTTCTAAATGGACCAATCCACTTGGAAGATTTTCTAAGCCCATCAAGGGGAGAGCAGATTCTTCTCAAAGAAAAATGTTCTTTGTCTTTCAGTCTCCATGAATGATTAGAAGAATTGATGCTCTGCTAGAGAAGTGTTTTCCATTGGCTTCTTGTCTAGAAATCCACCCTGCCTCCTTTCACCAAGTTCTCTTGGGCCATAGTCCAAATTCTTTCCCCAAATCCGACCTGGATAGCATTTGAAAGTATGGGAGCTTGGGGGCATAGGATGAGAAAGAGAATAGGACTTGTCCATAATCCTTCCTACAGATTCTTATGTGTCCTGCTTGTGGCTATAACTAAGAGGATGTGGAAGGGGCAAAGATACCCTTAGCTCTCAGATGTCTGGCCCCTCTACTCCACTGTTAGTAACTACAAGAGACTGGAGCAGAAACACGAGCCCCAGGCAGGGTCAAATACCGTTTGCCCCTGAGTTTGGTCTTTTTTCTCAAAGGGGTCATTTCTCTGAGATCCATATCCTTCCTGGTACTCTTGGAAACCTCGAACTCAGAGGTTGAGTTGGACCTTCCTGGCCTGGTCCCGCAATTGGGACTTCTTAGGAAGTCTCCTAGAAGCTACCCTCCCCCCCAGTGGAGAACATCATTGAATCTGGGTTTGAGCTCAGAGCATGGCAATGTGTCAAAAGGAAAGGTACAAAACCAACAGAATGAAACTACCTAAATCAGAGATTCTTAGCCATTTTTGTGCTTTGGGCTCCTTTGACAGTCTGGTGAAGCCTATAGACCCTTTCTCAAAATAATGTTTTAAATACATAGTTTAAAAAATAGGATTACAAAGGAAATAAATTCTACTGAAATTAAAAGGATTTTTTTTTGTCCACATTCAAGTTCATGGACCCCTTGAAATCTACTTATCCCTTTGGGATCTGTGGACCTCAGGTTAAGAATCCCTAATCTAAATCTATATAGTCAACAAACATTTATTAAGCCCTTACTGTGTTAGGCACTGTGCTAAGGTATGAGAAAGTGAAGAAAGGCAAAAACTCAGTCCTTGGTCTCACATTATAATGGGGGAAAAACATGCAAATAATTATGAATATATAATATATGTGTGTTTGTGTGTAATATACATATTTTATGTATGTGTATGTATTGGAAGATCATTTCAGAAAGAAAGGACTAAAAGAGGAGTTGTTGGAGGGCAGGGGAGATTGAGAAAGGTCTCCTACAGAAGGTAAGATTGAGCTATTAAAAGGTTCATGAAAGATCTAAACGCTCAGGACAGAAAGGAATAGCTTCAGTTGGGACTGAGGGGATGAGAGGGAGAGGCATGGCCTGGAATACAGCTATGAGAAATCCAAACCAAGTAGCTTGAAGAATTAAACACTGTCTGCAAGGAAGCTGGAGAGAAATTGCTAAAAAAAAAAAAAAAGGAATATTGTGGAGTAGAAGGACCACCATCCCAGAGACATTCCAGATCAACTTGCATCTCAAGGCCACTTAATGGGTCTTATAGGCAGTGAGTGGGTGCTGGGCTGGAAGGAAGACTTGATTGACCTTCCACTGCAATTCCTGTAAATGTAATCTCTCCAACGAGGAGGAAGTCAGTCAAATAAGGTTCTACCAACATCATTTTCAAATAGTGTTGAATTAAGGCTGATATCCAACTTGCTACCTGCAGCAAATCTGTTGTCCAAGAATTTGGCTTTAAATGCCAAAGACAATAATTGTAATCCTTGAACATTTTCTTGGACATGTTAAGTTTTTCTGCCTGAAATGGTAGGTGTTTATTTAATCAATGTTACTGATTATCTGGGGCAGGGGTAATTATGGTGTGTTTCCTTGCAGCTGTCCCTGGATAAAGAGCTCATTGACTTTGGCACGTATGTGGTAGGAGAGATTGTTTCACGGACCGTCACCCTGGAAAACCATGGAGCCCTGGGTACAAAATTTCATGTGCACACAGACGCTGAGAAATCTGATTTTGAAGCCAAATCCTTCATAACAGATGTGAGTATATCTGACTAGTCTGCCCTTGATGGGCTTAGAAAGTCTTCCAAATGGGTTGGTCCATTTGGGAAGGAGGAAATTGTACAAATAACCTGTCCTTTTAATCTTAAACTTGAGGACATAGGTGAAGGCACAATCCACCACAGGCTAGCTGTAATAGTCATTTTAAAAACCTATTCATTCCTGCAATCACCAAATTTGGTACCCTCAGAGAAAGTATTGGTCCTCAATTATGTGCTGTGACTTTGGCTAAGAGATTTACCCAAACTCCATGGATGTAACCAATGTTCCAGTTCCTGTTCGTGACAAAAACCTATAAAATATCAATATAGACCTTAACCAAAGGCTGGATAGTTTTTCCTCCTCTGCCATTCTAAGATCCTTTTTACCAGTCTAAAGTTTCCATTCTTCCTGGACCAAGGAGATGTCCCAGTCTTTTGAAAAAGCCTCACAGAAGTTCTTTCTCCTTTCCTTTATAGGATTCACCATTTCATTTCTTGATGACTTTTCACTCTGAAATACTGCAAATTCATGTTAAATAATTTCAACTGGGCCCTCACTGCAGCAAGGCAATTCTTTTATATATCCCAAGTCGATTTACTATCCCACCTCACCACAACAGGTTTTTTCATCTCTTCTCAGACCTCTCAAATAACCATCCCCCATTGCCCAACCCTCTCAGCTATAATCTTGGCCTCATATTTCATTGAAAAAATTGAGACCATTTGCTGAGAACTCTCTCTTGTCTCCTATTTCTCATCTCATGTCTCTTAGATGCCTCTACCACTGTCTCCTTCTTCATCCCTGTCTCACACAAGGAGGTGGCCCTTCTCCTTGCTAACATAAACTCCTTTACATGCACAAGTGATCCCATTCCATCTATCCCATCTTCTTCAGTTCACTACCTATCTCACTTATCTTCAATCTCTCCCTGTTTATTGACTGCTTCCCCTTTTCCCTACAGACGTGCTCATGTCTCTCTCATCCTGAAAAAAACCCCTCACTTTATCCTTCTATCCTCATTAACTGTTGCCCTTCATCTCTTCTGCCTTTTGTAGCTAAACTTCTTGAAAAGGCTATCTACAATAGGTGTCCTCTCACTTTCCTGACTCTCTACAGTTTGGCTTCCAAACTCAAACTGATCTCCCCAAGTTTACCTATGACCTCTTAATCTCCATATTGAATGACCTTTTCTCACACCTCATCCTTCTTGAATTCTCTGAAGCCTTTGACACTGTAGATCACCATCTCCTCCTTGATAGTCTCTTCTCTCCTGCTTCCCCTCCTACCTAACTACCTCTCCTCCTGCCACCCATTCTTTGCTAACTCTTCACCCAGACCCTGACTCCTAACTGTAGGTGTACCAACAAGGCTCTGGCTTGGGCTGTTTTCTCTTCTTCCTTTATACTCTCATGAGCTCCCATGGACTCAATTATCACCTCTCTGCTGATGATTCTCAAATCTACTTGTCCAGTTTTAACCTCTATGCTGACCTCCAGACTGCCAACTCCATCTGCCATCTTGAATTGGATGTCACATAAGCATCTTAAACTCAACATGTCCAAAAGGGAACTCATTGTCTTTCTCTTCAAGCCCTCTCCTCTCCCTAAATTCCTTATTACTGTCAATGGCACCACCCTCCTCTCACTCATCCAGGCTCATAACCCAGATGGCATCCTCAATTCTTCACTCTCGGGCCACCTCCATATCGTCTGTTGCCAAGTCTTGTTCCTTTTACCTTCATAACATCTCTCATATAATGCCCCCTTTTCTACTTTAACATTGCCCCCACCCTGGTGCAGGTGATCATCACCTCACACCTGGACTGTTACAATAATCTGTGGGTTGGGGTCTGCCCGCCTTCAGTCTCTCCCCATTCCATTCTACCCTCCATTCAGCCACTAAAGTGATTTTCCTAAAGAGCAGGCCTACCCTATCCCCTACTCAATAAACTTCAGTGGCTCCCTATCCCCTCCAGAATCAATTATAAAAAACCTTCTGTTTGGTGTTCAAAACCCCTCTAACTTTCCATCTCCTTATGCCTTATACCACCCCTCTGACCCACACATATTCTTCAATCCGGGGACATTGGATCCTCACACAAGACTTTCCATCTCCCAGCTGTAAGTTTTTTCCCTGGTTGGTCCCCAAGTCTGGAATTCTCTCCCTTCCCATCTCTGCCTCTGGGATTGCCTGGCCTCCTTCGAGTCTCAGCTAAAATTCCCCTTTCCACAGAAAGCCTTTCCTGATTCTTCCCAACTCTGGTGCCTTCCCTCGGTTGATTATCTGCAATTTTTCTTTGATCCTAAGTTGTTTGTATATTGTCTTCTTTATTAGATTGTAAGCTCCTTGAGGGCAGGACTTTCTTTTGCCTTTTTTTTAATTCCCAGAGCTTATCACAATACTGGGTACATAGTTGGCACTTGATGGTTGTCATCCTTCATTATCGAAGAGGACCAAAATGACATCCCTGTGTTGGGATCAAGGTACGGTGCGTCTGACTGTGGCTGATCAGACCAATACAAGCTTGAAAAGCTCTACCACAGGTCAGGCAGAAATAGCCCATGTGAACATTTAAGTGCTTTTTGACTGGCTGACTGGAGTTAGGTATCAATTGTTTCTCATAAATCTCATTCTCCAGGGTAGTTTGAAATCCATTTAATTCAGACTTACTTGGCTATCCCATTTAGAATGTTTACAGTCAGAGTTGTGGGGAGGGGCTATTATCAATCCTTCTTTTGGGTTATCTTCCTTTTATTGGAAAATCACATACTTAGGGGCTGAGACCCTGCCTTTTTACTTTTCTACTGGGTGGCAGAAACAATGTGAGAAACAAAAGAAGGAATTCTGTTTCCACAGGATTAGTGATAACAGGATGTAAGTCAGAGGTGACTTGTTCTAATCAGAGCTGTGACCTAGCAGAACCACATTTCTGATCAGGTAAAAGGTCAGAAACTTGTATGCATGCTTAACGAGCTGTTTGAGGGGGAATGTATCCAGTAAGAGAACATGAAGTGAGCAGTTCAGGAGATTGCATCTAGCCAATGGAGAGTAAGGGGGAAATTCGAATTGGGAACAGCATAAAAAGCATTACATTTGTCTGAGCAAGTGTACTCTCTATTTGGGAGGTACCCATTAAAATAAATGTAAAATAAAATGAGAACTTTCCTGGCTTCACAACAAGTATTATTCTTTCTAGAGTGAGCACGTTTCTCACAAGAGTTAGAACTGAATGGGGCTTAGGACCCATCTTCTAGCCTTTGGGGCCTTATTGGAAATATCATGTCTGAGCTTTTAATTTGGGTCCTACTTCTCCCTTCATCTTGGACAATGTGATCCTTCTAAAGTCAGGGGATGTTAGAGCAGTGCCATCAAATGCAAATAGAAACTGGGGCCTTTAGATCATACATAAGTATTTCTGCGGCTGCAGATTGACTTAGAAAACCACATATTAACATTATCTATGCTCTTTTTACATATTTTGTTAAATATCTCCCAATTACATTTTAACCTGGTTTAGGTCCCACCAGAGGAGTCAGCTCTCAGCAAGCATTTGACACCTGAGTTAGAGAGCATCCCCCCAGCAGCCCTCTCTTCCATCTTCTTTCTTCTCCATTCAAATTTAATGGGCCGTAACAAACTTCACAGGATTCGAACTATTGTGTTTGCCTCAAAGAGAATAGAACATCAGGCTTAAATCCATTTTTTATGTATGTTGCATTGAACTCTCGTTGGTGTGAGTTGTGAATTTTGTGTAGCAAACAAGAAAAACCTGCCACGAAGAGAAGTTTAAAGTTTGGGATAGAAAAAGTGATATGCGCTAGCTCAGTGGTGTCAAACTCAAATACAAATGCGGAACCACTAAGCCACACATTTGTTGTTGTTGCTGTTGTTCAGTCAATAATATACCGTTGTATTTATGGGCCACTGTTTGTTTAGCCATTCCTTAATCAATGAGCATCTACTGTTCCCAGGAAAAGGGCTACTATAAGTATTTTGAGGTATATGGGACTTTTCCTTTCAACAACAAAAATTTGTTAAGCACCTACTGTATACAGAGAACTGTGTCACATGCTGGAAGAGATAGAAAGTTTCTTCCATCAAAGAGCCTTCTAGGAAAATAAGATAACCCTGATAACTATTATCTGTAATATTTTCTTTATTTTTATTTTTTGGTTCAGTCTTATGATTTTCTCTTTGTAAGGTAGATATTCCTAATACCAGTTCCTAGTAGCAAGTCATCAATATTACACGATGGATCCTTTCAAGAAATTTCTCTTTGGGTGCCCTTTCTGAGTAGACTGACCCCCACTCTATGATGAGCCAGAAGAATAAGGAAAGCGCGGTATGTGCAATAAAGAAAGCTTGCCTGGATATAGATAATAAATCTTAGTGTGCGCTTCAGGTTTGGAGGAAATTGAATAGACAGACCCATGATTGTTGGTTAAGTCTTCTTGAGAATGTGAGATTTGGAAAGAATCTAAGTGCTTTCTTAGCCTGAGGACATGAAATGGGGAATGGAGAAGGAACCTACTAGGCCCAGTGTTAAGTAAAGGCTGTAAATTCAATTAGGATTGTTGGGTGAAAATAGTACAGCTTGGATGGTGGAGTAGAGGCAGGGACTCAGCTAGACTCTCCTAGTATTCCTATCCATACAACGGTTATTTTAAACACTTCAAATAGAATTCTGGAGTGGCAGAGCCAACAAAAGGTTGGAGTGAGATGTTTTTTCCAGCCTAAGATACTAGGGTGGGGACCAGTCTGGAATGCATGGGTGGGGGGGCGGGGTGGAGAAGCACCAGTGGCCCTTAGAGGTGGCTGTACGATGGAAGCAGCACCTTTGGGGACTCTCAGCCCAGAGATGGTAAGAGAGTCAGACAGTTGGTCAGAAAGAGATTACAGGGAACTCTTTGTTGGCACTGAGTGCAGGACCCTGTTGCATTACTCACACACAATTCCAGGTCACAGTCCCAGGCCTGAGAGGAGTGCTAGTGCTTGCAGCCACAGGGAAGTAGGAGCTCCAGTCACAGTTCTAGTGTGGAAAGCACTAGCACTTGCAGCTGCAGGAGAACAAAGTTCCTTCCTGGATAAAGATCAGAACACAGGCCAAGAAAGCAGTAATCATACCTCTCCTTGGATCATACCACCTTGAAAGCACCAAAAACTTACAAATCCCCAGAACTCGTTCTGAGAACAGCAGCATAAAACCTGAAGCTTGAGACAGTGCCCTTCCCCACCCCAATAGAACCCAACTTTAACATAAAGTTAAAAGTCAAGAAACAGGCTGGAGGAATGAGTAAACAACAATGAAAAAAACAACCTGACCATGAAAAGCTACTATGGTGACAGGAAAGATTAAGACACGAACTCAGAAGAAGACAATGATGTCATAACAGCCAAAAGCAAAGCCTCAAAGAAAAAAAATATAAATTGGAGACAAGCCCCAACAAGAATTCCTGGACGATATTAAAGGAAGTACAAAAATAAAAATATTTATAGCAGCGCTGGTGGTAGCAAAAAATTGGAAATGGAAGAGATGCCCATCAACTGGGAAATTGCTGAACAAGCTGTGGTATATAATCGTGATGGAATACTATTGTGCTATAAGAAATGACAAGAGGATGGTTTCTGAAGACTTACATGAACTGATGTAAAGTGAGGTGAGCAGAACCAAGAGAACAATTGTACACAGTAACAGGAATTTTTGTACAATGATCAACTGTAAGCGACTTGGCTATTCTGATCAATGAAATGATCCAAGACAATTCTGAAGGACTTATGATGACAAATGCTATCCACCTCCAAAGAGAAAACTGATAAAGTCTAATTGTAGATTGAAGTATAATTTTTTCACTTTCTTTATTTTCCTTGCTTCTTATTTTTCTTTTGCAACATGACTAATATAAAAATATGTTTTGCACAATTTCGGATGTATAATTGATAACACATTTCTTTGCCTTCTCAACAGGTAGGGGAAGGGCAAGTCAGAGGGAAAGAATTCAGAACTCAATTTTTTACATGATAAAAAATAAATTATTTTCTTTAAAAAGAAAGAAACTAGTACCTTGAAGAGTTTGGAGAACGCCTTGGGATTTCTGGGGTCAAACATTAATCTGCATGAAGGGAATGATCAACAGATTTGGCTGTTGCCCTTTATTCTCAGAAAGGACCAAAGAGACCAAAATGAGTGGGAGGTCAAGATGCGGTGGGTCAGATTGTGGCTGGTCAGACCAATATGAGGTCAGAAGGCTCTACCACAGGTATAGCACAAATTGTCTCATATGAAGGGAATGGTCAACAAATAATGGATGATGAAAGGGTCTGCTTGGTGGATGTCCTGATGCTGCCTTCTATATGACGTCAAGTAAATAGTAAATTATTTCATTAGTTAGTTAGTCAACAAGCATTTCTTAGGCACTTACTTTGTAGCAGGCACAGTGCTAAACACTGGAGATATAAAGACAGGCAAAATCAGCCCCTACACTCAAGGAGCTGCCATTCTAATGGGAGAGACAACATATAAATAACTAGGTCCACACAAGCTAAGCAGCACTTTGGCCCAACAAAGTCTGTTCTCTGGCTTGCTGTCTGAATATGGGCTCCTAAAAAATGACAGCGTTCTAGCAATCACCAAGTATTTATTAAGTGCCTACTGTGTGTCATGTGCTGTGCTTTGTACTTTTGATAACAAACACAAAGAGTGAAAAGAATCACTCTTCAAAAGGTGTTTATATTCAGTTGAGCATATATTTGAAAATCAAGTCAAGTTGTTTTTGTTTTTTATTGATCTGCCTTTTAGAGCACTTTATATTCATTGGATGACAAAGTTACAGAGGAGAAAAACACCCTCAACCTTTCGGATACCCAGAGTGAGATCTATTGTCCTCCCACCCTAGATACAATTCCATTCATGAGCCCTAAAGTCTCAGACAGTCCCGTTGGAGGTAAGACCATTGGTTTAGATGGAGTATGCATTGTTACTAAGTCCTCTGCTCAGGAGATGCCAGACCAGAGTCTTAACTCAGGGTCCATGAAATTGTTTTTAAAAATTTTTGATAATTGTATTTCAACAGAGGATGTCCCAAAAGTCTTAGTGGAATTCTAAGCTTTAAAAGTTTAGGTAATAATATTTAAAATAATAATATACAAATAATAAAAAACAGATTATTATTTATACTATTAAAGCTTGAAATTCCATTAAGACTTTTGGGACTCACTGTATAATCGGTTTCCCTTGTAACCCTCTGTATTTCATTTTATGCATTTAAAAACATTCTAAGAAGAGGTTTCCCAATATTGCCAAAGGGGTCCATGACACAAAGAAGGTTAAGAAGCCATTCCCTGTCAGTGCTAAGATCTATAGAGCCACCAAGTTATCTATCAGGTGGTCCCATCCTGGAACATTCCCTTTGTTTCTCATCTGATCCTGACTTAGCCTCTCAAGGAACCCGGATGAAGTGAAGTTGGGTTAAATTGAAGGCAGAGAGGGATCCAACCCAGTTGTTGCTATTGTTAAATATTTCAAGGAGCCCTATGTAATTTTTTTAATTATATTTTTTGAATCTGCAAAATTCCATCTTTTCTCCCTTCCACCCACCACACCCCAACTGAAAATGAAAGAAAAACAAAGCTCCTGATGTACACATGTACAGTCCAGTTAAACACATTTCTGTATTGGACATTCCATGTCTAAAAAAGTATGTGCTTCATTCTGCATTCTGAGTCTTTCATCTCTCTATTAGGATGTAGATATCATGATTCATCCTGAGCCTCCTGGAATCATGGCTGGTCATGATATAACCAGAGTTCCTAAGTCTTTCAAAGTTGTTTATCTTTGCCATATTGCTTTCATTGTATAAAATGTCCTGCCGGCTCTGTTCTTTCACTCTGTATCCATTCATGTGAGTTTTTGCATTGAAACCACCTCTTTCATAATTTCTTTGAACACAATAATAGTCCATCAAATTTATATACCATAACTTGTTCAGCCATTCCTTAAACAATGGCCACCCCTTCTAATTCCCATTCTTTGCCACCTCAGAAAAAGCTATAAATATTTTTATGCCTCCTTAGTGTTCTTTTATAGTTTCTTGAAATATGATGTCTAGTCTCCTAATTTTGATCATTGTGTTTAGGTAGTCCAATGATTCTTAAATTTTTTCTCCTCCATTCTTTTTTTTAATTCCAGGTCAATTGTTTTTGCTATGAGATGCCTTACATTTTCTTCTATTTTTTCCAGTATTTTGATTTTTAAAAAATTTCTTATCATCTCATGGAGTCATTAGCTTCTATTTGGTCCATCCTAATTTTCAAGGAGTTTATTGCTTGGGCAAGGTTTTGTACCTCATGCTGAGCTGTTGATTTCCTTTCTAATTCTTTCTTCCATAGCTCTCATTTCTTTTTAAAAAATTTATTTAGCATTTTATTTTCCCCAGTTATGTGTAAAACAATTTTTAACATTCATTTTTAAAACTTTGCATTCCAAATTCTCTCCCTTCCTCCCTCCCCACCTTACCCCCCATTGAGAAGGCAAGCAATTCAATATAGGTAGTCATGCAAAACATATCCATAATAGTTGTGTTGTGAAAGAAAACAGACAAGAAAAAACCTCAAGAAAAATAAAGTTTTTTTTTTTAAAAAATATGTTTCAATCTGTATTCAGACATGATCAGTTCTTTCTCTGGGGATGGATAGCATTTTTCATCATAAGTCCTTTAGAGTTGTCTTGGATTGTTATGTCGCTGAGAATAGCTAAGTCATTCACAGCTGATCATCTTACAATATTGCATAGCTCTCATTTCTTCAATTTTTTTCCTCAAGGGCTCTCATTTCATTGACAAAAACATTTTTTTAACTCTTGTTTCATCTCTTCCAGAAATTCTAGTTGAATTCATGCCCAAGTTATATTTTTCTTTGAGGCTTTGTTTATAGATGTTTGAGAGTCATTGTCTTCTAGCCTTATGGCTTGAGCACCCCTCTCAGCATAATAACTTTTATGATGGATTCTTTTTTTTCTCATTCTTCCAGCTTACATCCTAACTTTAAGCTTGATCTTAGGATTGGGCTCTGTACACTTCTGGAG
This sequence comes from Trichosurus vulpecula, assembly GCF_011100635.1. Taxonomy (NCBI): domain Eukaryota; kingdom Metazoa; phylum Chordata; class Mammalia; order Diprotodontia; family Phalangeridae; genus Trichosurus; species Trichosurus vulpecula. Next base: position 31,880,777 of record NC_050574.1, read on the forward strand.
GGAAAGTCTGGGCTGTTCCTGCTGTTTGTTTCTTGGAGTATTGAGAACTGTGTCATTCCAGGACCTCCCCAACAACCCAAACTGGGGACCTGCAAGCTTTCAACACTCCCAAAGGAGTATGATTCAGAGCAAAATCTGATTGCCGGCCCCCTTCAGCTCTCCAAGGTCCTGATCCAGGTTTTGTTCTGAGCAGCAATAGACTGCTGCTAGACTCTGTCCCAATCAAATAGTGGCAAGCCCTATTCATTTGAAATGACAGAACTACAGGCTTCCCCTAGGTCTATAATTCCTCTATAGGCTTTAGTCTGTGCTGGAAGCTGAAAGTGAGACTCTGCTCTGCTCATGGGGGTCTGAGCCATACCTTCTTTGACAATAATTGTGTTATATAGCTGCTGCTGCCTAGGCAGATGAGATCTCTCTGTTGAGAAGAGGAGCTGGAGACAACCTCAGAGTCATCAACCAGACTTTCCCCTTTTATTCATTAACACATTAAGAGAACTTTTAAAAATTTACCTCCAATACAACCAGTATGAAGCACACTTACCCAGTGGGCACCCAGGCTTGTACTGTGTTATGCTGCTGGGGGTTTGAGCGGAGAAGCTGGGTCTCTGCCTTCCAGGATTTAGTCTTTCTGCCTCTGTTTCCAGAACCACGCCAAGAACATGCCATTGTTACAGTCGAAGAACCCACATATGAAGGAGTAGAAATTAACTCTGTTGAAGACCAAACAGAAATCAAACTGGGAGAGGTAAAGAGCTCCCCAAACTCTGGGCCCTCATCTAGCTAATATTGTCCTGCAAATAGTCATACCCAAGGCAGCCTCCATCACCCCCAAATTGCTTATGCAAGACCATTTCATTGCTAACAACTTTGTTATTGCTGTGGTTCTGTTATTTCAATTGTGTCTGTCTCTTCATGGCCCTATTTGGGGTTTTCTTGGCAAAGATACTGCAGTGGTTTGCCATTTCCTTCTCCAGCTCATTTTACAGATGAGGAAACTGAGATAAACAAGGTTAAGTGACTTGCCCAGGGTCACACAACTAGTAAGTGTCTGAGGCTGGATTTGAACTCAAGTCTTCCTGACTCTTGGCCCAGTGCTCTATCGACTGGGCCATCTAGCCACCCCATCAACCTTGACCAAGTTTTAAACAAGAAAAAGGCATTTGATTTTTTGTATTCCCAAAGTGAGCCTAATTCTAGCACAACTCCTTGGATGCTGATATTGCCCAGGCTTCCTGGGTATTGGGGGGTTCTCTTTCTATTACAGTGGCCCAAAGAGATCCATACAAAACAGGCTTGGTCATCTTTGACCTTGAGGACTCCAAAGAAATCATATGGCTTTCATGGTGTAGGGTTCAGGGGAACCTGAACCTGATAGTGATCATTGTGGTTCCATAATCAACATGTCCAGATGCCTATTATAAATATAATCGGTTTCAGAAAAGCCAAAGTTCAAATCCAGCCTCAGACACGTTAGCTGCATGACCTTGGGCAAGTCACTTAACTTCTCTGTCTGCTTCAGTTTCCTCAGCTGTAAAGAATAACAGCACCTCCCTCCCAGGGTTGTTGTGAGGATCAAATGAGATAATGTTTGTAAAATGCTTAGCACAGTGCCTGGCACATAGTAGGCACTGAAAACATGCATGTTCTCTTCTTTCCCCTTCCTTTTTAATCCTGTTTTCTTTTATGTGTTTAAAAATATGGGCAGCTAGGGGCAGCTAGGTGGCGAAGTGAGTAGAGCACTGGCCCTGGAATCAGGAGGACCTAAGTTCAAATCCAGCCTCAGACACTTGACACATGTACTAGCTGTGTGACCTTGGGCAAGTCACTTACCCCTGATTGCCCTGCCAAAAAAAATATGGGCAGCTAGATGATAACAGTAGATGAGAGTGTCAAACCTGGAGTCAGGAAAGCTGATCTTCCCAAGTTCAAATATGGCCTCAGACACTTACTAGCTGTGTGACCCCGGGCAGATCACTTCACCCTGTTTGCCTCAGTTTCCTCATCTGTAAAATGAGCTGGAGAAGGAAATGGCAAACCACTCTGCCAAGAAAACCCCAAACGGGGTCATGAAGAGTCAGACACTACTAGACAACAACATACTCTAGGCACTGTGCTAAGCACTGAGGATCCAGAGAAAAGCAACTGCCTCTCCCAAGACTGGCTAACTCCTCTTGCACTTCTCTTTCTGTGTAGATAACAACCAATGAAATTGGACCCTTCAGCTCCGTCAAAATTCCCATAATCTTTGCTCCAATAATCCCAGGATCTTCAGAAGCCAAGTTTCAGCTCAGCTTTAAGAATCCTGATTGCCCACCTGTGAGTGTTCCAATTGCCTTTGTTTTGTTCTTCACACACAAGGGTTCTTTCCTGCAGAATGGAGGGTAGGGGTGGGAGAACAGAGGGGGAAGCGGTGGAGGCGGGGGAGACTAAAATAAATGTCAAGAAACTGAGTCTCAGAGCGCTCAGAAACTTCATAAGGTACAAAAGACAACAAGGCTGAGTGGCCAGGGAAAACATGGAGAATGGGTCCTCCTGCCATTGTTAAGTCTCCTAGAGGAAAAGAAAAGGCAGTAAAGGACTTTTTAAATTTATAGAGAGCAGTGAGCCACCAGATTGCCTTCATCAGGGTCATGGCTACTCCCTTCTCCAAAATTTCCATCTGTAGCAAATATCCACAGGATATTTAAATTGTAGGAGACTGAAAAACAAATGTTGGCCTGTTCATTTATAAGTTCTTGATGTCTTTAAAATGCATAACGATGTTTTAGAAGCATATTTGTGTGTGTGTGTGTGTGTGTGTGTGTGTGTGTGTGTGTATTTCTCCTGGTTCTCCCTTTACCTGTCTGTCTCCTCCTCAGTCTCTTCTGCTGGCTTCATCATCCAGTCATGCCCCTTAACTGTGGGTGTTGCCCATTTTTCTGTCCTCAGCCCTCTTCTCTTCTTTCTCTGTACACTTCCTCTTGGTCCCCTCATCACCTCCCATGGGCTTAACTATCATCTCTGTGCACAGCTGACCCACAGATCTATCTTTCTTTCCCTAGTTTGTCTCGTGAGCTTTGGGCTTGCATCATCAACTGCCTACCAGACATTTCAAACTGGAGAATCAATGTGTTCAATCAGAAATCATTCTCTCTCCCCTCAAATCCACCCTTTTCCCCAAACTTCCCTACTCGTCTTCTAGTTTTCCAAGTTCAGACTCTCATCATTTTCCTAGACTCCTCATTATCCCTCATCTCATGTCTCTAATCAGTTGCCAAATTTCTAGCTCTGCCACATGTCACATTCAACCCCTTCTCTCTAGAGGCTCATAGAGCTACCACTTTGCCTCAAGCCCTCATCACCTCTTGGCTGGACCATTACAAGAGTTTCCTTCTGCCCTCAACCATCTTCCACATTGCTGTCAAAGTGACTTTCCTCATGCACAGATCTGACCATGTCACTCATTCCCATACTCAGTAAACTCCAATGGCTCTTTTAACTTGAGAATAAAATATGAACTTACAGAGTCCCCTATTAATTCTTTAAAACCCTTTATAACCTCACCCCAACCTATCTTTCCAGCTCATCACACATCGTTCCCCTTCCTGTATTCGACAGTCCAGCAGTTGTTTATACATGACACTCCATTGCTCATCTTTGTATGCACAGCAACTAACATGATGCCTGGCACATAGTAGGTGCTCATCTTTGTATGTGCAGCAACTAACATGATGCCTGGCACATAGTAGGCGCCCATCTTTGTATGCACAGCAACTAACATGATGACTGGCACATAGTAGGTGCCCATCTTTGTATGCGCAGCAACTAACATGATGCCTGGCACATAGTAGGTGCTCATTTTTGTCTCCTCAACAACTAACATAATGCCTGGCACACAGTAGGTGCTCAATAAATGCTGGTTGATTGATCAGGTAATTAATTTCACATCATGCCATACATGCAGAAGGCATTCAGCTCATCATGTGTGTGTTTTGTTCACAAAGTCAATAACACCAAAAACCCTCCTCATTCCATGGCCTAACAGCTACAGGAATACATGGTAGCACTGCCCTCTCTCATTTTGTGGTCTTTCCATAGGAGCCACTGTGGATCGAGGGCAGAATTTTTCTTTGCTCTTGTCCCATGGCTAGATCTAATCTTTAAAGCTGAAAAGCTCCCCAGGACGACTAAGTCTGCCTCCTTTGGAGATTTTTCAAATCTCAGGTTTTTATCACCTGATAAGTGCTCTCCCTGGGCAAATCACTTCACCCTGTTTGCCTCAGTTTCCTCATCTGTAAAATGAGCCAGAGAAGGACATGCCCAGTGTCTTGGGCAAGTCACTTCACCATCTCTCCTGGTTCACTTGCTCCTTCTCAGTCTTCCTTGCTGGGTCTTTTCCCACTAACTGTGGGTGTCCCATAGGGCTTTCTCCTGGGCCCTCTTCCCCTCACCCTCTAAACTATTTCACTTGGTGACCTCATCATGCACTTATCACCTCTATTCCGGTGATTCTCAGATCTCCCTATCTGGCCCTAACCTCTGTGCTCACCTCTAGTTTCACGTCTTCAACTGCCTTTCAGACGTCTTAAACATCGCATCTAACAGACCATGTCTGATCAACCATGGTGATAACTGAACTCATTATGTTCCCCTCTAAGCCCTCTGCCCCCCTATTATTGTTGAGGACACCACCATCCTCTCCATCCCCCAGGTTTGAGACCTGAGTGTCTTCCTCCACTCTCCATTTTTTCTCACTCTGTCATATACAATCTGATGCCAAGGTCTATTCAGTTTCTCCTTTGCAGAGTCTCTTCAATAACCCCCTTCCCCTTCTCTCCCCTGACACTGTTGTCCCTCTGGTGCAGACCCTTTTGGACTATTGAATCAGCTGCTGGTGGGTCTGCCTGGCTCCAATTTCTCCCCACTCCAGTCCATCCTCCCTTCAGCCACTAAAGAGATTTTCCTAAAGCACAGGTCTGGCCGTGTCACTCCCCTCCTCAATAAACTCCAGAGGCTCCCTATTACCTACAGGATTAAAAATAAAATCCTCTGTTTAGCATTCAAAGCCCCTCCCCACACATCTACTTTCTTTTTATACTTTACTTCTCACCACACACTCTTAGATCCAATGATATTGGCCTCCTGACTGTTCTTCAAACAAGACACTCGACTTCTGTATCAGTAAGGCAATAATCGCGATATAGAGGATAATTGTCAAAATGCCAATGTGGTTCTGTATCACAAAGTATACGAGACTCTCCACATAGAAGGTGGAAGAAGTCAACCATTTATTCAGACACCAGAAAGCCATATCCCACAAGCCATTTATCCAATCTATCAGAGTAGTAAAACATTCCATACATAATATCACAACATGGAACCTCACCATCCCAAAACCCCTTCAACCCCCTGCTGGGGTCTTCCCCAAAACAAACTCACAGTACAGCTAAGTCAGTCTGTTCGGCTCTAACTATCATGAGGGTGACCATTAGGAGCCATAACTGCTCTCTCTCTCTCTCTCTCTCTCTCTCTCTCTCTCTCTCTCTCTCTCTCTCTTTCTCTGTCAGCATTTCCTGTGATGTAACTTACTTTTCCTGACAGGAAGCTCCTCCCACCACATGTAACTTAGGCTTCCTATGATATAAGCAGGTCATATGGTCTATTAATGGGTGGGAAAGATCTTCAAATGTAAATTGCTACCACAACTTCACAGCTTCAGACATTCTCTCTGACTCCGACTGACCTCCCTGGTTTCCATAAAGTCCCAACTAAAATCCCACCTTCTACAGGCAGCCTTACTAACTCTTCTTAATTCTAGTGCTTTCCTTCTGTTAATTATTTTCTATTTATCCTGTATCTAGGTCGTTTTTTTAATACAGTTGTTTGCATGTTGTCTCCCCCATTAGATTGTGAATTTGTTGAGGGCAAAGACTGTCTTTTGTCTCTTTTTGTATCCCCAGCACTTAACGCAGTGCCTGGCACATAGTAGGTGCTCAATAAATGCTTGTCAACCATTCTTTGGCCATTTTTGGCCCATTCAGTTCAATGAGCATTCATTAAGCATCTGCTATGCTCCAGACCCTGCACTGCACTGCAGATAACAAAGATAAAATTTCCTGATCATTGTATATAGAAAATTATATACAAAATAGATACAAAGTAATTTCTGGTGGCAAGATATTGTTTTAATACAAAGGGCAGTGGTTAATAATAGAACACGCATTCCAGAGGGCACAACAGAAGGACATTGGGACAGATGAGTCAAATATGACTAGTCTGAGGGAGGGAAAATGATAAAATGGGAAGGGAGTTTTGCCTGGGGCAGTCAATGACTTAATTTAAGGCAATAGATTGGTTACACCCTCCAAATTAGCAAGGGCAACATTGATTTGATGATCTATCTCTAAGCAGGAAGCAAATTGGGGGATGGAGGTGGGGCTGGGAGTATACCTAGAGGCTACTAGAGGGCTGGTAGTTAGCTTCTGCTCCTGCCTGATGGTCAAGGCAAGGTTTGTGGAGTTCTGGAGCTTGCCTGGTTATCAAGGCATCAGGTACATTCAGCTATTCACCTTGCAGTCAGTCACCCATCAGGCCAGCTCTATTCCAAGGTGCACTCCAATGGTGAGCGGATTATTGGAGGAAAGGGTAGACTGAGGAGGAACTCTGAAGGGGTGTGGAATAAGGGTCCTCTGAAGTTCTTCTCATTTGATGATGATTAATAAATGGACTTAATAAATTTACTAATGGACTGACTCATGACATATATTTTGTTGATTTTGTGTTTTTGAACCTAGTTATGTTTCACAGCTGTGGGGCTTGCAATTATTGTGCCTGTCTGGGTTCCAAAGCCAAATGTGGACCTGAACATCTGTATGTATGATCGATTATACCAACATGCTGTCATCATTCAGACCAGGTGAGCCTCCCACCAGGGATGGAATGGAATGTGCTACCATAGTTATTCATCTCCATCATAGCTAGGGTTGAAAGGAAGTCAGGCAGCCAGAACAAATGAAATAAGGCAAGATTTGCTCTGTATGATTGAGCCCATTGTTTCTATTTTAAGTAGATTTTTGTGTTCTCCTCCTTGTGATGTGGGGAGGACGACTCAGGCAATAGTCAACAAACATTTATTAAGTACCTACTGTGTATGTATAGGGCAGCTAGGTGGCATCATAGTGAATAGAGGGCTGGGCAAGTCACTTTACCCTGTTTGCCTCAATTTCCTCATCTGTAAAATGAGCTGGAGAAGGAAATAGCAAACCGTTCCAGTATCATTGCCAAGAAAACCCAAAGGGGGTCTTGAAGAGTGAAGAGGCAGAAAGGACAGAAAATGGATGAGCAACAAATTGAGTATTCCTATCACCATTTTAAAGGTCAGCTATGTGGTGTGACCCTGGAGTCAGGAAGACTCATCTTCCTGATTTCAAATCTGGCCTCAAACATTTACTAGCTATATGACCCTGGGCAAGTCACTTAACCCTGTTGGCCTCAGTTTCCTCATTTGTAAGATGAACTGGAGAAGGAAATGGAAAACCTTTTGTTTCAACAATTGGGCTAGCAGCTGCTGTGTGGGGTGAAAGACCAACACAAGCCCAACAACAAGGATGCTGCCAGCACAGATTCTTTTGATCTGCTTTACTAAGGAAAGCAACATTATTTCAATCCAACATACAAATATCACTCACTTAGTTCAGGGGAAAAAACCAGCACCTTGAACTTCAGAGCAAATACAAACAAATTACAAAGATACATTTATAAACAGACCAAATACAATTCATAGTTACCAAGAAGGCATCAACATCTGGGTTCACAAGCTGGAGGGCTCTTAACTACAGCTGCTCAGAGTCAGCACATCAGCACTCTGCCAAGAGTGAAAGCCCCTAGCAAACAGCTCCTTAATCTCTTTTTGTAGTCTTTGGACATCATCAAATGTCATCTGAGCAACCAGAACTTAGGTGCATACTATTGACTCTGGTCTTAGCAACTCCCCTTAGGGCCCTGGGGGCTTCATGCCCACATGGCCTTGGCACCTAGTATTTAGGGGTTTGGGCCTGGAGCTTAGCACCTAGTTAGACTCAATCAAAGAGACTTAATTAATTTATCATTCTAAAACAGTAAAAAAAAGTCCCAACTTAATTGATATGACACCATTTCAGTACCTTTGCCAAGAAAACCCCAAATAGGGTCACAAAGAGTCAGACACAACCAAGCCACAACAATGAATGATCCCCATTTTATGGATGATTTTACCTTGGTCACACAATGAGTAAGGGACAGACCTGGGGCTCTGAGTCTCCTCAGGTGACCACTTTGAAGCAGACTACATGATTAGAATAAGAAAATTCAAGTCTCTATGTTAAAAAAAAATCAGTTTCATTATGTTATTGTCACACTTTGCAAATCAATAGATTTCTTTCCAGTTTCAAAACCACCATCACTGCCTTATTTTTTCCCATATTAAGGAGCCATAGAGGAAAAAATAAAGTACATTACAATATATTGTGTAAATTAAGTAACCTAGCAGGCGTGCTTGCAAAATGCCACACTGCCCTGTGGAAAGACAAACCGTGGCTGGCTTCATCTGAAAAAACCTGAAAGAAAAAGCAGGGCTTCTTTTCAAGCCAAAGTACGTCCATATCCCGTCTTCTCTGAAAGGTAATGCTGAAGAGCTAAAATTGGATTCGAGTTGGCATTCTCAAAGCGTTTTTAGCAGCCCCAGTATTTATTTTTGCTCCAGAGGAAAATATGAGTTCATATCGATAATTACACAGGCTGCCATCTCTTTGGATACAGCCTCCAGCAGCTTTCCTCTCGCTCAGGGAAACAGAGAAGGGGAGAGGGGGAGCTATTTTTCACTGGAGGGGGGAGTTATTTTTCACTTTTTTGGGGGGGGAAGAGCTCTTTTTCTCTTTCCTACAGTACTCTGCATAGAATAGGTGTTTAATGTATGTTTGTTGATCAATGACAGGAATGCTTTTCTTTCTAGGGCAGGAAGGTTCCCAGCTACTCACAGACACAAAAACTGAAAAGCTAGAGAGCACACCACCACCCTATTTCTTGTTGTTTGGTTGATTAATCATGTCTGACTCTGGGCATACCACCACTCCATTTCTTATTTAGTTGATTAGTCATGTCTGACTCTGGGTGACCTATTTGAGGTTTTCTTGGCAGAGATACTGGGGGTGGGGGAGGGCGGGGAGAGGGTTGCCATTTCCTTCCCCAGCTCATATTACAGATGAGGAAACTCAGGCCAACAGGATGAAGTGACTTGCCCAAGGTCACACAGCTAGTAAGTGTTAGAAGGCATATTTGAACTCAGGCCCTCATGATTCTATTTACTTTACCACTTAGCTGCCCTGGCTGTATTACTTAGAGGAGTATAGATGACTGGTATTATCTGTATAACCTTCACAAGTTACTTCACACCTCTCAGTCCCAGTTTTTTCATCTGACAAATGAGGGAGTTGGACTAGGTGGTTTCTGTGATCCCCTCCAGCTCTAGAGCTAGGATCCCTTAAAGTCATTTTACTCAAAACAGGATGTCTTTGTCATTTATGGGACATACCCTAGCATTTAACCTCTGTCTGAAAAAGGAAACCAGATCCCAGCACCCAGAGCACTGTGGTTGCTGGTTAAGAAGCGCCTGTGCTCTTCTGCTGTGCCTGTATATCCATCCAAGGACAGGAAGATGCCAACTTATGACCCTCAGAAGCTGGACTTGGGGACCCAAGGTGTTGATGTGGTGACTTTCGTTTTTCCACTCATCTACCTGGGAACATGGGAGGCTGAGACCAGAAAGAAGCCCACTCAGCAGCTTGTTGAGAGGACTCCCACCTCTAAGAGACATAACCAAATCCTGTGGCCCAGTGAAATATGATTGGACACTCAGAAGTCAGAGAAGGAATTTGACTGTTTCACGATGGCGGCCGGGGTAGGACATTGAAGAGCCAGATTGAAACCAAAGCAGGGAGACACTGATCCTGAATCGGTACTATCTGAACATCAGTCGCCATAACTAAGGAAGTTTAACTTTGGAGGGTTCAAAGTGGAGAGGCGAGGAGATTAAAAAACGGCTACGACATATCCTGGAAGAAGAATTATACCTGTTACTCGTAGTCCAGGAGGGCAAGACCAGGAGCAATCAATGCGAGGGAGAATGAATTTCAGTTTGACATAGAGAAAGACTTAATAACAACTAGAAACTAAACAAAACAGAAGGATTTCCATCAGGAAGCAGTAGGTCCCTTATCTCAGTCACTGCTGAGGGAAGGGACTCACTCTCTTTTGCTTCTTTTTGAATCTCTAGCACTTAACGGTGTCTGGTATTTAATAAATCCTTATTGACTGACTGTCAATGGTGGAGAAAATCACTAATCAATTGAATTAAACTGGACAAGCATTAAGCATTTCCAATGTGCCAGGCACTATGCCAGGCATTCAAAGAGAAGAATGAAAGTGTCTGCCCTCAAGAAGCTCAACCTACTGATTCTATTCAGATCTAGGTTGGGCCACGTGACCTATGAGATGCCTTTCCACTCTGAGTTTCTGTGATTCTCTAATTGCTCTGGCAAGGGATTTGGGTTTCTTCTGAATAAGTCAGGAAGCAAACTAAGAAATTGGCATTTTCACCAATTTTTTCCCAAAACAGGATATTAATTCACATTATAGATAAATCCACTCTATCGTTTTCTTTGGGAAGCCAAGTTGAATTTGATTTGAAGCAAAAATAAACATAAAAGCATCCTCTAATTAATCACTGCAGGAAAAATTGATTTCAGATACCACATTTCCATGTAGCCATGATATTTTCATTTCAGTACCCATTAAAAAGAAAGAAAAAAGCAGGGGCCTTGGGTGGTGTGTCTGAATGGTGGAGTTCAAAAGGAATTATTTGTAATCAAAGAATCCAGCTCACTACACCAGGTCAGAACCGTGTCTTGGAAAGCATTAGTAGTTGTGTGGTCACAGTCAAACTATTATACAAGGCCATATGTGGCTTAAGCAGCGATCAGTTCCATTTTATGGGTTTTCCAAGAGGTGGAGACAACTTTTCTTAGATTCTCAAATCAGTTCAAGCCACTGTTAGGAAGACAGTGCATGGGGCTATCTGGGTGATCCATGCAGAGTTCCCAGAGGGAAGATGAAATCCACAAGGATGCCTGGGCATTTTTGCCCTTGGAGAGTAATCGAGCATCTTGGCCACAAGGTTTAGCACCCAACCCAAGCAGATGCCAGCAGGTAAACCTCCTCTGATCTAATAACATAGTACTTCTATGGTCTTATGCCCAGTGGACTTTCTAAGAGATTTCATACTTTAAAAATCAAGTTTATTGGTGCATTTTGTTAGAGCTGGAAAGAAATTTAGAGGTCATCTAGTCCAGACCTCACTTCCTCACTTTACAGATGAGGAAACTGAGGCCCAGAAGAGGGTAGTGACTTGTCAAAGATCACACAGATGGTGTGTGGGTTTGAATCCAGATCCAGAGTTCTGTCTGCTCTGCCACATTTTCTCTATACATGCTTCTAGTGTCCTTCCAAAAGACTTTCCAGCAATGTATAATCCCTGAAAATATTTCAATAAAATCACAAAGAAGAGTGATTACAACTGAGTACATATAACCTAGGGGCAGCTAGTGCACAGAGCACCAGCACTGGAGTCAGGAAGACTCATATCCCAGAGTTCAAATCTGACCTTTGACACTTACTAGCTGTGTGACCTTGGGCAAGTTACTTAACCTTGTTTGTTTCAGTTTCCCCATCTATAAAATGAACAGGAGAAGGAAATGGCAAATCACTCTAGTATCTTTGCCAAGGAAACCCCAAATGGAGTCACAAAGAGTCAGACATGACTGAAATAACTGAACAACATATAACCTAACACTTAAATCATTTTCCATTTATTGAAAAAACACATACATGATTTAAAAGGTAGTACATTGTATTTTTATCCAAGTTCTGTTGTCATTTGGAAGTTTCTTCATTTGCGTAGTTATAATAATTTTGTATTTTATTCTTTTGTTCACTCTACGTCACTTCATAAATCCCATATTTCCTTGCATAGCTTTCCTTTTGTTATTCCTTCTGGTACAGTAATATTTCATTACATTCACACACCACAATTTGTATAGTCATTCTCCAGTTGCTAGGCATGCTTTCTATTGCTATTATAAGCATTGCTGCTATGCATATTTTCATAGACAGAAATTTTGCTCTTGTTGTCAACTACCTTCCTAGGAGTTATAAGCCCCAAAATGGGATCACTGGGTCAAAGAATAGAAACATTTTTGGAACATTCCCTGCATAATTCCAAATTATTTGCCAAAATAGTTGGACCCATTCACAGTTGTAACAGTTATGAATTTGTGTGTGTGTGTTTTCTACATCCCACCAATGCACCAATGTTTAATTTTTCTTTTACTATCTTTGCCAATTTGATGGCAAAGTTGATATCTCAGATATAGTTTACAATTTTGAGAGTTTAAGATGGCTGTTGATTGCTTGTGTTTCTTCTCTTATGAATTATTTTTCCATATCCTTTTGCTACTTATCTCCTGGGAAATGGCTCTTAGAGATTTGCATCAATTCCTTGAGCATTTTGGGCATCGGGCTTTGGTCAAAGAAGTTTCATCCTAAATTTTTTTTTTTCCTATCCCATACCTTTTCTTTATATTCTAGCTACATTTATTTTATTTGTAAAAATGCCTTTTATTTTTCCAAAATAAAAGTTGCCAGCTTTTGGTCTTTTATCCTGTTTTCTATATCACAATAGTTTCTTAGTTCTTCCCTAACTCATTGTCTTTTAATTTTTAATATTGTGACATTATCTTTTGTCCATTTGGAATTCATTATGTAGACAGTACAAGCTGCTGGTCTAAAGCTATTTCTCTCTTGGTTGCTCTCAGGTTTTTGTAGCAATTGTAGCTGAATAAAAAGCTTATTTTCCAGAGTTCTTTATGTTCTTAAGAGTTTATCAAAGCTCGAGCTTTTGCTGTGCATTTCCTTAGGAGTCTTGCTTATCCAATCTATTCTACTGAACAACTTTTCTGGTTTTTTTTTTTTATCCAATACCAGATCATTGAGATAATTACTGCTCTATAATATAATTTGCGATCTAATAATGCCAGACTAGGGGCTTTGTTCTTCCCAGAAAATTACACGGATTGAGGCTGTTTTGCTCTATTTTTGTTTTTGTCTCATGATTTTATTTCAAGGGCGCTACAGTAATAGCAAAGCTTAAGGAAACTGGATTTGGAAGGGTGACCTTTTAATAGCTAAATCCTAGGAGCTAGGCATGTAGAAGTCAGGGCAGTTATCAACTGGTTCGTTGTGAGTGTCCTAAATGTATTTCTTGGAATGTTGAAATGCTTCAGAGTGTAAGCAGCTTTTGGGAACCCTTATGACAGAGGTTGTCTCATGACAGGAAAGACCCAAGTACAGCTCTAGAAAATGTTTGTGCTCTTAGTTCAGGCACCAAGCCCATCCCCAAAAGCTGCAGTTAATCCCTCCCCCCATCAGTATGTCCTGAGACCATCTCTCCACTTAAAAAACACTCAATATACCTTAAAGGAAAAAAAGTTTTATTAGAAAAAGAAAAGTGCATTGAAACCTTGAATGAGTGACTATTAATCCTAAAGATATATTTAAATCCCCCGAGTTATTTATAGCCCTGACTATAAGAGTTCCTATAGTGGGAGCTCCCACCCCGCAGAGCTCCCTTTCTCCCTTGGTCTGCTTCTCCAAGATAGCTGAAGACACCCTACTACCACCACCCTCCCTTTTATAATGCTTTAAGATTTACAAAGCACGCTCTTTACAACAACCCTAGGCTTTAGGCTTTTATATAAGTATATTTATTACCATTTTATAGATGAGGAAATTGACACTTCCTTTCAAACTCCCTCCTTCTCCCTCCTCTCCCCACCTCTCTTTCTCTGTCTCTCTGTCTCTCTGTCTCTCTCTCTGTCTCTCTCTGTCTCTCTCTCTCTCTCTCTGTCTCTCTGTCTCTCTGTCTCTCTCTGTCTCTCTCTCTCTGGCTCTGGCTCTGTCTCTGTCTCTCTCTGTCTCTCTCTCTCTCTCTCTGTCTCTCTCTCTCTCTCTCTCTCTCTCTCTCTGTCTCTCTCTCTCTCTCTTGTTCTCTCTCCCCTCCCCCCGCCCCAGGTCAGACACACTTTTCCATCTACAAAAAGAGAGGAAAATATCCCAACACTCATTACTATTTAGAACGATGGAATAGCTAATCCAAGTGGCAAACCAAAAAGTAAACATTGGCATTTTATCTCTTTTCAGGTCGAAAGCTGCCCTGCGCCTGAAATTTGAAGTATGTGAAAAATTGAAAAAACACATAGAACTCCTCCCAGAAACTGGTTACATTCAAGCCCAGTCTTCATATAGCGTTCAGCTCAAGTTCTTGCCCAAGTAAGCAGCATTAAGACAAAGGTCTTTCTTTTGACTAATATGCAGCGCCCTCTGTGGTGGTTTATCAGGTTGAGGCAGTCCCTGGTTCACCATGCCCTGGGATACCTTTACATCCCCTCTCTCCCTTGGTCACTTAGGAGTCAAAACCCAAGGCAGAAGCGGGCTTGGCCTGGGTTTAAAGGCTGGGACCCTTCCTGCAGGGACAGCAGGAGGTCCTCAAACCTTAGCAGTATCAATACTTCAGCTTTTGGCGGCTCCTGGGAGAATGGCCCAGGAGCTCAGTGTCTAGCAGGGGAAAGCAGAAATATTCCACTTTTGTCAATAGGCTGTGAGAATCAATATTTGCCATTATTGAATGAATGTTTCAAGGACCCTCTTTTCTGGCTTGGCTCCCCAAGCACGGTACAGGAGAGCAGATAGAGGTAGGTGGCCCAGCTCCTACATGAATGTCCTGAGCAGGTAGGGCACCATACCAGGCCCTGCTTTTGAAACAAAGCTGAGCTCAGAGGGCCACCTTTGAGCACGCTCTGCTTCCTGCCACTGGGCCATTTTCCAACTGCATTTCAGCAAGTCTTATCATCTTCATGAGTTCAAATCCAACCTCAGACACTTACTAGCTATGTGACCCTGGTCAAGTTGCTTCACCCTGTTGGCCTTAGTTTCCTCATCTGTAAAATGAGCTGGAGAAGGACATGGCAAACTACTCCAGTATCTTTGCCAAGAAAAACCCAAGTGGGGTCATGAAGAGTCGGACACAACTGAAATGACCGAACAATAACAACAAACGTGGATTCCAGTGGGAGAAAGCTTTGTAAGCCTGGAAAAGATCTGCAAATGTAAGCTGTCATTATTCTATCCTGGACCATCTTGTGCTCAGTTCAATCCAACAGTCCTTTGTTAAGCATCTCCTTATGGGCAGGGCATTATTCTAGGGAAACATGAAACAGTCCCTGTCTTCAAGGACTTTCAAATGAGTCCTTCAAGAAGCAGCACTCAGGGAGACACATCATTTAAAGAGCCATGCCGAGCTCCTCTGCCAACGCTGAGTCACCAATTCCCAACCTTCAGGTATTATTAAATATTGATTTTTAATGTAAGAAAAAATACTTGGCAGAGTGTACATGGTCACATGTCCTCAGAAGAGAAGTACCTCTTGATTTATCTTGTAGTGGGTTTTTTTTTCCATTTCTAAGTGCCCCTAAGTCTCTTGTGTATGTGATTTTTTTTATCTCTCCATTCCCCAAAGGGGCAAGGATGGTAGTTTCTGTTTCTTTGGCCTTGGCCTAGCCTCACCCCGTGGTCCCTCTGCATCCCACAGGTATCCACCAAATATTAATGAAGTGCTACATTGAATTTCTCCTGGAGAACCACCGTCTATCAGGTTGACCCACCCATAGATTATCAAAATAAGTAAGATCCTTTAGACCCAGAATTTTCTTTAGGGAAGGAAAAATAGCCCAGTTTTCCTTAGACTATCATGTCCTGATGAAAGACAGAGCAGCCCACTTTGTGTTTCTTGTCATTCAGAACTCTTGTGAGAAACAGGCAAGTGCCGTGCCCTGCAGACCCTGGGCTCACAGAATGGAAAACTAGAAGAAACTGGGAGATCACCTAGCCCAGGCTTCTAACTAACCATCCCCAGTCATCTGTGGGGAGGGAGGAGAGGGAGAGTTTTGCAGAAAAGAATCATCATTAGTTTTGTCTTTATTTCGCAAACATACTATCTGCTTATCTCTCTGTCTCTGTCTCTCTGTCTGTGTCTCCATCTCTCTCTGTCTCTCTGTCTCTGTCTCTCTCTCTCTGTCTCTCTTTCTGTCTCTCTGTCTCTGTCTCCATCTCTCTCTCTGTCTCCATCTCTCTCTGTCTCTCTCTCTCTCTGTCTTTCTGTCTGTCTGTCTCTTTCTCTATCTCTCTCATTACTATTAACTCCTCACACATGACTCTCTTCTCCCACCTCCATGCCGTTGCATCGGCCATCCTAAACACCTGGCACACTCCTTTCTTACCAATCTCCCTCCACAGAATCCCTCTCTTCCTATCATACGATGCAGCTCAAGCACCACATTTGGTAAGAAGCCTTTCCCAAGCCCCACTGCCCCCACTACTGGTGCCCTCTCTCCCAAACTAACTTATTTTGCCTGCTTTTATGTACTTGTATTTATTTGCTTTATAGTGGTGCTGAATATATTTATATATGAACTGGTGGTCTCCTTCATTGGAATGCAAGGCATTATTTCATTCTTTGTACTTGTTGCCTCAGTGCCTAGCACTTAATTTTTTGTTCAATCATTTGCAGCCGTGTCCAACTCTCTATGACCCTATTTGGGTTTTTCTTGGCAAAGATACTTGAGTGGTTTGTTATTTCCTTCTCCAGCTCATTTTACAGATGAGGAAACTGAGGCACACAGGGCTAAGTGACTTGCCTAAGGTCACACAACTAGTAAGTGTCTGAGGCTGGATTTGAACTCAGGTATTCCTGACTCCAGGCATGGTGCTCTATGCACTATGGCTACCCCTCCTAGCACTTAGAAAGTGGCAAATAAATGCTGTTTGGTTGGGTGGTTGGTTGAAATGTAAAGTGGATGTGATTACAATTTAGAAGCATTACTAAATTCTTAGGAGCTATTTTGTCAATCCACAAATACCACCCAATGCAATCCAACAAACATTATGTGCGCACCATGTGCCAATCACTGTGCCACATACATGTTTCATGGTTCATCATATCACATGTTACATAAAAGTGAAAAACATCCTCTTACATTTTGTTGTTGGGAGGAACACATCACGTAAAAAGAGAAGTCAATTGGAGGTAATAATGAAGAGGGAAAACATACAAAAACCCTCTGGTCAGGAGCGGTCCTTTAGGCTGAGCCTAGAGGAGGTAGTAAGGAGGAAGGAGGAGCTAGGCTGAGCTGGGACAGCTGGGGGAAGCCAGGTTTGGCTAACAAGAAGCATGGCCCAGTTGGGCTGCAAGTTAGAGCTCGTGAAGAGAGATACAAGTCTGGAAAGGGCTCCCCTCCCCCTTCAAAGCCTCTATCTGCCTCTGGCATCTCCTCGGGCTATCATCCTAGGTTTCTTCTTCCTTTTACAAGCCCAATTCCAGGAGAAAGTCCTCTATGCTCACCGCCTCCATTTCCTCACCTCCCACTCACTTCTCAATCCTTTGTAATATAGTTGTTGTTCAGTCCTGACTGATTCTTTGTGACCCCATTCGGGATCTTCTTGGCAAAGATACTGAAGTGGTTTGCCATTTCCTTCTCCAGCTCATTTTACAGATGAGGAAACTGAGGCAAACAGGGTGCAGTGACTTGCCCAGGGACACACAGCTAGGAAATGTCTGAGGCTGGATTTGAACTTAGGAAGACTGACTCCATACCAGGCACTCTAAGCTAGAATGGTCTACTGGCTGCTCTCTAAATTTACTTTCCTATCTTCTGTTTCTGTAACTTTCCCTAGGCCTATAAAGCTCTCCCTCCCCTCCTATACTTTGGAGAATCCCCATTTTCCTTCAAGACCCAGCTCAAGTGCCTTCTCCTATAGAAAGTCCTTGTCAATGCCCTCGGTTGTTAGCATTCTCTCCCTCCCCCAATTACCTTATACATACCTATCTATATCCCTGTTGCCTCCCAAGACAAGAAATCAGTTCCTTGGAGGCCTGGGAGGCATATCATTTCTGGCTCTGTAACTCCAGCACCTAGGACAGTACCTGGGACTTGGCCAGTTTCTATTAATTCATATTTGTTGAATTGAACAGAATGGTGGGGAATGAGACCTGCCTAGGCTATGCCCGGATCATGGAGCAAGCACTTAAATCCCAAACTCAGAATCCCTGGAAACAGAGGCCCTTATACCTGGGGCACTCAGAACCTTGGGATATCTGATGAATCTGCTCTGAGCCACAAAGTCTGAGACATGAATCCCCTTCAGCACTGAATCCCTGGTATAATGAATACTATATTAATTAACATTATAACTACTATCATACAGGGTCCCCCAATTTTTTAAAATCTTAAAAAGAGGTCCATATATTTGAAAAGACTGGGAAGCATTGATTGAGTCCAATCCTCTCATTTTACAAGAGAAAACAGGATTCCAAAATAGACTTCAGGGCCCACTGTATAGTCCAAGAAGAAAATTTGTTTTGGGCTTATCTCTTCTACCAAGCAAGTTAAGCAAGTTCTCTCTCTCTGTCTGTCTCTCTGTCTCTCTGTCTCTGTCTCTCTGTCTCTCTCTCTGTCTCTCTCTGTCTCTCTCTCTCTCTCTCTCTCTCTCTCTCTCTCTCTCTCTCTGTCTCTCTCTCTCTCTCTCTCCCTCGGTTTTGATAACTGATGCTTCATAATATAATTTGAGATCTGACCACGCCAAATTAAGGGACTTGGTTCAAGTCCAGGAAGATATCTCCATTTCCTACTGCCAAGAGGTTTAGTCATTTTCAGTCACGTCCGACTCTTGTGACCCCATTTGGGGTTTTCTTGGCAAAGCTACTGGAGTGGTTCGCCATTTCCTTCTCCAGCTCATTTTACAGATGAGGAAACTGAAGCCAACAGCGTAAGTGACTTTCCCAGGGTCACACAGCTAGTATCTAGGGCCAGACTGTAATTCGGGTCTTCCTGACTCCAGGCCTGGCACTCTGTCCACTGTTCCACCTAGCTACCCAATTGCCAAGAGGAGGGAGAGGTAATTTTTAGAGATTTGATGACTATTTCAGGGGCTCCCAACCTAGGGTTTGTGAACCCTAATGATGGGCCTTCCTACCTCAGTCTCTCCCTACTGCAATCCATCCTCCATTCAGCCAACAGTGATTTTCCTAAAGTACAGGTCCAACCATATCACCCCATACTCAACAAAATCCAGTGACTCCCTATCATTTCCAGAATCAAATACAAAATCTTCTGTTCAGAATTCAATCAAAGCCTTTCATTACCTCAGATGCACACCTTTCCAGTCTTCTTACAGCTTGCTTTCCATCCCCACCCCACACACATGCACACATATTCTTTGATCCAGTGATACTGGCCTTTGCTATTCCCCCAACAAGGCACTCCATTCATTACCTTGGGGCAGTTTCACTGGCTGAAATGCTCCCCCTCCTCATCACCACCTCCTGGTTTCCCTGGCTTCAAGCCCCAGCCAAAATCCCACCTTTTGCAAGAAGCCTTTCCAAGTTCCTCTTAATTCAGATGCCATCCCTTTGTTGAGTTTTCCTATTTATCCCACCTATATCTTGTTTGTATTTAATCATTTGCATGTTGTCTCCTCCATTAGATTGTGAGCTTCTTGAGGGCAAGGACCATCTTTTGCCTCTTTTTGTAATCCTCAGTGTTTAGCACCGTGCCTGGCACAAAGTAGTAACTTAAATCCTTATTGAATGACCATCTCCCATGGGGTATGAGAAGCTTGTCAAGAGGCACAGGAATATTTGGCCAGTCACTACAGTTAACTCTTCCACATCACGAGGGTTAGGGGGGTGTCGCCCTTGCAATCTGGAAAATTCATACAAAATGTTCTGGCCCTTCCTTCATACCAGAGAAGAAGTCTGAATTATTATGGTATTAAAAGATAAAATGCATTGATATCATACAATACTATGCCTATATTTGATGCATTTCTGAGTTTCTAAACCTTTTCTGTGTCTTCGGCTGGCCTTTACATGTCATCCGTGGCTTCCGCAAAGCTCCCCAAAAATTTCCACTTAATGTCTTATGCCTACCTTCAATATATCAAAATGATAATGAGAAAGGTCTTGATGTGGAGAAGATAACTGTCTATCACCCTATGAAATTAATCAATCTCTTTTGTATTTCTTACACACATACATCTTCATGGTAAATTCCAAAATGTGTTTCCTTTCTCAAATAGGGGCTATGGGAAGGTTCACTGGAAGTCAGAGGAACAGGTTGGGGACCCTTGAGTTCTTGGAAATTAGAGATCCCCCAAAGACAGAATTTCAGTGATAGAAAGTCCAGGACACCTAACTGGAGTCACTGCCCCATCCTGAATTCTACCTTGATGATTATTCTTGGGAATAATTTGCCCTGGAATAATGAACAGCAACTGTCCCTGTTTTCAAAAACATTCCATTCAAGGGGCTGAGGGAACCGAACAGTCTGAACACAGTCAGTTATAAAGGGCCTCCAGCTTCCACAGAAGTCAGGAAGTGGGAGTCAAGGCACTGTGGAAATTGGTGTGGGGAAGACTTCCTCCCATTGCTCTCAATTCTATGGGTTATAAATAGGGGCATGAGTATTTCAAGTGAATGTTGTGTTGAACAGGCTGGAAATGTGTAAATGGGATTGCTGGTAGCCTAGCCAAAAGCCTTTGAAAAATGGAACCCACTTAGAAGAAAGACTCTTGGATTTGCAGCCAGAGGACCCAGGGTTACACCCCAGTTCAGCCACTCACTATCCATGTCAGTCATCCGGCCAACAAGCATTCGTTAAGGGCCTACTATGTGCCAAGCACAGCCTAAAGAAAGGCCAGGAACCTTGAACAATTCACTTCCTCTTCTAGATTTTAAAATGAGGGTGTTAGCCCAAATGATCTCTGAGATCCCTGGTAGCACTCTATCTACAATTCTTTGAGATATCATTATGTTGTGCACAAAGGAGCAATTTGGTCTGCAGTGGGAAAGGATACGTTGATCTACCAATTTGGGTAGATCCTGCTTGATTGGGCTGTGTGTGTGTGTATGTGTGTGTGTGTGTGTGTGTGTGTGTGTGTGTAACTCAAAAGGACTGACAAAAAACACTTAAAAGGAAGAACTGATGACTCACTCTTTTTGCCCATTTACTCTCTAAATTCTACCCCAGGTGGGCACAGGAAGTTTAAACTTTTGTTATGAGGACTTATGTTTTAAAATAAGAAGAGAAAGCAGAGTTCCCTTGTGGTCATTCAATCCCGTTGATGGTCTTACTTTTCTTTTGGTTTCTCCAGTGCTTAACACAGTGTCTTGCATATACAATGAGCACTTAATAAATGCTTTTTCATTTATTTGCTCATTGACAAAATTGTTGCTGTTGTTGTTCAGTCATGTCTGACTCTTCGTGACTCTATTTGGAGTTTTCTTGGCATGTCCTTCTCCAGTTCATTTTACAGATGAGGAAATGGAGGCCATCAGGGTTAAGCGACTTGCCCAGGGTCTCACAGGTAGGAAGCATCTGAGGCCAGATTTGAACTCAGATCTTCCTGACTGAAGACCTGGTGCTCTATCTACTGTGCCACCCAGCTGCCCTTGACAAAGTTGACCAGGAGACATATTCAGCTCCATATCTGAGAGGAGAGAGCCAGTCATAAGTTTATTCATGGGTCTGAGATGGGGAGGGTTGGGAGTGGGGGCGGGGATTGGTGAACGGCAGCCGGAAGCCTCTGTGATGAGGGCTGATATTTCTGGCCACTACAGACTTGAAATCTAGAAAATCATCAGAAGTATTTAGGAGTGTCTGAGAACCAAACTTAGGCTCATAGAGGAACGGAATTTCTCATTTGAGGATTATAATTGTCCCCTTTTTTAAACCCCACAGCCTCATTTACTCTATTTCTCTGAGAATGCTGGAGTTACAAGTCTCTATTTGGTTACTCAGGTTCACTTGCCCCAGATGGTTAATTTAGAAAAATCAGTCACATTTCCTGCTAGCATTTGCTGCAGCCTGGCCTTTTGGTCAATAAATATTCTTTCCTGTGATCTTCTGGCTCCTTGTGAAGGGCAAAAGTGACTGGGTTTATTGATGGACCTTACATGAGTGTTTTGGAGAGCTAATCCAGATGAGTGGATGACAGCCTTTTGGGAAAATAATGCCCAGGAGATGGCCTCTTACACCTTGGTCAGGCCCCTTTGTAGCACTGAACAAACTCAAGCATTTAAATTGGAACATGAAGTTTTGCCAGCAAGGGAAGGTAACCTCTCCTTAAACCTCAGATTGTACTAACTGGGATGACAATTGTCTTTAAATTGATTCAAACAATCACTAAGCGTTTACTAAGTCTCTACAAGGTGGTACGATGGATAGAGTGCTAGGCCTGGAGTCAGGAAGACCTGAGTTTGAATCTGGCCTCAGACACTTACCAGCTGTGTGACCCTGGGCAAGTCACTTAACCTTGTTTACCTCCATTTCCTCATCTGTAAAATGAGCTGGAGAAGGAAATGGCAAACCGATCTAGTATATTTGCCAAGAAAACCCCAAGTGGGGTCATGAAGAGTCAGACACAACTGAAATGACTGAACAACAAAAAATGCGCCAAGCATTGTACTAGATGCTAAGGATAAAAACAAAACCAGTCCCTGGGAGTTTCCATTCTACTAGGGATACAACAGGCACAATGTATGAGCACATTGATGTGTGTATATATAGAGGGGGGAGAGAGATGGATAGATAGATTGAATCAATAGATAGGATGGATGGCTAGATACATACATACATACTGTAACAACAATGCTGCTTGCCACTACTGTGGCTGTGTAAGGCCAATAACACCAGCACACAGGAGGGCTACTAGCACAAGTTCTTTGATCTGCTTTTCTAAGGAAAGCAACTTCAAGGGGTTAACAATCTTACTTTAATTAAACATACATATATCATTCACTTAGTTCAGGGGGAAAAGTCAGTACCCCAAACTTCAGAGAAAACACAAGCAGAAATTACAAGTAGAAATTACATAAACAGAGAAAAATAACACAAATCAACAGACAGACTTCTAGACATCTGATCAAGATATTACATACATAGTTACCAGAGAAAGACGCACCAACATCTGGGTTTTTCAAAGAAGAGGCTTCTTAACAGTTTCCCAGAGTCTCCACACCAACACTCTTCCAAAGAGTGAGCCCCCAAAGTAAAACCTCTCCTCCCACAGTTCTGAGAGTTCTAGCTTAATGGCCACCTTCAGAGTATATATACCCTTTTTCAGGGCCTGAGGGCTTCACATCTCTCGTGACCTAATTAGCAAAAGGATGTGGGCCTTCCTACAAAGAAAGGCAAGACTCAATCAAAGGCACTCGATTGCCTTAGTGCAGAGAAGCACTCCAAAAGAAAAAAAACAGTAAAAAGTCCCATTTTGCTTGCCCTTACACATAGATGGATAGATAGATAGATGGAGAGAGAGAGAGAGAGAGAGAGAGAGAGAGAGAGAGATGGATAAATAGATTGAATTGATAGGATGGATGTATAGATAGATACGTATATACATATATGCATGGATAGATGGATGGATAGATGGATAGATAGGACGGATAGATGGATGGATGGATGGATAGATAGAATGGATGAATAGACAGATACACAGACAGACAGACAGATAGATGCTATGAAAGTAGTTGAAGGAGGAAGGGCACTAGCAGTTGGAGGAATCTGTGCCACGGGGACAAAACCCCAACTCCCTGGCTCAAATGAACAAATTATTGGTCACCATGTTGTTGTGGTCTTTTAAGTGTCTTTCGCCAACTCCTACACCCCCCTTGCCACCCTCTTTGGAGGCTTGTCAAATCAAAGCCCATTTCCCTAACTTGATATTGAGGCTGCCCATCCCAGCAAGGGCACTCTCTTGGCAAAAGGCTTGGAGAAGGGATTTAGTTTAAAACCTGTGAAAGTTTAGATTCCATCATAGGTAAGTCATGAGATGATTTTTCCTTTAACAAAGGGATTCTTGGTAGGATGCCTTTAAATAGAAAACTCAATTTAATTATGACATAATTAAAATTAAATTAATTATATAATTTCATTATTTTGTTGACAAGCAGCTGTTCAAGATTACATGTCCTTTCTGAAGTGATATACAGCTGTATTATTTTTCTTTACATGTTTAGCTTGCCATGACTCCCTGGAGAATTGGATGAAAGTATTTTAAGATTGTGTGTCTGCTGATATAAAGACTGTGTATGAATGGAGATGATCTTCCTCTGACTTTGTAAGCATGGATCCTTCCAACAGATGTCAGCTAATCTCATTTATAGTCAGTGAACTGGGGAGATCCCAGTTGGAGAAGAGATAGTGTGTGTGTTCTGGATAGGGCACTGGACTTGGAGGCAGGAAGGGCTGGGTTGGAATCCCACCTGAGCCACTGACCAGCTGTGTGACAGGTCACTTGACCTCTCTGTGTCTCAGTTCCTTCGTCTGCAAAATGAGACATTTAGACTAACAGATGATCTTTAACATCCCTTCCAGTTCTAAATCTCTGATCCTGTGAAAATTCCATGAGTGTTTGTGTTTGCCATCATTGAAAACCCTTATCTCTTCCATTTAAAAAAAATGATTGGGGCAGCTAGGTGGCACAGTGAGTAGAGCACCAGCCCTGAAGTCAGGAGGACCTGAGTTCAAAGTCGGTCTCAGACACTTGACACACTTACTAGCTGTATGACCTTGGGCAAGTCACTTAACCCCAATTGCCCAGCCTTCCCCCCTGCAAAAAAAAACTTTAAAAAGTGATCTCTTGCTCCTACCCTTCCCAATAACTCCAGTCGGATATCTCTCTCTTGCTTCTTGGCTAACCTCCTTGAGAAAGCTGTCTACAACCAGTGCCTTGGATGGCCTTCCCCTCACTCTCTTCTGACCCCTCTGTAGCTTGGCTTCTGACTAATCATCCAACTGAAATATCTCTCTCCAAAATTCCCAATTATCTCCTAATTGCCAAAGCCAGTGGGCTTTTTTTCAATCCTAATCCTTGACCTCTCTGCAGCCTTTAAAATGGTTGATCACCATCTCTTCCTGGACCACCTTCTCCTTTCCAGATTATCATAACACAGCTCTCCTGGTTTTCCTTCTACCTCTCTGACTAATCCTTCTCAGTCTCTTTTACTGTATCTTCATTCATGTCGCACCTACTAACCATGAGTGTCACCCAAGGCTCTGTCTTGGGTCCTCTTCCTCTGTACCAGGAGTCTTCGATTTTTGTGTGTCAGATTCCTTTGGAAGTCTGTTGAAGTCCTTGGATTCTCTTTTCAGAATATTTTATTTTTTAATTAATTTATTTATTTTTAGTTTTCAACATTCACTTTTGTGTTGTGAATGTTGTGAATGAAAATTTCCAAATTTTCCCCCTTCGTCCCCTCCCCACTCCCCAAGATGGCATGCAATCTGATGTGGGCTATATGTGTACAATCATGTTAAACTTATTTCCACATTAGTCATGTTGTGAAAAAAGAATCAGAACAAAAGAGAAAAACCATGAGATAGAAAAAAGAGAGAGAGAGAGAAAATAGTGTGCTTCACTCTGCATTCAGACTCCATAGTTCTTTCTCTGGATGTATATAGCATTTTCCATCATGAGTCTTTTGGAATTGTCTTAGATCATTGTATTGCTGAGAAGAGCTAAATCTATCAAAGTTGGTCATCACACACAGAATGATATTTTAAAATGCATGAAATAAAGCACATAAGATTACAAAGGAGACCAAAGGTTAATGAAATAAAGATATCATTTTCCCCACTCAAAACAAATGAGATAATATCTGTAAAGCACTTAGTGTAGTGCCTAGCATATAGCTGCCGCACTCTGAATGCTTCCCTCCGCTTCCCATCACAGACTTCCTTAATGGATCCACAGTCCCCTGGGGCATCCGTGGATGGACTCCAGTTTAAGAATTCTTGCTCTCTACTACCTCACTTAATTATCTCATTACTTGCCCTGTATTCAGTTATCATTTCTATGCACATGACTCCCAGATCTATCTATATATCCATCCCTAAGCTCTGACGTTCTATCACTAACTGCCTCTTGGACATCTTACGCGACATTGAATGTCCTATAAGCATCTCAACCTCAACATGTCGATAAAAGAACTCTATTTTCCCCCCAAACCTTCCCTCTTCCCAATTTTCTTATTACTGTTCAAAGCATGACCATGCTGCTACTCACAAAGGCTGTCATCCCCAACCCTTTAGTCTCAATCGCCCCTCTCCCAAGAGCCAATCTGTAGTCAAATCTTATCCTTTCTAGCCTCAAACAGCTCCCATGTGCATCCCCTTCACTCCACTCATTCAGCCACTACCCCAATGAGCCCCTCATCACCTGTTTCCTGGACCAATCCCAATCACCTTCTCCACTCCAATCTATCCTCCATTCAGCTGTCAAAGTGGTCTTCCTAAAGCCCAGGTCTGACCATGCGACCCCTCTGTCCATCGGTAAATTCCAGTGATTCCCTATTACCTCCAAGATGAAATATGAAAGCCTCTGTTTGCATTTCAAAGCCCTTCACAGCCCTTTCTAATCTTCTTACACTATGTGCTCTGTAATCCAACCACACTGGCCTCCTATATGACACTCCATCTCTAATCTCCTTGCTTCTGTCCCCCCCCCCATGCCTAGAATAGTCTCCTATCTTCCTTCTGCCTCCGGGATTCCCTGGATTCCTTCAAGATTCTGGTCAAATCCTTCCTTCTGCAGGAGGAATTCTCAGTCCCTCCTACCCCACCTCTCACCTCCCACCCCCATTCCTTTCCTCGGTTTACCCTGTGTATCTCTCAGATGTACCTAGTTATTCATGCTTCCTCCATTAGAACGCAAGCTCCCGGAGAGCAGACTGGTGTTTTTTCCTCTCCTTGTATCCCCAGCACTTGCCACAATGCCTGACGCATACTAAGAGCTTAATAGATGTTTACTGACTGATTAACTGATCCCTCAAATCACGTCCAAATGAACCTTAATTTAAGAAAGCCTCATGCCATATATTTAACAAAGGAAACATATCATAGGTACATTACATCCTAGTTGTTGCCAAAGGATTCTCCCCACTCCTTGTTTACTATATCATTCATTGGGGGCGGGCGGGAAATGGAAGGGAATAAGCATTTATTAAACACCTACTATATACCAGGCACTGTGCCAAGTGCTTTACAAAGGTCATCTCATTTTGATGCTCACAACAACCCTGCAAGATAGGTACTGTTACTACCCCATTTTACAGTTGAGGAAACTGAGGCAAGGAGAGATTAAATAACTGCCCAGGGTCACAAAGTTAAGCAGTATCTGAAGTCAAATTTGAGCTCAGTCTTCCTGACTCAGGGTCCAGTGATCTATCTAATACGCCATTTAGCTTAATTATGATTTGAATTAGAAATATTCAATTCAAACAGAACTTTGCAGATGCCTGATACCAATAGCTACCAGGAGGCTAGTAGCCTCCTCGAACCATAGTCTTATCTGATGAAAATTGGATCTATGATGATCTCAAAATCCACATAGTGAATATATTTTCCAGACTATTTAGCCGCATCATAGCCTGGGGAGGCAGGGGCGGGGGGCGGGAGGAGAGCTCTAAGTAGAATTTTTTTTCATGATGTAACCCCTATAACATGTTTCTAATGACCACTAGCCCTATACCTATATTACTAAGACATTGATAACTATAAAGAAAAGATTCATTAAAGTGCTTTTCCCCCTCTTTCAGACTCTCCCTCGCAGAAGATGCAGGAGAATATTTTGACAAAGAGACAAGAGTCCTACAGGCCCCTATGACAATAAGAGTGGCTGATCAGGTCAGTGGTACGATCAACTGATGATGTCTGTTAAATTACAAGTCAAAATTCTCAGACATTGGTGATTCTGGGATGCTCTTTGATCAGGGATGTTAAGAGTAGCCTTTCTCCCATTTATTATTTTAGTGAATGAGGTGGGTGAATGTGGGGTGCTCATAGAGGATTAGCACCTCTAGTGCTGAGCCCTTTTCAGGGCCGCTCATCCACCTTTGATGTCCACCTGGCACCCAACTCTCACCTGTAGTGAGAAGCTGTAATATCAGTAGTGGCCACACCCTGGTAAAAAAGAAAACCATCTCAGCAGATGGGATGAACCAGGTTGAGGGTAACCTTAGACCCACTGATGAGTTAGAGGGGTGTCTATCCCAAGCATGTGAAGACTTCCTCTGGTGGAATGGGCATACGAGAACGATTTGTTCCAACAGACACGTAGGCAGCTGAAGCAGGTGCCGTGGAGCTCTTAGAGCTTAGTTAGACATGGAAGACGCCAAGGTCATCCGCTGCATCCCAGACCATCACCAGTCATTTGATTTTTGTCCTGCTACGGGACTTCAATGACTCTGGAAGAGAGAGTGAGGCTCGGTCTCACTTAAACCCAATTCACAAATGAGTCAATACATCACCCTGTAACGTCATTGGTTCTCTTCAAAAATGAAGGGCAAGCAACATTTCAGTGAACACGGAAGTCTTCCATTGAAAAAAAATATGTGCTGGAAATGTGTAGAACTGTGATTTATTTCCAAGGGCATATAACCAAAGAAAAGAGGATCTGCATTTATTAAACACTTCTGTGGACATGTTTTCCAAACAAATCCTAAGATCGTGAAACAGCACGTCAGTGGAAAAAACATTGGCACTAGGTGTCAGGAGACCCTGAGTTCCGCTTTGGGCTTGGAGTGTGACCAAGTTCTTGTGACTCTCTTGGCCTCGGTCTCCTCACCTGTAAATGCAGCTAGTGGCCCAGCGGATAGAGCACTGGGCCTGGAGTCAGGAAGCCCTGAGTTCAAATCTGGCTTCTGACAGATCACTTACCCTGTTGGCCTCAGTTTCCTCATCTGTAAAAAGAGCTGGAGAAGGAAATGGCAAATCCTCCAGTATTTTGGGGTCAAGGAGAGTCGGACACAACTGAAACAACTCAACAACAACACACAAACTCTCCCTAGTCTCAGATCCCTTTTAATTATTTCCTATGTGATCCCATTCCTGCCAAGCAAGGGTTGGGAAGGAAGAGGAAGAAGGGACCCCAGAGTTTACACTGAACCACAGAGCGTGCAGCCAGAGGTTATATCCTAGGGCTGGGCCAGTCCTTGCTTAGGTTTTTCTCCATCACTGTGACTCCCAGCCAGCTTCATCCCTTGGCCACCATGCCAGCTTCCTCGCCTGCAAAAGGGAGATTGACCTCCATCCCCTCTGAGCTCCCTCGCAGCCCAGACATTCTAGGATCCCCAATGTGAGAATACAGATCTGTCCTTGGGAATATGCATGGCCCCATTTTGGTGCCAGGAGGTGAGTGTAAGTAGCTAATAGCAGCATTTGAGAGGAAGGGGAAAGAGTAAGCATTTATTAAGCACCTAATGTATGCCAGGCACTGTGCTAAGCACATTTGATCCTCACAACAACTCTGGGAGGTCAGTGTTCTTATTACTCCTGTTCTGCATTTGAAGAAACTAAGGCAAACAGATTAAGTGAGTTACCCAAGGTTACATAGCTAGGATGTGTCTAAGGCTGGATTTGAACCCAGGTCTTCCTGACTTCAGGCCCAGTGCCACTGCGCCACCTAGCTGCCCCATAGGGATCCTTACATAAGGTTTTTGTAGCAGTTGCTGTTTGTTGTTGTTTTGTCAAGTGGATGGGCAAAGACACTGGAGTGGTTTGCCATTTCCTTCTCCAGCTCATTTTACAGATGAGAAAATGGAGACCAACAGGGTTAAATGAGTTGCCCAGGGTCACACAGCTAGGAAGTATCTGAGGCCAGATTTGAACTCAATTCTTCCTGACTCCAGACCTGGCACTCTCTCCACTGCGCCACCTAGCTGCCCTTATGTAAGATTTAATGACCCCCCCATTTCTATTTGACTTTGACACGACTGCTCACTGTTCCTTATCCATCACATTCAGTCTCCAATCTCCGTGCCTTTTTTTTGTTATTTTTTTTATTTAATCTATTTAATATATTTAGTTTTCAGCACTGATTTTCACAAGAGTTTGAATTACGAATTTTCTCCCCATTTCTACCCTCCCGCCCACTCCAAGATGGTGTATATTCTGGTTGCCCCGTTCCCCAGTCAGCCCTCCCTTCTCTCACCCTACTCCCCCTCCCATCCCCTTTCACTTCCTTTCTTGTAGGGCAAGACAAATTTCTATGCCCCATTGCCTGTGTATCTTATTTCCTAGTTGCATGCAAAAGAAATTTTTTTTGTTTTTGAACATCTGTTTCTGAAACTTTGAGTTCCAAATTCTCTCCCCTCTTCCCTCCCCTCCCACCCTCCCTAAGAAGGCAAGCAATTCAACATAGGCCACATGCATATCATCATGTAAAACCCTTCCACAATACTCATGTTGTGAAAGATTAACTGTGTTTTGCTCCTTCCTAACCTATCCCCTTTTATTGATTTTTTTTCGCTTGACCCTGTCCCTTTTTGAAAGGGTTTGTTTTCGATTACCTCCTCCCCCTGTCTGCCCTCCCTTCTATCATCCCCCCTTTTTTATCTTCTTCCTCCTTCTTTCCTGTGGGGTAAGATACCCAATTGAGTGTGTATGGTATTCCCTCCTCAGGTCAAATCCAATGAGAGCAAGATTCACTCCTTCCCCCTCACCTGCCCCCTCTTCCCTTCCTACAGAACTGCTTTTTCTTGCCACTTTTATATGAGATAATTTACCCCATTCTATCTCTCCCTCTCTCCCTCTCTCAATATATTCCTCTCTTATTCCTTAATTTGATGTTGTTTTTAGATATCATCGCTTCATATTCAACTCACCCCGTGCCCTCTGTCTATATATATGTATAAATACACCTACATATGTACATACACACACATATATAAATATACATACACATATATATGCATATTCCTTTCAGCTACTCTGATACTGAGGTCTCATGAATCATACACATCATCTTCCATGTAGGAATGTAAACAAAGCAATTCAACTTTAGTAAGTCCCTTATGATTTCTCTTCCTTTGTTTACCTTTTCATGCTTCTCTTGATTCTTGTGTTTGAAAGTCAAATTTTCTATTCAGCTCTGGTCTTTTCACTGAGAAAGCTTGAAAGTCCTCTATTTTATTGAAAATCCATATTTTGCCTTGGAGCATGATACTCAGTTTTGCTGGGTAGGTGATTCTTGGTTTTAATCCTAGCTCCACTGACCTCCGGAATATCATATTCCAAGCCCTTTGATCCCTCAATGTGGAAGCTGCTAGGTCCTGTGTTATCCTGATTGTTTTTCCACAATACTCAAATTGTTTCTTTCTGGCTGCTTGCAGTATTTTCTCCTTGATCTGGGAGCTCTGGAATTTGGCGACAATATTCCTAGGAGTTTTCTTTTTGGGATCTTTGTGAGGAGGCAATCTGTGGATTCTTTCAATTTCCATTTTGCCCTGTGGCTCTAGAATATCAGGGCAGTTCTCCTTGATAATTTCTTGAAAGATGATATCTAGGCTCTTCTTTTGATCATGGCTTTCAGGTAGTCCAATAATTTTTAAATTATCTCTCCTGGATCTATTTTCCAGGTCAGTGGTTTTTCCAATGAGATATTTCACATTGTCTTCCACTTTTTCATTCCTTTGGTTCTGTTTTAAAATATCTTGATTTCTCCTAAAGTCACTAGCTTCCACTTGCTCCAATCTAATTTTTAAGGTAGTATTTTCTTCAGTGGTCTTTTGGACCTCCTTTTCCATTTGGCTAATTCTGCCTTTCAAGGCATTCTTCTCCTCATTGGCTTTTTGGAGCTCTTTTGCCATTTGACTTAGTCTATTTTTTAAGGTGTTGTTTTCTTCAATATTTTTTCAGTATTTTTTGGGTCTCCTTTCATTGACTTGTTTTTCATGGTTTTCTCGAATCATTCTCATTTCTCTTCCCAATTTTTCCTCTACTTCTCTAACTTTCTTTTCCAAATCCTTTTTGAGCTCCTCCATGGCCTGAGACCAGTTCATGTTTTTCTTGGAGTCTTTTGATGTAGGCTCTTTGACTTTGTTGACTTCTTCTGGCTGTATGTTTTGGTCTTCTTTGTCACCAAAGAAAGATTCCACAGTCTGAGACTGAATCTGAGTCTGTTTTCGCTGCCTGGCCATGTTCCCAGCCAACTTACTTGACCCTTGAGTTTTTCAGCGGAGCATGACTGCTTGTAGAGTAAAGAGTACTTCGTTCCAAGCTTTAGGGGATGCACCATTGATTTCAGAGCTATTTCTATACAGCCAGCTCTGCCACACCAGCACTCCTCCTTCCCCAAGAACCACCAACCTGGACCTGACTCAGATCTTAAGCAGCCTCTGCACTCCAGCTCTGATTCCCACTTAATTCCTCCCACCAGGTGGGCCTGGGGCCAGAAGCAACTGCAGCTGTAGTTTTGTAGCTGCACCACCCCCACTGTCCCCAGGGCAGTGGCTGAACCGCAAACTCTTTTCACTCTGTCCCCCACAGCTTTTCCCACTAACCTTGTCTGTTGTCTTTGGTGTTTGTGGGTTGAGAAGTCTGGTAACTGCTGCAGGGTGCTAGGGCCTGTTCCACCTGGCTTCTGGTTTGGTTGGTCCTGCCACCACCCATGCTTGGGCTCCACTCCCCTCCACTCAGTGTGTGATTGACCTTACCCAGCAACCATCCAGGCTGTCCTGGGCTGGATCCCTGCTTCCCTCTGCTATTTTGTGGGTTCTGCAGTTCTAGAATTTCTTCAGAGCCATTTGTATAGGTTTTTGGAGGGACCTGGTGGGGTGCTCAAGCAAGTCCTTGCTTTCCGGCTGCCATCTTGGCTCCGCCCCACCCCCAATCTCAGTGCTTTTGAACAAATTATTCCCCAATCCTGGAACACATCCCTGCTCATGGCTACCTTGCAGAATCCCTCACTTCCTTCAAAGTTCAGCTCAAGTACCCCCTCCAACCAAAGCCTATCCTGATCCTCCCCCCAAAATTTATCTTGTTTATATCATATATTTTGTTTTTTCCATACATTGTCTCCCTATGGTAGAAAGTAAGCTCCTTGAGGGCAGGAATTATTTAACTGTATCCCCAGGACCTAGCACAGTGCCTGGGCCTATAGTGAGTACTTAATACATTTTCATTGAATTATTAATATCAAGAAAGGCATCAATTTTCTCTGCACCAAGCAAAACCAGCTAAGTCTCCCCACCTCAGAGTTCGAGGGGTATCCCTGAGAGGTTGAGGGGTCTCTTTTCTAAAACCCAGTCTCCTATTCTGAATATGTTTCCTCCATTACTAGCCAACAGCTAGCATCCTAGCTTCCTTTAACCAATTAATATCAATCAGCTTTTACAAAGAGCTATTTACTTCAAAGATATAGCAAGAACAGGAGTACAAACACTTCCCTGCCCCAAATCTCAGGGGAACAATATCCTCTATATCAGCCCAGTCTCTGGGGATAGTGAGCTCAGACTTAACACAGTTTCTACATAGCATGGGTCCCACCAAGTTCAAACCCAAAAGCAATATGGCACTCTTGCCAGATGAGTCTTCATCTCAGCTACTTCTGGGCTGAGTCCCAAAAGTTGTTCCTGGCTCTTTGGTGGATTGATATTGGGGTTAGCCACAAAATCCAGCATGCAGTTGACCTCCAACCCCCAGGACCCCACATGGATCCCTCCCCTGACCTTTAAAAACTTGCAGGGTTGTAGCTTCCAGTTTAATCTCCTCCTAAAGAAGAAACACAGAGGCAAAGAAATGAGGTATGTGTTCATTGGGCCATAAGTTGTCCTCAGAGGTTGAGGATCATGGACACTGCCAGACAGACAGAAGTGACACAAAGAGAAGAACCAAACCAAGAGGGGACTAGGTGCATTTGGAGTACAACCTTGGTTCTGGCTATACAGGTACAGCCAATCAAAAACACTACTATTTGTCATGTGGTTGGCAAGCAAAAACTATCAACACATGCTCCATATCTCTCGAAGACACTTCCATTTCACATCATCAGGACTCTCCTGTAAGGACACTTAACCAGCCTCTCCCACATGGGAAGTTGTATCAGCGACACTCTGCATATGTTTGTGAAGACTGGGCTCAGTGGCCATAAACCAAGGACAAGTGTGCTCACCGTGATCATGGAGCACATTCAGAATGGGGTTCAAGTTCAAGGGGGAGTCATTATAGAGGGTTAGGTCTTCCAGATATACCTGTTTGTAGATATATATATATAACCTGGGAATTAGTAATCACTCCAAGTAACTACACACACACACACACACACACACACACACACACACACACACACACACCCCTACCTAGTCATAAAGTATACCTATTGTCCAAACGATGGTAGGTAGTTAAATGGGCAATGTGGAAGAACTCAACTGTTTATCCAACCCTCTCTGCAAACTTGACTTTTTACTTCCCTGAGTCTACCATCCATCTCCCCTCCCATGGCTGCCTGCCGCTAGATTCTGTACCACCTCCTCACTTCTCTCCAATTCCTTGGACTGGCCAAATCTTGCATCGTCCAGTCTCCAGATTGTGTGATGTTTCCCATGAGATGCTACCCTTCACTTCCCTTCATTTCATTTAGTCTCTGGAGGTTGCATCTGTCTCCAGGGTGCTACAAATGTAAAAGAAGATAGGCTAGTCACTTAGTGATGGCCAGGGATGAGCAGAGGGCAGCCTGAGTGGCCCTTCAGCATTCCTTTGAGGAAGGCCTAGTTGCAGATGTGTTCTTTGAAGTTTAGATTCAGTCAAAGGGCCACACTTGAGGACCTTGGGGGGTCACATGTGGCCTCGAGGCCATAGGTTCTCCACTCCTGGCCTAGAACTTATTGGGCAGGGAGCCCCTGGGGCAAACATATCGGAGGATATGGACAAGAGTCAAGCAGGAGGGGTAAGCATAGATGGACTGTGATTTCTGTCACTGAAGGGAATGCCCCCACTGAGAAGATCATAGGTCCTTTGGAATGGCAAGCAGTATTTCCCCTCTTTGGGTTTTCAAAAATAAGTTCATTTCCTTTTATATATATTTATAATCTGTCTCTCCCACAAATAGCAACAATAATAAAAATAACAATAATTCTCAGTGAAAAAGGTTGAGTTAAATTGACAGAGGTTACCCGACAGATGCAAGCCGGTCCTCCCTTTTCCTGAGCGTCCTTCTTCCGTTTCAGAAAAGGCCTGTGAAATTCACCGTCCATGCTGTCGTCACGACATCGGATTTGGACATCGAACCCAAAGAAGTGGATTTTGGATACTGCACTATCTACGAAGCTATTTATACAAAAATTACTCTCATTAATAAATCTCTCCTCCCTCAGGAGTTTGGATTCATCAGCACCCCGGAGGTTCATATCTGTGGGGATCCCACTGCTGCCATTAATGCTCTGATATCACATGGGATTGGGTTGCCCTTGTACCTCAAGCTGCTCTCCCTCAGTGGCTCCCAAAAGCTGCATCAGTATCTGTTGAGCTCCGCACCTAATTCTCCCATAAAATAATGCTGTGTGCTATAACCAGCCAAGAACAAGAACGCTGTAACTTCTTGGTACAGGCTGGGCTGACTTTAAAGGAAAGCCCCAAGGAGTATGATGAAGTTCTGATTCAATCCCGTCTGGTTCAAATCCCAGTTTGCTACTGAACTACCCAGGTGATCTTGGATAAGTCACTTAATTTCTCTGTCCCCCAGTTCCCTCCTTTGGGAAAATCAAGGGGTTGGATTAAATGCCTCCCCAAAGTCCTCTGGGGTGACAGATATTCCTACCCCTATACCCTTCACACCCTACCCCGTCCACTGTCCAAGATGGGTCCTGTTTAGAGCCAGGGGCGGGAGAGGGGTAAGGGCAAAGAGGGGAGGGCAGGAGGAATGGTAATAGTTATTGCCAGCTACTTTTCAGTTATTAAATATCCCTTTTTATTTTCAAGTTTGTGGAAATTCAGCCCAATGATGGCTTTGGAACCATCCTGCCCTTACAGTCTTTGTTCCTTGATGTCATCTTTAAACCCAGCAAAGCAAAGGAATATAACTTCCAGCTGATTTGCATTTCTGAAATTAACAGGTGAGGTGGGCACCCCCTTAGTGGAACCCTAGAATGTGGGCAGGCCCCCAAGTATATCCCTGGAGTCCTCAGAGGGGCACTGTCCGACTGCCTGCACACGAGGTACCACCCTATTTTCATACTCTACCGTTTAAACTGGGCATGGTCCATAAGGATAGCCATTTAGCCCATGGCTAAAATATTAAGGCCTTCAGAGCACTGGTGTCCAGAAGAGCTTATAATGGGAAAATAATTTCCGGGATTTGCTGAACCTTGGTGGGAGCAAATAAGCAATTTGCCTACGTCAAATCGGGCTGCTCTTGGAGAGCTCTCCACCTCCAACAGGAAAAATAGCCTATTGCCAATGATTGGCCATCATGTCCTCTGACCCAGGAAACCTTGTAAATTGACCCTGTGTTTCAGTACCATAGAAGTGGTCAAATCTCCATCCCAGCTGCCAAGACAGCTGAAGAAAGGACAGTGACTGTTTTCTTCTGAGCAAAAAAAAAAAACAAAAAAACCCCAATACAGAGCTGGGTAAAATGAACCTGGTGAGCAGGGGAGGCAGTGCCCTTCTGACCCGAGTATGCCAGCCATTCCTTAGTGCTCTTGTCCCATCTTGCCCATTCTAATACAGAATCATCAGAGTTCGAGTCTTGAGACCCTGGTGTGCTGACAACATGGGGCACGTGTGCCAGGCTCAGAGCGCAGTGTGTGAATTCAGAAACGCAAGACGTTACTGGCTTGGAAATAACCTTTGTTCCTCATTACTGCTGTCTTCCTTTACTTCTCTACCAAGAGGAAACAATGTTTCTCCCCCTTCCTTCCCTGGCCCTCATTTGTAGGTGTAAAACATTCTCTGTTCTCTCTGGTGCCCGCAGCCAGGCCTGGTTTCATTCCATGGTAACTCTGAAGAATAGACCCCGGGTCCTGAGGAGGGGGGGGACTACCGTAGGGGCCCACTTCAGCAAAACTGACTTGGAAAAGGTCACTCAAACATCCTGACTTCTAACTGTTGGCCTTCCAGAGAATTTAGGCTGTCATGCAAAGCGATTGGCGTCCACCCCCCTCTGGAGCTGTCTCACTACCGAATCAAGTTTGCAGCCACAGCTTTATTTGACACATCAACGGTTACCCTCTATGTGATCAATTCCCACACAAACATGAACTCCCTGACTCATGCAGTGCCCCGCATTGGTACTGAAGAAATCGCACCTGTGGGACCCACCTCTTTTGAATTCCTTTTGCCCAGAGATGCCCCAATCATGATCATACCTTCTGTGGGGACCGTGCTACCAGGAAAGGTGAGTGTGAACCCTAGAGAAGGAAAAGGGGGGCTCTGAGCTTGGGCACAAGGGCCAACCTGTTTTTCACCCATTTTCTCCCCAAATCTTAAAAGAGAATAGAAATAGGATGAATGAATAAATAAAGAATGACAAGACCTGGGTCAGCTGGGTGGCACAGGTAGTAGAGCACCAGCCCTGGAGTCAGGAGGACCTGAGTTCAAATGTGGCCTGAGACTTGACACAGTTACTAGTTGTGTGACCTTAAGCAAATCACTTAACCCCAATTGCCTTCCCTTCTCCCCTCCAAAAAAAAAATGACAAGCTCTTATTAAATGCTTACTATGTGCCAAGCATTGTGTTAAGTGCTAAAGATACAAAGACAAGCAATGGATCCAATCCCTTCCCTCAAAGAGCTCTAATTGACTATCTGTACAACATTCAAAGTCCCTTACTTACAACTCTGGGAAGTAAACAGCAGCACAGCATTAATCTCCCCATTTGACAGGTGAGGGCACTGAGGTTCTGGAAGCCTAACCTTGACCAAGCTCATGCAACTAGTCATCTCTGAGGAGAGACTCAACCTCAGGCCTCCTGACTCTGTGTCCAGCTTTCTATCCTTCTGGGACTTGTTTTTTCTGGTTTTTTTTAAAAGACATAATTTTTATTGAACTTTTGCATTGTTACAAATATTTTATAATATGTATTTCCTAATTTTAAAAGATTTGTTTGCTTTACAATCAGTTTTCTTAGGTCAATAATAATCATGCTTAATTATTATCCTCAGGGAACTGACAGAGGGGAAAATAAAGGCATCTTTACAGCTCATACCACGGGGAGTCATTTTTAGCCTGATTGGCCGGATGAATCATGTCATCTCAACATAGAAAAGCATTAAAAATGTCCACAAGGCTCGGTGTTCTTTTTTACAGCCGGGGGTCAGAAGACTGAGATGAACCTCTGATATTTCCATTCATATTTTTATTTTAAAGAAAAATAGCTTTTCTTCCTTACCTTCCTTGTGACTGCCCTCTGAGCACAGGCTTCTGTTGTTTCTGCATTCTTTCCCAGAAATGCATGATTGAAGTGATTTTCCGACCAGTGCTGTCAGAGACAACAATCAAAAAAGAAGTCGTGAAAATGAGGAACAGAAAACTAGGAATACAACAGGTATGGGGGCAAACAAAAACCTAAGCTGTAAAACCACATGAAATAATACTCATGGGGATGAAGGCCAGTCACAAGCACTAAAAAAATGTAAATTCCAAAAAGCTTTTTTTTTTAAAAGAAACAAAGTTTTGTTCTCAATTAACCATCTAGTAGCACTGGCTGTACATCAGGCCTACTTTAAGGCATTTCTTTAACGAGGCAGCTAGGTAGCACAGTGGATAGCGCACTATGCTTGGAGGCCTTGAGACCTGAGTTCAAATCCAACCTTAGCCACCTATTAGGCGTGTGACCCTGGGCAAGTCAGTTTTGTCATCTGTAAAATGGATCTAATCATAGCACCTACCTCCCAAAATTGTGTAAGGATCAAATAAGATAATAATTATAAAATAAATAGTAATATAAATATATTAAAATATAATATAATTATAATTATAAAATGCTTAATATGGTGCCTGGCACAAAATGTGTGTATATATACACACATACATATGTATGTGTGTGTATACACACACACACACACACACACACACATATATAATATATTTTTTTTTCAAAAAATATGAGTGTCCAACTCTTTGTGACCCCATTTGGGGTTTTATTGGCAGAAATACTGGAGTGGTTTGCCATTTCCTTATCCAGCTCATTTTATAGGTTAGGAAACTGAGGCAAACAGGATTAAGTGACTTGCCCAGGGTCACACAGCTAGTAAGTGTCTGAGGCCAGGTTTGGACGCAGGGAGATAGTTCTTCCTGACTGCAGGTTTATTCGCTGTGCCATTTAACTGATATCTATGTATATATTTGTATGTATGTATGTGTGTATGTACATATAGAGAGATACACATACATACACACACTAGTATACTAGTGTATTATATATACTAGCACATATTATTATTATCGTTCAGAATGATAAATGACTATTTCACTGTGGGAATGTGGGATCCCCACATTCAGGAAATTGTCTCCAATGCTACTAATGCTCACATCTTACCTCTGTGACCACTTGTTTCTGCACCTCTGGGAGCTCCTGGAGGGCTGAGACTTGGCTTTTGCTTATTCTTGTAGGTGCTTAATAAATGTTTATTGACTGACTAAATGTAAGGTCCTTGAGGGGAGGGCTTTTTCTTTTTTGTTCATATTTGTATCCTTGGTGCTTAGCAGAGTGCCTACAAATGCTCAGTCTAAAGGAGGAAAGGGAAGGAAAGAAGGAATGAAGGAAGGAAGGAAGGAAGGAAGGAAGGAAGGAAGGAAGGAAGGGAGGGATGGAGGAAGGAAGGGAGAGAGGAAGGAAGGAAAGAATGAAGGAAGGGAGGGAGGAATGAAAGAAGGAAGGAGGGAGGGAAAGAAGGAGGGAGGGAAGGAAGGAAGGAAGGAAGGAAGGAAGGAAGGAAGGAGAAGGAAGGAAGGAGGGAGGGAGGAAGGAAAGAATGAAGGATAGGAGGGAGGGAGGAAGGAAAGAAGGAGGGAGGGAAGGAAGGAGAGAAGGAAGGAAGGAAGGAAGGAAAGAAGGAAGGAAGGAAGGGAGGGAGGGAGAGAGGAAAGGAAGGAGGGAGGGGGGAGGGAGGGAGGGAGGGAGAGAGAGAGAGAGAGAGAGAGAGAGAGAGAGAGAGAAGAAAGCTAGCCGCTTGAATGAACTCAGAGTGTAATATCTGAATTAGCCACCAGCAGGCACTTCACCAAAGCTGTTTCTCCCAGTCTGGGGCTGAGTGTATCTCCATAACCACTTTTTAAAAGAGGCTACAATATCCCACTGACCACTAGGGGGCACCCAGCTCTTCAGCAAGGTTCATAGGCTGAGGCTTTTCAAGCAGTATTTGCTCCTGGTTCCCAGTTCTTCCGCCGATCTAGAGGATGAAATGAAATGTTCAATTATAGAAATCCCTCTCCTTATACTTTGCCTGTGCCTTTACTCCTTGTCTTCTTCAATCACTTCCTCAGGTTTCTTCCTCGGATACCCAGAGATTTAGGCATAATAGGTGATCTTGGAGCTTTATTGCATGTGGCAGAAAGGGGCCAGAACTGGCTGGTACCTGACCGTGGTGGCTCCATGACGCATAGAGCACTGGGCTTGGAATCAGGAAGACCAATTTCAAATCCAGCCTCAGACATTCCCTAGCTGTGTGACCCTGGGCAAGTCACTTAACCCCTATAGTTCCTCTTCTATAAAATGGAGACAGTCTGAAGAAGGAAAGGACAAACCATTCCAATGTCTTTGCAAAGAAAACCCCATGGACAAGTCCAAGGGATCACGAAGAAGAGTCGAAAACGACTGAACAACAATAAACATCATTTACTGTCTCCCCTCCTGCTTCCTTCCCTGTTTCTAGGAAGGTTTTTAGAGTCTCTCCTATCCGACCCCCTCTGAATCCTTCCTCCCTCCACACACACACACACACACACACACACACACACACACACACACACACAGGCGCTTGCGTACATACACGTATACATGCACACACACGAGTACATACACGTATACATGCACACACACACAAACACACACACATACGCACACAGGACCGTCTGAGGGGGCTAAAGGAAAGGTCCAAACAATGTTCTACAGTATAATTGGAGAAGGGAAAATCACTTTAATCTCAGGGAATTAGAGAAGGTTTCACAGGCTAAGGGGACCTCTGAGCCCTGCCTTGAAGGAAGAGGGAGATTCTTATACCCAGGAATAAAGAGAAGATATTTCAGGTATAAGCCATGTCCCATGGAAATGCAAGGAGACTGCACGTCAAGTTTGAGACTAGCTAGGAGTCCAGTTATGCTGACGTCAGCATACTATATGATATATAGTATGTATATATTATATCTAATACAATGTATATATTATATACTTTATACATAGTACATAGTAATATAATATAATATGTAGTATATAATCTAATAAAGCTGGCAGGGTGCCAGGTTGTGGAAAGCCCTGAATGCTAGGCTGAGAATTTTTCTAGTTTAAGCTTTGGGCAATAGGGAGCCACAGAAAGCTGTATCTAAATCAGTCAATAAGTATTTATTCAGTTCCTGCTGTGAGCCAGGCACTGAAAATAACAAAGAAAAAAATGGAAGTCCCTACCCTCAAGGAGGTTACTTTCAATAGGGTGAAACACATTTTAAGAAATTATAAAGTATGTACAAAGTATACAGATCAGTACAAAGGAATCGAGAGATGGGGGCACCAGCCAGATTTGTGCGGGAGGTGGCTCTTGACCTGAGCTTTGAAAGGGATTAGAGGATCTGATGTAACACACCCTCTGGGATATCTCCCCCAACCTCCCCTTGTGAACTGAATCCCCCAGAAAGTGACCACTAACCTCAGGTTCAAAGGCACTCTTGAGCTCAAATTTCTTCTTTCTTTCTTTCTCTTTTTTTTTTTTTTGGAGGGAGGGGGCAATCAGGGTTAAGTGACTTGCCCAGGATCACACAACCAGGGAAGACTTGAACTCAGGTCCTTCTGACTCCAGAGCCAGTGCTCTATCTGCTGTGCCACCTAGCTGCCTGTGAGCTCACATTTCTAAAAGTATTATAGCTCGCAAGTCCCTGACCTTTGATAGCCCATAGACCCAATTAGCTTAAAGCAAAGACATAATAAGGATAGTAGCCACCAAACATTCCCCAATAAACCTGGGGCATGCTCTCCTACAAATGCACAGTGTCAGTGGGAAGGGTGGGCACAAACTTAAGAGTCCAGTGGAAGTGAGATGCATGTAAAGAATGCGTGACGCTAGGAGGAGTGGTTTCGTGGGTCCTTTCTCTTGGAGCATCTTAAAGCTGCTCCCCACTGAGAATACATCTCTGCTAGACCTGTCACTCAGCTGGGCTTCCTGGGCCTGCTCTTCCCTCCTTACAGGCCTAACTCCTCCTTCTACTGCTCTCTTCTCTGCTGCTGGGGATCACACACCTTGGAGTCACATGACTCCATTGACACTCTCCCTCCATCCCTCCCTCCCTCTCTCTCTCTCTTTGTATGACTCTGTCTGTCTCTGTCTTTTCTCTCTTCCTCTCTCTCCCTTTTTCTCTCTCCTTTTCTCTCTCTCCTCTTTTTTCTCTCTTTCTCTCTCTCTCTCTCTTTCTCTGTCTCCCTATATCTCTGTCTCTCCTTTCTCTTTTCCCACCTCTCTCCCCCTGCTCTCCCTCCTCCCTCTTCCTCTTCCTCTTCTTCCTCTCTTTCTCTCCTTTCTCTCTCTCTTCCTTCCCCCCTCTTTCTCCATCTTTCTCTCTGTGTCTCTCTCTTCTCTTTCTCTCCTCTCCCTCTTCCTCTCCTTTTCTCTGTCTCTCCTCCCTCCCTGATGAATATGGCCCCTTCTTCTGCTAAAAGGGTTGTTCTGCTTTGAGACCCCATGGCTGATGGAGGCAATAAGGGGAGAGAAATCCACTCCTTTGACCATCCAAGGCTGGCAAGCTTCACTTTTTAAAGACTACCAGGATCATAGCCAGGCAATGATGACCCTTCCATCAGGGAAATGCTTCCTACTTTGTAAGGTTATAATAGGAATGTCTTTGCATTTCATTTAAAACACTAACTCTTACTTTCTATGATTACATCAAGTGGTTTGGTGAAGATAAAGATAACTCTCCCCCTCCCCTTCCCCCATTATACCACGTGGCATGGAAGGAATGACTGCATTCAGGCATGGGGCACTGCCAATGCAAAGGTACAGAGGGAGGAGATTATATGTTGTCTGTG
This sequence comes from Trichosurus vulpecula, assembly GCF_011100635.1. NCBI lineage: Eukaryota > Metazoa > Chordata > Mammalia > Diprotodontia > Phalangeridae > Trichosurus > Trichosurus vulpecula. Next base: position 31,923,971 of record NC_050574.1, read on the forward strand.
AGGTACAGCAAGAAGACCAGTTTGGCTAAAACATGAAGTGCATAAGGAAGCCTGGAATAATAATCTGTAATAAGCCTGGAAAGGTAGAGCAGAATCAGATCTTCAAGGGTTTTAAATGCCCACCAGAAAAGCATTTGATCCTAGAAGCAATAGAGAGCCAGCAGGACTTTGGGAGCCCAGGAGTTAGATGAGCCGACCCATGATTAAAGAGTATCATTTTGGCATTTGTGGAGAGAGAGTAGGTTGGTGAGGAGATGGACTTGGGGCATGGAGACCAATCAAGAGGCTATCATAATAGTCTGGACAAGAAATGCCGTGCACTTGAACTAGAGAGCTGGTCTTGTGTGGAGCGAAGGGGACAAATCTAGGAGATGTTGCAGAGGCAAAATTGACAAGACTTCAAAGCCAATTGGAACTTTGGGGCTGTGGAGAGGGAAGAATCGATGATCACTTCGAGTCTGGGAACTTACGTGCCTTAAAAAACCAACGGTACCCTTAGCAGAAAGGGGAAATGAGGACCATAGACAGATTGGGGGAGAGGAAGGAGGAAAGGATGATTTCTGTTTTGAACACAAGTTTGAGGAGCCAGTATTAGAAATGTCCAATGGGTAATTGATGACGTGGGACTGTGGCTCGGAGAGAGCTTGTTCCTGGGTATTGAGATCAGGCAACAGATGAACCCATACTACCATTTGCCCTCTTTGTTTGCAAAGCCTATGTAAATAATCGCATATTTCAAATGAGTGGAAGAGAAGTGAGGAGGTTTCCCTGGATAGAAGGTGTTTTACACACTGTGCCTGCCCTGATCCCACTTAGGTTTTGAATGTCCTGGTGGAATCAACACTAAAAGGCACCACGGATTTAGCTGCTGGAAACCAGGCCAGCTGTGGCTGTGTGTGATTTATCTTAGTACCTTGTTCAAGAGATAACAAGCATCACTTCAGTAATTCTCATGACCAAGGGTTGTCTTGGGCAGGGTTTTCCCTTTGCATCTGGGTTTCCAGTTAGGATCATTTTAAGGAGAAGAGCTCCAAGGCTGATTAGCAATCTGAGTGCTTGTTGGTGCTGAGCAACTTTTTAATGTGCGTTTGCAATGAGTGGTTCCTATTGACTTAGAAGTGTAAGCAAGCAAAGAACCAAAATTTTTTTGAGGGGGTGGTGCAGGAGTCACATTAATGCATTATGAGTTCTTTCTTGTTGATAATTAAGGGCAGCTACATGGCACAGTGGATAGAGTGTCAGGCCTAGAATCAGGAAGTGTCCTGAGTTCAAATCCAGCCTCAGACACTTACTAGCTGTGTGACCCTGGGCAAGTCACCTAACCCTCTTGGCCTCAGTTTCGTCATCTGGAAAAGGAAATGGCAAAAGCCCTAGAGTATCTCTGCCAAGAAAACCTCCAAATGGGGTCACAAGAGTCAGTTACAACTGAATGACAACTCGTTAATTTTTTTTCCAGCCCAGGCAACTAACTGTCCTGTAACAGATAAACACTCTACGGGATCCCAACCTATAAGACTTCTGGGTGTAAATATTCAATGTCTTTGCAATTAAAGAGGCTAATTGATCATTGAATTTTTCAGCCTGGAATGAGACTGGCCCATATGGGTCAGGACATTTCCGGATTTGGGGACTTTTTTTAAAAAAACTTATTTTTTTGAGGCAATCAGGGTTAAGTGATTAAGGGTCACACAGTTATTAAGTCTTTGGGATCAGATTTGAACTTGGGGTCCTCCTGACTCGAGGGCCAATGCTCTACCTAGCTGCCTAGAGTTGGGGACTTTCGAGGGACCCTCTAGAAAGCTTCTGGAGCCTCTTTGTTAACTGGCTCCATCCTCCTCTTTTGGGCTGTGGTGGCTTCCAACCTCCCCCTCTCGGTCCCTTGCCTTTCACCTTCAAAGCCCCTTTCCATTTGTTCTTCCTCTAACTACGAACAGAACCCAGAACAGAACCTGATATCTGTTACAGTGCAGTTAGATGCCTGAGCTGGAAAAAAAAAGGTGGGCTTTTCTTTATTGTCTTCTCTGCTTGTAGCCTAAAAAGGAGTCACCCCCAAAGAAAGGGGGGAAATTTATGCCGGCTGCTCCCCTCAAGGCAGCTGTCAGGTGGCTGAAGCCCCGCTCTCCTCTCAAGAAGGAACGCCACAAACCAGCGAAAATAACCACGGAGTAAGTTACCCATGGTGTGATTTCCATTTAATCCAACAGATGTTTATTCAACAGATGTTAGAGCAAGGCGTTGTTCTGGGTGCCATGGCAACAGATATAAAATTGAACCCACCGTTCCTTCCCTCTCAGATCGCAGCTGGGTTCCAGGTTTGGGTCATTTTGAGAAAAGAGCATGGTACTTGCTAGTGATCTAAGAGCTCCTCGGTGCCAGGCAACCCTTGTGATAATGTATGATGGTAATTAATGACGGTTCCCATTGGCTTAGTGGCGAAAGAAGCAGATTGAACTCTATACTATTAGGCTACTAATTATGCCATAGTTTTTCATTCTTCCATCTCAGAAAGAGATAGCCTTTTATCAAAAGTTGTTTCTGAAGCTCTCAGTTCATAATATCCCAGAATTTCGAATCGGGAGGGCCCTCAGAGGTTCAGAGGATATGAGATTTAGAGCTGGACGGGATTTCTGAAATCACAGAATCCAACCTCCTCATTTTACACATGGGGAAAACAAAGTCAGAAATGCCAAGTGACTTGCCCAGGTTCACCCAGCTAATAAGTATCTGAGGTAGGATTCGAACCCAAGTATCCCTGACTCCACATTCAGCACCCCAGCCAATGACATCAGCGTGTTTTTCGCCATACTGAACTCTACACTGGAGAAAGAATGCTGAGGAACCTGACTGACCCTGGAACTGAAAGAATGCTTCAAGGAGGAGGCAATGAAAATTTCCCTGGAAATATCATATTAGAATATTGTAGACCCAGGACTGGATTCCATATACCCAACATCTGCTGAAGTTTGTCAGTGGCACACACCCCAAGAATGAATCACATCATACACTCATGTGTCGCCATTGACTTTCAGCTTCCCATTGCCCAGTTAAGGTGTACCCTTCCCCCAGCTGAAAAAGATTATCTAAAATGTCCAGGAAACAGTTGGTGATAGAAGACTGAAGCTCAGGAGAGACACTAGAGCCAGATATATAGACCAAGGAACCAGCTGTATTGAGATGATGGTTGTTATTTTGTTTATTGGTTTATGAACCCATCATGGATGATCATATATTTCACATGTGGTCCCCAAAAGGCAGTGTGAGCCTTTGAGCCCAAAGGGAGCACAGGAGCCAAAATTTCATGCCACATTACTGCTCTTTCCCTCTCTGACTCCTTCCATAGACCAAGTTATTCATAAGGGAGACAGAGAGTGAAGTGACATCATGTCCAATTTTGGCCTCTGCAAAACTTTGGGCTAAAAGGCCCAAAATGACTTTGTGGGAAAGCTTCTCCTCTTTATACTTGAGCTATGGAAAACTAAAAGTCACTGGCGACACGGAAAGATGTCTTTGTCCACTTCTCAAAGGAACCACCTGCCCAAAGAACCCCCTTATCTACATCCACACTGGCCAGGTCGACATGGCTGTCTGGGAACATAACCCCTGCCATATTGATGGGTCAGCACATAGTTAATGATCAAGAAACAAAGACCCAGGATGGAGCCATTCCACTTCATCGAGAAGCTGTGACCAAGACAACCCAGCAAAAAGGACCCAAATTTAAGAATAGTCACTGAAATGTAGACTCATCATGCCAGGACCCTTGAAGCCATCCTGGACTCTTCCCTTTTCCCTCACCCTCCCCTAACCAAATCTTTTCAGTTGTACTCCCACAGCATCTTTCTCATTGATCTCATTCTCTCTACTCAACCCTCTATTTCAACCCTTCACCATCTCCCCCCGGACTATAGTAGTAGCCTAATTCACTCTCTGCCCCATGCAATTCATGCTCTGCAGAGCTACCAAAATAAAACTTCCTCAGGCCAAATCATGACATTCCCCTGCCCAAAAATCTCCAAAGACTCCCTATTGTCTCCAGTGGACAATCTTCTAAATGGTCATCACAAACTAGTAGATCCCCACCCCCCACCCAGACATTTTGTGATCAAGTTGGTTGAAATATCACCATGTACATAACAGACTCTCTTTCCCCTCCCCCCCCACCCCACACCCCTCTCCCTACCTTTTTTCCCCTCTATCATGACCTGGAATGAGCATTAATAAAGGGACACCACAGCCCATGTTCACTCCATTTTCATGAGCACCAGAGGCAGTGAAGATAAACAAAGGTGGCCCATCCCCTGCCAGGTTCCGGTGCTGATGCCCCTAGGCCAAGGGCTCTCTGAATGCATGCAATTACGGGGTACATTCTGAGGGACTGCTATGGACTACCTAAAATGCCTGGATTGTTTTGTTCTAGTTCAGAAGAATACCTGATTGCAAAAGCCACCTTGACTAGAGATTTCCAAAAACAGTTTCGTAAATATGTCATACCATGTGTCATTGCCAGTGGAGACATTAAAGACAAGAAAGAAATGGTACCAATGAATTTCAGGTAGGAAATCCTGCCCGTGCAGTGTGGGGTGCCCAGTCATTCTTACAAACTTAAGGGATGTCCAGGCAAAGCTGAGGGGCTGGCAGAAAATAGTCATGTGGAAAATGCCCCAAATACTTTCTAATTTTTCTTGTGTGGTCCCTTACTCTAAGGGTGGTCATGATTGCCCTCCTAATGTCCAAGAGACCTCATGGGGGAAGATCAACTGGCCATCCACACAGGGCATGAGAAATTCTGTCCAAAAGAGATTTGGTCTTCTGGGTTTCATGAGACTGCTAGGATCCTGCTTCTCCTACCTCTAGTGTCCTACCTCCAAATGGACTGACGTCAGTGTTCCCTCAGCGGCCTGGCTAATCAAAGGCTACCCAGAACCCTGGGCTTCTAGGAGACCATCTAGATGGCACTTTGCCTTGGGAACAGCAGTGAGGAGACAGTGACTCCAGTTCTGCTCCCAATGACCGTCACATTTCCCACTAATGAGCATCTTCTTTCCAGCCTAAATCCCCCATCCCTTCCCCAAGCACACACCTCCAAGCCTTGTCTCCATTCCTAATAGAAAATTTGATCGTAAGTGTGCTATTTCTCCTCCTGGGTAAAATTTTGTTCTCTCTCTCTCCCTCCCTCCCTCCCTCCCTCCTTCTCTCTCTCTCTCTCTCTCTCTCTCTCTCTCTCTCTCTCTCTCTCTCTCTCTCTCTCTCTCTCTCTCTCTCCCCCCTCCCTCTCCTCAACATCCTAGTCCTTATAACACACTGTACCTGGAACTATACTGTCCAACGGTGGCTCCCTCTATCGTGGTTGCTTCAGACAATGGGAAAACCGTGTTCAACTTTGGAGACATTGCAGTCGGTAAGATCTGACACTGCCACTCTCACTTCCTTATGATCTCCCCCCATTCCCCACCCTCCCCCAGTCTGCTTCCCCCAACAAATCTTTTGCATTGACAAATTTCTAATCCCTCTTCTAGTCAAGCTTTGCTAATAATCACTCCCAACTGGCAGACAGTGGGTGCTTAGTAAATTTTTGTTGACTTGACTTGGCCCACAGGTCCCGTACTCCCCAGACCTCAGATAGAGATCACAGTGTTTGATTTGTGTTTGTTTGTTTCAGGGCACAGGGGGATCAAAAGGATCACACTCCAGAATGTCAGCTCAGAATACCTGGATGTATCCTTCCACAGAACTCCTGCTTGGGTGTTCCCAACATGGTCCAGCAGCCAAACTGCCTTCTTTATCTCTTTAAGAAAGGCTTTTGGGAAGTAGGTTCAAACCCTTCCTCTGCCAGTTAGCTACCCAGGTGACTGGGGACGTCTCCCACCTTCTCCACTCCTGTTTTTCCCTCTGTCAAACGAGGGGGCTGGAGGACCTGACCACTGCTCTAAATCTAGGATCTTCCTTCCCTTGGCTGTGAACTTTTTTTCTTCGAAAGCATTAAGCCACAAGAGGCCTGTGGACCTGTTAGGAATTGGAAGCGTCCATTATTTTCTGCTTCGTCGTTGGGCTAAAGCCCCTAAGGTACTAGGTGCTGGCAATAAAGTGGATGGACAGCTGGACCTGGAGTCAGGAAGACCTGAGTTCAAATCCAGCCTCAAATACTGACTAGCTGTGTGACCCTGGGCAAATCACTTAACTTCTGTTTGCCTCAGTTTTCTCACCTGTAAAATGAGGGTGATAATACCTACCTCTCAGGGTCATTGTGAGGATCAAACAAGAGAATATTTGCAAAATAACTCAGTACAGTAATTGGCACATGGTAGGCCCTGTATAAATGCTTATTCCACCCCTCAGTGTCCTCATCTGTAAAATGCAATGATAGCATCTACCTCTCAGGGTTGTTGTGAGAAACACATGAGATAATATTTATAAAAGTGCTTAGCACAATAGCAGGCACTATATAAATGCTCATTCCCTCCGCCCTCCCATCTGAACCTACCTCCCAGGGCTGTGGTGATCAAATAACATGTAAAGCGCTTCATGGACCTCCAAGCTCTATCTGAATGCTGGCTGCCATCTTCCTCCTCTTCCTCCTCCTCACTACCATCATCATCGTCATTATTACTATTATTATGATGATGATGTCTCCTTGACTGGTCTCTCCCCAGCTGGAGTTTTCGATACTGAATCCCTATGGCCCCTTTATACTGCTATGTCCTTGTCGTGGCCTTCAATCTAAAGAAAGCGAAGTCGTTGCCGTATCATTCTCTCCCCGCGAGAGTAACACGGTAAGTTCTTGCGGTCAAGGGAGAAATCCACACTGACCTTTAGTCTGTATGCAGATAAAGTCTCGGTGCTCATGTCTCATTTGGAAATAAAAAGAAATATCAGGCAGTAAGACAGCTGCCCCTTTCGTGGGGAAGAGGACAACCCCATTTTGCTGGAAGATTGCAGAGTCTGGTCCTTTTTCAGGGAGAAAAGAGTAAATGAATTCATGCTGGGACCTTTTGATTGGTACTGGCCTCTAGAAACCCCGTGCTCCTGCTGCCAGGGGAGACATGTGGGCCAGCCCAGAAAGGAAAGGAAGCTTTTGTCAAAATCCCAGAAACTAGAGGAAGTCTATGGGTCTCCAAGAAGTAGATTGTGAGTTTTCTCTCATGCCTTATCCATTCCTCAGGTTGGGTTTTCATGGAAAAATCTCTTCTTGCAGCACTGGCCCCAGGTCATTTCTGCTAAGCTTCTGCACCTAGAGGTGGGGCTGGGACTGATGTGGGAACTCTTGCCAGGATGGTAGTGGGCTAAGGACTTTTGTTGATCTGTGTGGCCTCTCCTTCCCCCTCTTCCCTCCCCTAAGGAATATGGTGTGGATTAATTAGCACTGATGGCTCATCACTGAATTGCTCTCACCCCTCTGGGTGATGTTACCCCATCATATGTAGCCAGGGCATTCCGACTCGATGGACCGGATTCCTATTACATATCAAATAAGAGAGTGGGGCTGATCGAGCTTAGGGGGTACTCCCAGCACTGACATTATATTATTCGATGACTGAAAAGAATTCGAAGCAAGCCATTTTCTTTTAAACTTTCTTTATATTTATTTTAATTTCAAACCTAAGATTCCAAAATTTAACACTGGAAGCTATCTTAGTTCTCAACTAAGCTGATGCCTTCCTTCCTTTTCTGCGCATACCTTCTCTGCCTACTAATATCCCCCCCTTTTTTTTAGTTCTTGGAAACCCTGGACATCATGTCAAAGAAAGGGACCCTCACCCTGACCATGGTGGGCAAAGGTGTGGCATCCACAATTACCTGCTCCATCGAAGGAGATGTCCTGAATATGGGATATGTTATTGTTGGAGAAACTGCCACATCGACGTTTAAAGTAAGTGAGCTATCGCTCCAGTACTTTGAATTCCCTCTGAATTGTAAGCCTCTTTAGGGCCAGCCATAGTCTGATGAGTCTTCCTAAGTCTTCAGAAGGTGCCAACCAACAAATCTGAACGTTTATTGATCTTGTCCTCAGGACGTGAACCCATCCCTGTGCCCAGGTTGTAGGGACTACTGTATCAAAAACAAAACAAGAGTGGTCTTCAGTATTCCCAAGAATTTACACTCTAAACCCAGGGTTCTTAATGGCTTCTTGAGGGGTCATGGACCCCCTGGACAGTCTGGTGAAACTTATGGATCCCATCACAGAGTAATCGTTTCAAGTGCATAAAACACATAGAATTCCAAAGGAAGCCAATTATATTGAAATATAATATATATTATTATAAATATATATTATACATAATTATATATATATACACATATATATATATTATAATAAAAAAATAAAAATTTTTAAAAAGCCAATGCTGTAAGCGTTCCTTAGAGAGAAGAGCTTGGGGGAAGAAGATAGAAGCCAACTCTATTGTCTGGGATCTTTCCTTGGTACCTCAAAGTGCCAGGCTCCTCTTCTCCACCTTTCCATCCTTCAAGACCCAGCTGCCTCACCTCCACCAGGAAGCCTTCTCTGATGAACAAATGAAAACCATTTATTAAGCTTTCTTTTAAGTTGCTATTTGCTAATACATACAATACAAATAGAAGAAGAAAAACCAGACTATTCTTACTGTTGAGATGCTTACACTGTAATTGGAGGAGACAACACATAGAGGAGAGTTGGCCTTCAGGACAAGCAGCATGACCAGGCATAGAAGGCCTAAGGGTTCAGAACAAAGGTGGCTGGCCGGGCCCAGAGGTCCTTAAGGTGCATAGCTAGGTCAGATCACACAGTCTTTGTGGGTCTGGAGGAGATCATGGAAGAATGGCTGCTAAGGGTTGGTAGTCTTCTGTCCTACCAGAAGGGAGAGGCAGCTGGTCACTCCCAGGTCATCCAAGTGGTGGAGTCTGCCATATTGCTTTTTTCATGGTGGGGAGTGGGGAGGGAAAGAAAACCCCAGAAGAATCTCTTCCTTCTCTATATCATTTATTTTAGTACTGTTTAATTTTGGTACTTGGTGATCCTTAAAACAAGGGATTTAATTCAACAAATAATTCAAATCAACGAGGATTTGAATATACAAACACAAAAAGGAAAGTCCCTGCCCTAAAGAGGGAAAGACCACAAACAAGCGCGCGCACGCACACACACACACACATATCTATATACATACATACATATTGTGTATATATATGTACATCTATGTACACATAACTCAAGGTAATTTGAGGCAGGAAAGACCACTAGCAACTGGAAGATCCAGAAAGACTTTCCTTAGGGGATGGTCCCCAAGCTGAACCTCAAAGAAAGCTAAACATTCTCACAGACAGAGGAGAAGAGAGTGCAGGAATTCCCAAAATGGAGGGAAGCTTGTGCGAATGCACAGAAACAGGAGCTGGAATTCCAAATTCAGGAATCAGCAGGTCAGCCAATTTGGCTGGAATATAGGAGTACCTAATATGAACAAGAGTAAGAAGAGAGAAAAAAAAGGGCAGAGCCAAGTTGTGCAGAGCCTTCAATTGGTTTACACTGCATCCAGGGGACAATAGGGAGCCGTCAAAAATTTTGAGAATGGGAATGACATTGTCAAATATGCGCCTTAAACAGATTATTTTGGCAACTGTATGGGGCAACTAGGTGGCGCAGTGGATGGAGTGCCAGGCCTGGAGTCAGGAAGACTCATCTTCCTGAGTTCAACGACATCTGGCCTCAGGTACTTACTAGTTGGGTGACCCTGGGCAAGTCACTTCACCCTGTTGGCCTCAGTTTCCTCATCTAATGGCAAACCACTCCAATATCTTTACCAAGAAAACCCCAAATGGGGTCATGAAGAGTCAGAAACAACTGAAAAACAACATGGGAAAGAAATGTCAAGGGAATTAACTAGAAACAAAAATCAGTTAGGAGGCTATTTCCGATAGCCCAGGCAAGGACTTAGGAGGTTCTGGACTAGGATGGTGGTCATGTCAGTGTAGAGAAAGGAAGAGGTTTGAGACTTGTGGAGACAGTATCAACAGAACATGGCAACTGGTGACTAGGTATGTGAAGGAAGGGAGAGTCAAGGCTGACTGTTGTGGTAAATTTGGTGCCTGCAACAGGAAAAGAGAGGCTTGGAGAAGGGTCAGGTATATGGAAAATGATGAATTCCACTTTGGGTGGGTTGGGTTTGCAATGCTGACATTTTTAATGCTAAATCTCATTGGAGATTCAGGACTAGAGTTCAGTGGGGGGAGAGAGAGAGAGAGAGATGGATGGATGGATATAGGGATAGATAGATGGATGATAGAGATAGGTGAGTGGATAGGTATTTAGACAATCAGATAAGCAGATAGATAGAGATGGAGATAGATAATAGCAATGGATAGAAAAGTTAGAGATATCGATACATACATGTGTCATACATGTATATGTGTATATATACATAGAGTTTGGGAGTCATCTACATAGAAATAATAAAAGCAGATGAAATCACTGAGGAAGGAGGAGGTGCAGTAGCTGTGTAAAATTTTTGAACTGTTTCATAAACATAAATGTGGCCCCTGTACTGGCTTGTAAGCACCTCAAAGGTAGGTATGTTATACACACATTTGGTGCTCGCTAAGTGTTTAAATGAATAGTGCTGGCAGTTGTCCTCCCAGAGAGAGCTCTGCCCAGTGTTTTAGGCTGCAGTATTTTATTCTCTAGCATAAACATGACCTTGCAGCATGGAATTGACCCAGCTAGATTTTCGATCTGTAGATATCTGGTTGCTTTGATGGAAGGGAAGGAGATTCCAGATGGTGGGAGAAGCAATAAGACTGAAATATTTTTAGACGATAGTCTATCCAAGAATGCATGGTATCGGATATGGCTGGCACAGCAGCTTTACTCTGCAAAAAAAAAAAAAGTAAAACCCTCAAAATGTTTTAATCATTCACAAATGTCACCTAGACATCCCCCTAGCCTCCTGCTTCTCCATGGGGCCAGCCAGAGGAACAGAGATTCTCCCAGTTGTTCCTTCTGCCCTGACAGTCATTTAGAGATGATGGATGACTTTCCTGGGGGCTTCTGCCCTGCTTTGTGACCCAAGCATGTGGAGGAATTGAATCTAATTTCTGCTTTCTTAAAGCTTCAGAATAGCTCGACACTCCCAATCAAATATTCCATCTTTCTGGAGAGCCTCTCCCTGATGAGAAATAAGGAACAGCTGGAGATGCCGGGTTTTGTCAATAACTCAGAAAGAAGGACCAATATCATTGGTAAATATTGACTCAAGCAATACCTCCAGGAGCACCCTCCCCCCCACCCTCCATCTCTTTAAGAATCAGTTGTTTACAGGATGGGAAAGTTTGGACAAATTTGGAAATCCTGCCTGAGAAGGCAATGGAGGAGTCGGGGTTGGGGGGTGGAAATGAGCCCTAGAGCAGAGAGATCCAGTCAATCTGGGTCCTAGTCCAGGCCCTGACACTAACTGGACACATAATCTTGGGCAAATTCATTTCCCTTTAGATAACTGTTTCTTCTTTGGAAAAAAGAAAGATTGGACTACCTGATCTCTAGGTCTCCTTCCATCTCTGCTCTGAGGCAGCCTACCCAGTCTAGTCCGGTCTAGTGGAGAGAGCCCTGGAGTTAGTTAGCATCTAGGGGACCTTGGTTCCAATGTACCCCTTACCACTTGCAAGACCTTGGTGAAACATGCAAACTCTCTAGGACTCAGGTGCTCCCTCTGAAAAATGAAAAGAGATTGGACTAGATGTTCTCTAAGGGCTCCTCTATCTCTAAAGCTTCAACCCTACGAGATGTAAAGTTTAAAGCTGGGCAGGAATTGCTTCTCCCTATTATAATTTGATGAAAGATGAATCGACCAGTTGGATTCCCTGAGAACAAAAGTAGGCTCTCCAATCATGTTCTTCCATGGAACTGGAAATGAGTAGCAAACGGACCTAGCCACTGAACCATCATGGTTGATAAACTCTGAACAGAAATACCAGTAGAAAAATGGCATTCCCTCTGAGTGGGTTTTCGTGCAGGTACTCCAATGTGATACCCCCTGTCCCTGTCCCCGTCCCGGCAGGCACCCAGAACTACAACGGCCGTAGCGTGTTCAGCGTCTCCCCAGTAGATGGAGTCATTGAGCCAGGGAAGACTCAGGACTTCACTTTGACCTTCAGCCCGGACCATGAGAGCCTCTACTTTTCCGACAGGATGCAGGTGATGCTGTTCAATAAGGTACAGTGCCCAGCAGCCTCAATGGCTGCTCTGTTTCCCCAATGGCTTCCCCAGTACAGCAAGGGCCAGTGTCCCCCACTGGTAGGGCTGAGCCCGACTTACCAAGAGGGAAACTAGAAAGAGGAGAGTCAACCATCTGGCCTTGGTCTTCTTGGCTTTAAAAGGAAGAGCCAGGGCACCAGGGCCTGCTTGAAGTTGAGCATCTGAGGCTTGGGCACCCAGCTGCCACTGCTCGGTCTTGACTGATGCAATGATGATCACCATGCCTGGTGCACGGGCAGCTAAGAATGTGGAGACCATGGGCCAAGTAAAGCAGCATCCATGGGCTCCCTCCTCACTCAGATGACCAGTAAAGCAGGTTCCTCCATAGGGGCATTGTCTTTGCTTACTGGGTCAGTGACTTCATCACTTGGTCACTAGGTCAGTCAGATTATGTAGTTCGTTGCAACTAATAGTGCCGTGGACAGAGCACTTTAGCTGGGGTCAGAAAGACCTGAGTTCAAATGCTATTTCATATGCTTTTGAGCTATATGGCTAGAGGCAAGTCATTCCCTCAGCCTCAGTTTCTCTAGCTGTAAAGTGGGGCTTATATAAGTGCCTACTTTACAGGGCTGCCATGAGAACCAAACAAGATTCTATATTAATGTGCTTTGCAAACCTCTGAGTGTTAGAGAAGAGCTGGCGACAGTGTGGACCCTTGGGAGCAGGCCCTTGGACTACCAGCTTGCCTGGACTCCAAAGGGTCCCATCCACCAAGAGCAGAGACCCAAGCAAATATGACAGCCCGTGGGACTGGGGCCATGGAAACACATGATTGGAGGGCCCCAAACAGCCTTGATTGGCCTTCAGTGGAACTCCAGTCTTCCTCTTCCTCTTCCCCTTCCCCCAATAGGGAACCAACCTCACCTGGATTTTGGAACCCTGCACACTCCCCATCACCCACCACACACCCCCTAGAAACCACAGGGCAGCAGTGCCGTCTTCTGTCCCTTCATGAATGCTCTTTCCTTAGGCCTTCATCACCTGCTAGCAGCAACCTGAATTCTGCCCTGCCTTTTGCCCTTCTGTAATCACGTTGTTTCCCTGGCTCCCCTTCTCTCTCCCTTCTTCCCATCTCTTGGATCCACCATCCACTGGTGTCTCTGAGAGTTTCCCTGTTGGTTCTCCGCACTGCCTCCACCCCCCCGCCCAGGCCTAGCTTTCTTTGGGGACACACATAGGAGCCAGATTGCTTTTCCATAGACCCCACTGGGAGAATGTGAGGTCCATGAATATCTGCTTTCCAACATGGGCCAGGTTTAGGCCTCTCCCAGGGAAACAGCCCTGCCCTGTCCTGCCAGGTGCTGCCTATGTGGACTGTGACAGCTTTTCATTGACACCCATAAGCCCTCTGAGTGGGGAGAGGGGGTGGTTGAGAGTGGGGGCACATCAGTGACAGGAGCCACCCATGGTCCTTTATCTCGTCCCAGAGAATGTCCCATCAGATCCTCTTGAAAGGGGCCGCAAGAGAACACATGATGTTTGTGGAAGGAGGGGACCCTCTGGATGTGACCGTAGAGTCCCTGGCTGTAATCAAGTCTATGACTGAGGAAGACCAAAAAGAAGGTGAGCGCCCATGCAGCTGTTGGTGGGAACCGAGCCCCAGCCTGGTCCGGGCTGAGCCTGAACCTTCGGCACAGTGGATGGGCAAGCCCAGGTCCAGGCCTGGGGGAAGCTGGCTGCCCTTTGGAGCCTGGCCCTCCCAGGGCTCTGGGAACCCAGGGATGATGCACCCCTTGGACTCTCCCCCACCCCATCCTGCTCCCACTTCTGCCCAGCCTACCCCAGGCCCTTGGGCTCAGGGTCAAATTTTGCCAGATCCCATCCCCCATTCTGCCAGTAGCAGGAAATAATGTGCTCTGGTAAACACTTCTAAACCACCAAGGCGGCCTCAGGTTTCCTTCTCTCTGGCTCCCTGCCCCCTGCCAAATCTTGGAAGGTTTCCCAGCCACTTTCCCAGACTTCTGATTTAGGGAGAAGAAAGGGGCTGGGGGCAAGGGCAAGGGGGCAGAATCTTGCTAAGTTGGCCCTGCTATATCTATCCTCCTCCCTCATTGCCCAAGCCCACCTACCCAATAGGTAGGGGGTAAGGAAGCCCTCCATACACCGGATTTAAGGAGAGACCAGGTGACCAGGCCATTCTACCCCCACCTAGATGCAGAAGAGATGAAGGCAATTATCCTGACTCTTGAGTACATCCAGCTGGATTCCGCATCCACTCCTGCCACCCGTGAACTACAAGTAGGATGTATCCGAACCTCTCAGCCCACTCTGAAGAAGGTAATGTGGCCACCCCAGAGCTCCATGGCAGCCCAGGCTCACCTTCCCCCACCAAGCCTTTCCATAAAGTGACAGGCTGTCACTGAGTAAATTCAATCCCCCCTCCCCAAGGACAGTCTGGTGATGCCCACAGACCCTTTCTCATGTTGTGTTGCCTACATTCATAATTGAAGGAAATACTCATTTTAGGTGGGTGAAAATACAGACACCCCTCTTTCCCCGTACAGATTCACAGAACCCAGTTAAGAGCCCCTGTTGTACAGATTTTCCCCCAAACTGCCCACATGCTTTAGACAAAAGACACACACAAACACACATACACACACTCCACACGAGAGTTCAGCTCTGATGCTGAGCACTTGGCCTGGTCCCTCATCCCCTAAGAAAAAGATAGGCCATGCCCCAATCCCAGAGCAGGACTTGTGTCCCTGGGCCTGGGCCTCATCACCCCATTCTCCTTCCAGTCGATAGGTACAGCCTCTCTGTGAGACCTTCCTGGATAACCCTCCTCCATTTTAGTGCTCCCTCTCCCATGTCAGTGCTCCCTCTCCCATGTCAGTGCTCCCTCTCCCATGTCAGTGCTCCCCCTAGTCAGTGCTCTCCCCCATGTCACTGCTCCCTCTCCGTGTTAGTGCTCCTTTCCCCTCCCCACTTTCCTGGAGCCCTTGGTTTGGGCCCTCACTCCCTGCCCAGTACTCTATAGACCTGCGCTCCTGCTGTCTCACTCTGGTAAAGCAGAAGCCTTCAGAGGGCAGCAACTGTCATGAGTTTTGACCTTATATCTCCAGAACAACCTGGGCCTTACACCATGCAGGTGCTGGGTTATTATGGATTGAACAGAGCTGGCTGAACCCATGGAAACCCCTGAACATAAAAGCCTGGGAAGAGGAAGGGACTGCAGAAAACAGATGGAGGGAGAGGGGCTTCAGGGGGTTACACTGACTATTGGGCCCAAGTGAGGAAAACTGCATCTGCTCTCCAAGCCCAGGGTCTGAGCCCCCACCCCAGCACCACAGGATGGGAGGGGGGCAGCACTGGCAAGTCACAGTGCTCCCCTAGGGACGAGGGCCAACCCTGAAGGACAAGCATCTCCCCCTGGGGATGAGTGAAGAGAGGATGGAAGGAAGAGAGGAGGAGAAGAGGGGAGAGAAGAGAGGAGGTGAGAATGGAGGAGAAGGAAAAAAGGGAAGGAGAGGCGGAGAGAATTGGAGCCAAAGGCCATTCCCTAGGGACAAGAGCTCTCCTTGCTTCCATAGAGTATTGACTTCAGCCTGGACAACATCCACCTCCTTCAGCATAAAGGCTTCACGGTGGAACCCTTCAGAGGAGCTGTGGAGCGTGGCCAGACCAAGACCATCACTGTGTCCTGGGTGCCTACGGCTGATTTCGATGTATGTGGCTGTAGTCATTGTCTGACCTGCTGCCAGGGCTGGGCTACTTTCATTCCTAAGCACGTTGTACCCAGAAGGGGTTTCTATATTTATCTACGAGCCAGTCAGGGCAGCTCCTCTCCTTTCGTTCCCTCCTCCCCTTCCCTCCTCTTTTCTTCTCTCCTTCCTTTCCCTCCATGCCCCACTCCTCCCCTCTTCTCTCCTCCTCTCACCTCCTTTCTTCTCTTCCCTCCTCTCTTCCCTTCTCTTTTCTCCCCTCATTCCTTTTTCCTCTCCCTCCCCCTTCTTTCCTCTTCTCCCCTCTTCCTCCTCCTTCCCCTCCTCTCCTCTTCCCACTCTTTCTACCTCTCCTTCCCTCTTTTTCTTCTCCATTCCCTCCTCTCTTCTCTCCCCTCTTCTCCTCCCCTCCTCCTCCCATCCTCTCTTCAGCTCCCCTATTTCCTTCCCCTTTCCTTCTCTCTTCCTTCCTCTTCACTCCTTCCATCTTTCCTTCCCCTCCCCTCTTCTTTTCTCCTCCCTTCCTCTCCCCCCTTCCCTTCTCTCTCTTCTCCCCCTTCCCCTTTTTTCTCCCTGCTGGCTTCTGGAGCCAGATCTGAAGCGGCCTTTGCCCTATTTGAACTCAGTTCAGAATATAAGCACAGCTCTCCTTTTAGACACAAAAGACCCTGGTAACTGGTTCAGAAAGCCAGGCCGCATTGAGTGGTCATTATACAAGGAGCTGATGCCAGAGGTTCTCAGGCTGGACTCTGATGTTGAAACAACATGTTTATGGAGCATCTGGTCTATGCCCAGAGTGCCCTGTGCTGACACCTAGACTCAGGCCGTAGAATAATTCACCATATTGCATAAGGCCAAGAAAACAAATCCTATAACTACATTGTACAGGTTGAACCAGCTGAAAGGGAAATCTCCAAGGAAGTGTGATGGTGTGAAAAGAACTGGCCAAGTCCTAGTTTCACACCTTACCTCCTATGGGACCTGTCAGACTTGGGCCTCAGACTCCTAATCTATAAATGAGACACTTGGAATCGACAGCCTTCAAGGCCATTAGCTCTGGACCTGGGATCTAATAATGATGATGATAACCACAAACAATCCACATTCCTATACTGCTTTAAGGTTCAGAAAACCATAGCTACCCCATGAGGCTGATCAATCATTCAAGAATTTTAAATCCCTATGTTTCAGATAAGGAAACAGGGCTCAGGTTAAGTTAACTGAGGCTTACAGCTAATAAAGTGTCTAAATTAACATATGAATCCAAAAAATTTTTAAGTAGCTTTAAACTACTGTCTATGGGGCAGAGTGGGGCAGGATCAGTGTTGGCATCAGACTGGCCTTCCTAATTCTGCCTGTCAAGCTGCTGGTACCTGAGCACACTCCAGCTGATGCAGGGGAGGCATCCCCTCAGCCCATCCACATTGATGGTGATCTGTCCTGCTTTGGGAATGCTCTCATACCCCAAACTGAAACCTACAGGACAAATGGAGGCCAGATCCTGATTCCAGCATGCCAGAACCCAAGTCCGTTTGGAAAAGAGGATTGGGGAAGGGCAGGAAGGGGCAGAGGGGCACAGCTGGAAAAAAACAAACAGCAGCACCACCTAGAATTTGGCACTGCTTAGGCAGTGGTGGGATTCAAACAAGTTAACAACTGGCTCTCCACAGAACCAAGCCGAGGTACCGCCACCACTAACAACCTGGTCACCAAACTCAACGTAAAATTAGGTACCGAAGAACCGGTGTGAAAAGGCTAAATCCCACCACTGTGCTAGGTGTAGGGCTGAAGATGGTTTTTTCCATAGCACTCCCTGTCCTCTGCTCTACCACCTCCCCTAATGTAAATTCTAAAAGATTTCCCTTATTGAAAGAATGCCCTTTCAGCCCTTCAGCCCAAGCTGCTGCACCCCCCAGAGTCAAAGTCTAAATTTAGTTCTCACTACCTTTATTGCAGCCTGATCAACCACTTGTGGTCACCACCTTCCTGACACTCCGGGGAGATGTGAAGGAGACCTATAGGCTCGTCTTCATCGCCCATGTGGTATCAGAGTGGATTCTGGGCACTTCACCCAAATAGGAACGTAGGTGCAGATACCGCGATGATTTCCCCCACCCAAGGTCATTGGTGTCCAACAAGGTAGGAGGACCCTGCCTCAGCCAGGAGTGTGCCTGGAGGGACCCTGGACCCTGGACCCGCCCTTGATAGACTTAGCTGCCACTGGGATTCCTCCTACAATTAGTTCTTGTGACATATGTAACCTTTGATGCCAACAAAAGAACATAGGCCTTAGATCAGGAGCTGTGGTCCAGAAAAAGCAATTCAGTCCAGCCCACCATTACTCTCCCTCAAGGACCTTTGCTATGGAGATCAGAGACTGTTAAAAAAAAATAAAGTGGCCACAAATCCTCTGATGATTCGATGTGTCCCTCTGTGTTGGAGCTTTGGGCAGCATTGAAGGGAGGGAGTGCCGAGGCCCCAGGACTTGCCTGTTGAGATGGTATCTGGCTCTCTGACAGGGTTTCTGGAAGTTTGGTCTTTGTAAGGTGGATGGATAACGCCCACCCCTCCTAGACTACCCAAGTCACTGCCCAGCATTCCAAGAGACACAACCTCAGGGAAATCCCAAAGCTGCCACCTGGATCCATGACCAGGGAGACCAACTACACCTACTGGAAACAGCAGTAGCTGCCATAGAGGGATAAACCCAGAGAACAGGGAAACAGGGGATAAACCCACAATTGGATCTACCACTCCAGCCCCTGGGCTAGGCATGGCTGATTAGACTGGATATTGAAGGAGAAATGGGTCCGCTAGGTCCCTCAGTGGATAGAGTGCTGGGCCTAGAGTCAAGAAGACCTGAGTTCAAATCCAGCCTCAGACACTTACTAGCTGTGTGACCCTGGGCAAGTCAGTTCAGCCATTTGCCTCAGTTTTCTTATCTGTAAAACGAGCTGAAGAAGGAAAGGGCAAACCACTCCCAATATCTTTATCGAGAAAATCTCAAATGGCGTCACGAAGAGTCGGACATGTCTGAAAAGTGACTGAACAAGGAGGAAATATTGAGAGATGGGAACTCAAGCTTTATTAGACAAGCAACAGGCATTAATAAACCTTCAAATCCAACCTCCACTCAGCTGTCAAACTAAGCACAAGTCTGACCAGGTCACACACACTCCTACTCAAGAAAGTCCAATGGCTCCCAATCACCACCAGGACCAAATATAAAATGCTCTGACTTTGAAAGCCCTCCAGAGCCTGACCAATCGTCCATCTCCTGACACTAAGCCTTTTCCTTGGCTGGCCACCATGCCTGGAATTGTCTCCCTCTTCATCTCTGCCTCCTTAATCCTAGTGCCTTTCCCCTGAGACTCCTCCCAATTGGTCCAATAGATATCTTGCTTGCATGATTCTCTTCCCTGTTTATTGTTGTTCAGTCATGCCCAGCACTTCATGACCCCATTTATTTTCTCGGCAGACATACCAAAGTGGTTTGCCATTTCCTTCTCCAGCTCATTTGACAGATGAGGAAACTGAGGCAAACAGGGTTAAGTGACTTGTTCAGGGTCACACAGCCAGTATCTGAGGCCACATTTGGACTCAGAAAAAGGAGTCTTCCTGATTCCAGGTGCACTTTATCCACTGCAGATACACAGTAGAGCTGACACACAGCAAGGTACTTAACAAACACTGAGGCAGGTAGGTGGAGAAAGCTGGAATTGGAGTCAGGAAGACCTGAATTCCAGTTCTACCTCAGCTCCTAACTCTGTGAGCCACAGCAAGTCCAAGGGTAAACATTAAGTGCCTTTAGTAGGTACGAAGTTACTCAACGTCTCTCAGTCTCAGTTCTTCCATCGGTAAACGTCCTCGGCACTTACCTCCCAGGGTGGTTGTGAGGATCTACCGGGATAATATTTGTGAAATGCTTTGTCGATAATAAAATAACGTGGTAAATGCCAGCTATTATTAGGGGCTCCCAAAAATCAGCAACAACAGCGTGCCTGCCCTCAAGGAGCGAGCATTCTAATGCCGGAGGCGACGTGCAAAGAGCTTGCTGAGTACAAGAAGTAACCAGTGCAAACAGGCTCCACCGGCGAAGACGTGCGTGTGAGCGCGTGTCCTCTCCGACAATCCTCCCCAGCAGAAGCCCCACCCCAAACAGCGAGACGCCCCGGCCTCCTCCCGGGCGCACCACACCATCCCATCCCCCTCCCATCACCCACCACCCACCACCCACCAGCCCGGGGCTGCAACTTCCCTGGGCTGGGCCGCCCGGACTGGGTTCTAGCCCCACCTCGGAGCAAAGGGAGATCAGATTACCCACAGCTAGGGCCCAGCCCAGGAAAAGCACACAAACACTTATCTCCAGGTTCCAGAGCATGGTCACCGGACAGATACCTGGCTGTGAAACTGTTTGATTTTCCACTGGGTAGGAAAAGCCCTCCAGCTAGATAGGCTTGGAATGTGAGCCTCTCCTCGCTCCCCCTCTGCCATCCGCCCAGCGGCTGCAACTGTTCCCAGGGACTTGAGGACTTGTCCTTTTTAATGATACCGGGAGCTTCTAGGATCCGGAAGCCCCACTCTGCCCAGTTATTAGATCTGCCTCCCTGAGGGCATGGCAGCTTCATTTGCGTCTCGAGTGCGCCCCTAGGACAGTGCCTGCCAAAAATGATTTTTGGATGGGGTCCGACAGGACTGAATCACTTAGCCCTAACTGGTCCTTATTCCCCTTCAGAAGTCCCACTGCGCTGACTGAGCCTAGTGGCGAGTGGCCGCTGATGTGCCAGGCACTGGGGACGCAGTGAACCCTCAAATGAGGGGGGTGCCTTCGTCGGGTACAATGGAGGGTCATTCCACTCTGCAGCCTACACCTTCTCAGGTGTGAACCCACGAACGAGGGAGGGGGCTTCCTCCGACACAATGGAGGGTCGTTTCTCTTTGCAGGCTGCACACTCCCACATTGGGAGGCACCTTCTACCAACCTGGGGCAGAAAGGGATGAGCTAGTTGTTCCTCATCCTTGGAGGCAGAACGTGCCAGTGAAAAGCGCTCTGCATTGGGAGTGATGGGTGCCTTCCCTTTGAACCCTGGCTCTGCCATGTACTAGCTGCATAACACTGGGCCTCTCTGGGCCTCAGTTTCCTCATCTCTAAATGAGAATTTTGCCAGTGAGCTATAAAATGAGGAAGTTGTACCTGACTGACCCTGGACAAGTGACTTCTTTCTGAACCTCAATTTCCTCATCGATAAAACAAAGAGGTTGGACCAGGTGGGCTCTAAGGTCCTTTTTGTCTCTAAAGCTATGATCCTGTGGAATGGAATGGGAAAACATGTATTAAGTGCTTACTGTATACCACGATGGGGAAACCAACAGAATAGCCTCTAAGGTCAAGGAGTTCTCCCAATTGGGAGACGACAACACACAATGATTTTGTCTGATATCCCCTTCCAGTTCTGACATTGTATTGATGGGGTGATGGGACCTGGGCTACTGAAATGTATGGGAAAATTCAGGGACTGGGTTGCTTTCAAAGACATAGTCTTTTCCTTTTAGGAGTCCAGGTCCCATCACCCCATCAGTATGAACAATCGTCAGCCTCAAACTACAGGCCCCCTGGCCACCCCATCTCAGGGCTAGGAGGGCTTTTGTATACTGCTCCAAACCTCCCCCTTCCCCACCCCTCCCCCCACCTCTGCATGATTCACTAAGACCTTTGACCTTGATATTGATCCCAAAGGAGAGGAATTTATAATCCCTTGCTCAGAGCTTTGCTATGACAAACTCAAGGTCAAAAAAATAGCCTGGAGAATCCTCTTCCCTGGCCCCTGCCCCCACTTCCACTTCTGCTTGGGCCACAGGGTCAGCTGTGACTAGGATGGAGCCTCAGTCCACATAGGTAGGGACATTCCTCTACTTCAGGGTCCTCTTCCCCTACCCTGGATAGATACTGTATTTGGCATCAGAAGACCCAAGTTTGAACCTCTACTCTTCAACTATCTGTGTGATCTTGGGCAAGTCAATTTGAAAGAACCCCTTCAAAATGTCGGGGCTGGACTGGCCAATCTGTAGGGTCCCTTCTAGCTCTAAACCCTGTGACCTTACTTTTCATTTCTCCTGGCCTCAGTCTTCTCATCTGAAAGATGGACCAACTCCTTGCCCTGCCTCCCTCGAAGGGCTTTTATGATGATCTATCAATGTGAAAAGGCCTTGTGTGCTACCCCATAAAGCAGGGATGTTAGGGTTTGGGGAGGAAGTGAGAGCCCTCCAGTTACTGGCACCCATATAGCATGCAATGAACACCAGACTTAGAGGCAGGGGGCCCTGGGCTTGAGACCTAGTTATGCGACTTTGGGTAAGTCACCCACTTTAATCATCCCTAGGATTTTGAGCTGAAATGGCAATAGAGCTCATTAGATCCACCCCCCTTCATTTATAGATGAGGAACCTGAGACCCAGAGGAGTGATGCCCAAGGTCACATTGGGGACCAGAGCTGAGATCCAGGACTCTGTTCATCGGGTCACACCATGACTGGAAAAATAGTTCATTGTCATTATGGGCCCTGTTATCCCCTTTCCCCCAAAGGTGCCTTTGGGCTTCACCAAAAGGAGAACTGAAGCCCCAGCACTGCGAAGGCTCCAGGCAGCTCCTGACTTTCCCCTGGCACAGGCTTTCCCCCTCTGCCCGGCCTCAGGGTGCAATCTGAACCTGGCAGTATATAGGGGAAGCTTCCCCAGGTGCTGAGGCCCCATGAATGGATGTTCTGTCCCGGGTTCTGTTTACACAGCTCACACTGCAGATGTACAACTGTGTCCCCAGGGGCAACCCACACCCAGGGCCCCTCCCCTTGCCCTACCTGTGACAGATGACAATGGGAGGGGAAGCAGGAACCAGAATGCAGCTCCGACACGTGCCCATGTAGGGCCTTGCCTGGCATCAACAGGCCTAGAGAGAATTGGGACAGAGGACGGAGGATCTACTGAATTTGGGGGAGACTGGAGACCTTGACCCCTAGCAGCCTGGCCTTCTGGCTCCTCCAAGGCAGGCACTGTCCTGATTTTCATCTTGGCATCCCCAACAAGAACTCTTCACACACACACACACACACACACGCACGCATGCACGCATGCACGCACGCACGCACACACGCGCACACCTTGACGGAAGGTCTGTTGAGTTGATCCTGCTTTTGTGACCTTGGGTAAGTCCCTTAGCCTCTCTGAACCTCAGTTTCCTCTTCTGTGAAATGGAGAGGGGGCGCGCTTGATCGCCTCTGAGATCCCTTTCATCTCTACATTTATGATCCCATGATCCTAGCTATGTGAACTTGGTCAAGTCTTTTTACTTGCCTGGGCCTCAGTTTCCTTATCAGTAAAATGGGGGGGAGGGGTTTGGACCAGGTGGCTTTAAAGGTCCCTTCCAACTCTAAACCTTTGATCCTCTGAGGTAAAGAGGGGTCCAATTGGTGCCCATAGACGGAGGATATCCCTATCTGCAGTGGTACGCTGGTAAATGTTTAACAACCAGCTCTCTGGGGTGAAAGGAGCAGTATACAGAGGATACATTTTTAGATTTAATCTGCAATACTAACATTTTCTCTGTCCACTCTCTTAAACCTAGACAATCAACCAAACAATTAATCAAGTCCTGATTTGTGGTTTGCCTATTTCTGAGGTGTAAACGCTCACCCTGGAAATTTAACAATCAGCTCTCAGGTTGGAGCAGGCTGCAGTAGACCCCTGCCTGTCTTTCCCATAGCAAAACAATCTCCTCCCCCACAACAGAATCTAGCTTTGGCAGAGATTAGGTAAGACTTCGATGTGGGGTGAAGCTCAGCCTAAGCCAGACCTGGGCCTGAGAATATTCCGGGTTCACCCTGACCCAATTCAATAACCCTTTGCCAAGTTGATACTGAGTGGGAGATTTTAAAGTTAGATAAGACAGGATCCCTGCCTTCCTGAAACTTCAGAACAATGGACTTAGAGTTTGGGGTGGGTGGGTTCAAGTCCTGACTCTGACACTCACTGCTTGACTTTAGACCTGTCCCTTTGTTCCTCTGAGACTCAGTTTTCTCAGCAATCAAATGGTCATGCTAATGCTATATTTTCAGTGCAAGTGGTGGGATTCAAATAAATTAACAACTGGTTCTCCACGGAACTGAGCCAAGGAGCTGCCGCCACCGCTGACACGACAGATGCAGGCCCCAACCCTGCTAACAACCAGTTCTCCGAACTCAACATAAAATTAGGTACCGGGTGCGATCCGGCTCAATCCCACCACTGCTCCCACCGTCAAGCTGAAGGCCAGTCCCCTTTACCCGAAGTCTATTTTTTCCCAGGCGGTCTCAGCCCTCAGTGGTCCTGAGCTCAAAACCTGCTGATGATTTCCGTCCATTCTTCAGCCATCTGCTAACTCATTGGGTAAAGGAGACTTTGAAGGGAGATATACTGCTACCAACAAATGTTAATTGAGGCTTATTTTGTGTGCAAGGCCCTGGGGATAGAAAGAGGAGAAGTTTCTAGGCCCTTAGAATCAAAGGAGTAGAAAGTAAGATAAGACGCGCTCACAAGCAAAGCAGATGTCAGGGAGAATGGGACCAGAGAGGCACAAAGTACCTGGGGAAATGGGAGCAGAGACAGAACGCTTTCAAGGAGCTGCAACTGGGTCAGTTTGGATGAATCATGGTACAGAAAGGGGAGTGATGTGGAATAAGCCTGGAAAAGAGTTCAGGAGTCAGATCGGGAAGGACTTTAAATGCCAATGTGGGAAAATTGTTTTTTATCCTAGGGGTACTAGGGAGTCACGGAATTTTCTTGAGTAGGGGAGTGTCTTAGTCAAACCTGGACCAGTCACCTCTGATATCTCTGAATCAGGTAGAGCTGTTCTACTGCCAGGATTTTGAATTTTAAAATTCCTCTCTGACTAGACATACCAGTCTTATCTCTCCCTCTGCCTCACTCCTCCAGACCCTGTTTATCCTTCCCACCCCAGCACCAGTCAGTCACCTTGACCTCACTTGCTCCCTTCACAGGCTTGACCCTATGGTTGATCAATTCAGGAACACACCATCTTCTCTCCTGAGGTCGCTTTTCTCTTCCTCCTATTGACTTTGCCAAAGCCCAGCTCTGGGCTCCCCTTACCCGCTGTCCTCTCTGACCTCATTTGCATGTCTTGAGAAAGGCACAAACCCATTGACTTTGCAACACAAAATTGGAAATTTTGTCCATCACAAATTTACATCTTCTCATCTCAATTGGGCTCTTGCTGCTGTGGAGCAATCTTTGGATTCTTCCTTGATTAGCAGGAAGTGCAACCTTGGGGAGAAAGCAGTGGACTTAAAGCTAAGACCTGGTTTCAAATCTTACCCCAGGCGTGAACAAACTGTATGACCCTGGACAAGTTGCTTCTCAGACCCAGTTTCTTCATCTGTAAAAAGGGGAAAGGGGTTGGACCAGAAGTATAGGACACATTTTTTAGTTTAATCCGCATTATTAATATTTTCTCAACAATCAAAACAACAACAAACCAAGCGCTGATTTGTAGCTACATGGTACAGTGTACCGATCTCCCCGCGTGGAGTCAGGGACACCTGAATTCAAATCCTGTCTCAGACACTTATTAGCTGTGTAATCCTGGGTAAGTCACTTAACCCTGTTGGCCTCAGTTTCCTCATCTGTAAAATGCGGGAGGAGGGTGAAAATCACCCCAAAATCAATTTTCTCAGAAATGAACTGGAGAAGGAAATGGCAAACCCCTCCAGAATCTTTGCCAAGAAAACCCCAAACAAGGTCATGAAGAGTTGGGCACAACTGAAATGACTCACCAACAATCTGTAGCATTTTCAGACTCCTGAGGTGTAAACGTTCACATTGAAAGTTAGTAATTGGCTCTCCTGTACGTGCTTGACCGTTCCTCCTCCCTGCCAATCTCACTGAACTCAGTGACTTCTAATGTCCCTTCCTACTCTGGGTTTATGATCTTATGACTGTGAGTGCCTGAGAGCACATGTACACGCACACACACACACCCATTAGGACCATCAGCTCCTCTACGGCAGGGACTACTTTTTCATTTCTTTGTATTTCTGGCACTTAGCAGTGCCTGGCTCATAGTGGTTGCTTCATAGATGTTTGTTGACTTGATAAACCTCACCTAAGCTGTCCCCCATTCCCAGCTCCTTTGTTCCCAGCTCCCAGGAGCCTTTTTCTTCACCAAGGCTTACACAAACACACCTTCTCCTTGGATCCTTCATCTAATGCCTCTGGGACCCCGACCCTCTAAGTCTTACCTCCTCAGTCTCTCCTTAACCCCCAGCTCCTTTCCCAATGCCTAGGTATGTTCTAGGACCATCCCATAGAGACTAGCTTGGGTTTTGGTCACTCCCAAAGGCACATGTGCTCTGGCTGGAGCATTTCTCATAGAAACAACGTGGCACATTGGCAAGTGTGTTTGATGGACCTGAGTTCAAATCCCAAGTCTGACACTAACTTTGTGACCTTGAACAAGACCGTTTTGGACCTCAGTTTCCCCCTCTGTCAAATGAAGGTATTGGACTAAGCTGGCCCCTGAGATCTCCTCTCCTAGAGCTAAGATCCTTCCAATATTGAGTCTATACAGTGGCCGCTGCACCCAGGGACACACATGCTGAACACTGAAAGTCTTGGTTGGCACAGTGCCCAGCACAGATTAAGCCCTTGCTGACTGACTGGCTTGGCACCTTCAGATAGCACAGCAGTCTCTAGGTACTCTCCCCCATGAAGGAAGAGGGGGCAGGAAAAGGGGAGGAGAAAGAAGAGGAGGAAGGGAGAAGGAGGAGAAAAGAAGGCGGAAAAGGAGTAAAGGAGAAGCAAGAAGACAAGGAGGAGAAAAGGAGGAGAAGGAAGATGAGGAGGAGGAGGAAAAGAGGAGGAGGAGGAATACAAACTTCTAGTGTCACTCTAAATGGCTTTCCAGTAATGTATGATCCCCAAAAATATTTAAATAAAATAACATAAAAGAATGATTACAGCTGAGTACATATAACCTGGGGCAACTACATGGCACAGTGGATAGAACTCTGGACGTAGAGTCAGGAAGACCTGAGTTCAAATCCAGCCTAGGCACATACCAGCTGTGTGAACCTGAGCAAGTTACTTCACCCTGTTTGCCTCAGTTTCTTCATCTGTAAAATGAGCTGGAGAAGGAAATGGCAAACCACTGCAGTATCTCTGCCAAGAAAACCCCAAATGGGGTCACAAAGAGTCAGACACAACCGAACAACAGCAATGGCCTGAACTCATATAACCTATAAAGAAGCAGCCCTTTAAAGTAGAAAAATCACTGAATTTGGAGTCAAAGGACCCAGATTCAAATTCAAATCTTTGCTCCTTACTAGCAGTGTGACTTTTGGTAAGCCACTTGAGCTGTCTGAACCTTTGCTTTCCTCATCTGTAAAATGAGGAGATTGCACCCTTGCAGATCTAGATCTATGATCTTATGAGCCCCTGACGTCCAGGAAACAATTATTGACTGGATATATCCACTTGAAAGCTACCTTGGCATCTCAAACTCAAAATAGCCCAAGTGGAATCCCTTTCTCAATCCAGATCTGTCCTCCCTACCTTTCCTGTTTCTGTGACAGATACCATGTCACATTTCCAGACTCAAGGTCATCCTGGATTCTTTCTCCCTCACCTTCCCTGTTTAATTGGGAGCCCAGTCTTGTCCATTTTTCTATCACTATCTCTGTCATCTGTAACTTTCTCTCTACTCATGCAGCTTCTGCTCTGGTTCAGGACCTTCTCACCAATCCCTTGAACTATCCCAGTAGTCTCCTAATGGATGTCCCCGCTTCCAGGCTTTCTAGTCTCTCCCCTCTCCAATTCACTAATCAAGTTGATATTCCTAAAACACAAGCCAGATGATGTCACTCCCCTGCTCAAAAACCTTCCTTGGCTCCCTAGTGCCTCAAGCATCAAATGAAAAACAAAATGACAAAATGAAAACTCCCCATCCTGTTATGTAAAGCCCTCCAAAGTCTTCCTGCTCCCTGCGTTTCTAAAAATATCATATCACGTAACAACCTGGAAAAACCTACACGACATAATGCTGAGTGAGCGGAGCAGAGCCAGGAGAACGTTGTGCACAGTCACAGATATATGGATTCCGTGAGGACCAACCCTGACATACTGTGCTCTTCTCAGCAACCTAAGGTGCAAGGACAACTCCAGGGGACTCACGATGGAGAATGCTATCTTCATCCAGAGAAAGAACTGTGAAGTTTGAATACAGATCGAGGTGCACTACATGCTCGCCTTTTTTGCTTCTCTTTTGTTTTTGTTTTTGGGTTGTTTGTTTTTTTTTTTTGGTTCTGTTTCTTCTTTCTCATGATTCATTCCATTGATCATAATTCTTCTCCACAACTTGACTAGTACATAAATTAATTCAATGCGAAGTCATACATGATAGTTATATGAGATTCCATGCCGTCTTGGGGAGGGAGGAGGGAGGGAGGGGAGAAAATCTGGAACTCAAACTATGTAGAACCGTGTGTGGTAAACTAAAAATAAATAAATTAATTTAAAAAAAATAAAGAAGCTATGTGGAATATAAAAAAAAAATGTCATATCATTCTCTTCCATGCCTCCTCCATTCCAGCCAAACTAGCTGTTAGCTGTTCCCTCATGTTTCATCTCTGTGCCAGTGACTGGAATGCACCCCTTCTTCACCTCTGCTATGTGCCAGGCACTGTGCTAAGCATTTTTTATAAATATATAAATGTCATTTGAGCCTCAAAAAAAAACCCTGGGAGATAGGGATTATCCCCATTTTAACTTGAGGAAATTGAGGCACACAGTAGTTAAGTGACTTACCCAGTTAAGTGACTACTCGCACAGTCTGAGATTGGATTTGAATCAAGGTTTTTCTGACTCCAGACTCAGAGCATTCTTCAAAGCACCACCAAGTGCTTCTTCCAGACTCAATTCTGGTGCCACCTCGGATGTGAATGATCCCTAGAGATACTCATAATTTGTCCAACCTCAGATTACTGGGCTTCTCCTTACTCTCATTCATGTTGTCTTTTAGCCTGAATATAAGCTCCCTGAGAGCAGGGGCTCACTCTTTTTCTGTCTTAGTCCCCTTGACATCTTGGAGTAGCACACAGTAGATTTTTTTTCCTATGTATGTTTTATTCCTTTTTAAAGTATATATATATATATATATATATATATATATATATATATATATACACACACACACACATATATATACATTAATTTTTTTCAACATTCACTTTTATAAGATTTTGAGTTCCAAATATTTTTCTCCCTTCTTCCCTCCCCTCCCCCTCCCCAAGATGGCATGCAATCTGATTTAGGCTATACATGTACTATCATATTAAACTTATTTCCACATCAGTCATGTTGTGAAAGAAGAATCAGAACAAAAGGGGAAAACCACGAGAAAGAAAAACAAACAAAAAAAGAAAATAGTGTGCTTCGATCTCCATTCAGACTCCATAGTTCTTTCTCCGGATGTGGGTAGCATTTTCCATCATGAGTCTTTTGGAATTGTCTTGGATCGTTGTATTGCTGAGAAGAGCTAAGTCTATCGGAGTTGGTCACTGCACATTGTACGTAGTAATGGCAACATTGTGCAATGACCAACTTAGACTTCGCTCTTTTCACATAGTAGGCATTAAGGCAATGCTTGGTAAATTGAGTCACTTTGGATCAGATCGAATGGTTGAGATTCATCCGAGCTGGAGCTCAAAGGAAGAGAAGCATTGCAACAGGCTGAGAGGAGACGCAGAAGGGAGTGCTTGGTGGGTGGGTGGCCTGAGTAAATGCATGAAGGCAGGAGAGGACCAGACAAGATCAGAGAAGCCACAGCAGGATCCCTATCTTGGAGTAGTTAAAGACTGTCACGGTTTTTTCCATTTGACCCCAGAGGTCCGAACTAAGGACAACAGATTGCAATTTTAGGAAAAATTGCATAAGGATTGGAGTAGTCTCTGAGTGGCTGGGGCTCTTTCAGGAGGTAGTGGGCTCCCCTTCCCTGGAGGTGTTTAAGCAGAGGCTGGGTAGGAAATCATGAGGGGACTAGAAGAACTTTGAAGTTCCCCTCCCCCTCCCATTTGGTAGATTGGGTAATTCTGTGATCCTGGGAACTCACATCTGAGCACTCTGATATCAAGAGTTAGTTAGGGGCTGACTCAGATCCCAAAGGCACTTATCAAAAACTTTAAAAGATATGCTTGTCAGTCAAGCAGTGAGCAAGTTACTAAGCGCGTACTATGCGCCAGGCACTGTGCTAAGTGCTAGGGATACAAAGAAAGGCAGAAACACCCTCAGTTCTCAGGGGGCTCACAACAAGCAAACAACTGCGTCCAAGGCTCTTGTTGCTGAGTCACGTCCAACTCTCTATGACCCCATTTAGGGTTTTCTTGGCAAAGATACTGGAGTTGTTTGCCATTTCCTTTTCCAGTTCATTTTACAGATGAGGAAACTGAGACCAACAGGGTGAAGTGACTTGCCCAGGGTCATACAGCTAGTAAGTGTCTGAGGCTGGATTTGAACTCATATCCTCCTGACTCCAGGCCCCTGTATACAGGTGATCTCAGAGGGAAAGTATTGATCTATAAGGAGCATGCTGGTTTACTCTCCAGGAGCTGAGCTATACAGATCCCCTTCAGGTTTCTAAAGGGACTCTGGGGGAGTTGACATGTCTCTTCTCTAATGCCATTGGCTCGAGCCCCTTTTTAACTGTTAGGTGAAATCAATTGACTAGCACCCACTCCCATTTAATCATTTAATACTAATTAGCTTTTACAAAAGGGTGGCTAGGTGGTGCAGTGGATAGAGCACTGGGCTTGGAATCGGTAAGGCTCATCCTTAGGAGTTCAAATCCGGCCTCAGACATTTGCTACCTGTGTGGCCTTCGACAAGTCACTTCTCCCTGTTTGCCTCAGTTTCCTCATCTATAAAAAGAGCTGGAGAAGGAAATGGCAAACCCCTCCAGTATGTTTGCCAAGAAAACCCAAATGGGGTCATAGAGAGTCCAATATGGCTGAACAACAGCAAAAAGCTTTTACAAAGCCATATTGACCAGCGCCCCACTTCTATTTCATCATTTAATATCGATTAACTTTTGCAAAGGGATATTTCCTTCAAAGATAAAGCAATAGCAAAGACACAATCATTTACTCCCCTCTAACCCTTCAGGGACGTACTCTGACCTATGCTTATATCCCAAGATATCTTTGTCTCTGGGGTGAGTGGACTCACTCTTACTCGGTTTCCTACATAACAATGGCCCCATTCCATCCATGTCTAGATACCACATGATTTCCAAAAGAGTCCTTGCTTGTCTCAGCTAGCCCAGGCTGGATCCTGAAGGTCATTGCTGAAGGTCAAGCTTTGCTCCTCTAAGCATCAGTGCTGAACTGGCTACCTAAGTCTGAATGTATAAGACCCAGCTCTCCCTTTGCCCAAAACAAAAGAAGGAGGCATTGAAGGAGGCAAACAAAAACAAACCCTCAGACCTGTATTCACAGGGCCCTAAGGTGGCCTCAATGGGGAGGGCCCAAGGCCTCTCCCTTTCTCCCCCCGCCTGGCCTTATCTCTCACTGGATTCCATCAAAAGTCCAAAAGATCTACTATCCACACAGCCAAAAAGAAGGTGGCTAAAAGATACCAAACTGAGGCTGACCTGGGATGTTTTGAAGATGCTGCTGGCCCTGGATCCCCAGCCCATCAGAAAAGGCTTCTTCTTCTCCAGGGTCTGTAGACCATAACCAGTTGTCTACACCTGCTCAAGTCACTTCCAGGTACTTCCATTACCCATCTTCATAGCTCTCCTGGAAGTAGGCTTCTCAGCCTCTCAACATGGGGAATTTGTATCTCTTGAGCACATTAATGCATTCTTTGCACATGCCTGCCTCTGTTATAAAAGTATACATATGTGTGCATTTGTGTATAGACGCATGTGTATGCACATATGTGTGCACGTGGGCAGATCTATCAAGATGCATGTGTGTGCGGATACCTCTCTCTGTGTGTGCATACACGCATGTGTCTGTATGTATATATACATGTGTATATGTGTATCAGTGGTAGGATTCAAATAAATTAACAATCGTTTCTCCACGGAACAGAGCCAAGGTACTGCTGCCACTGATGTGGTAGGCATAGGCCTCGCCCCTACTAACAACGGGTTTGTCAAACTCAACCTAAAATTAGGTACCGGTCCTGCCGAACCAGTGCGAACTGACTGAATCCCACCACTATATATGTCTGGGTGTATGTGTGTGGGTGTGTGGGTGTATACATATGTGTATATGTACACACACATATATACACACACACATATATACATGCATGAATGTGTGTATGTAGAGAATAGCTGGCATGTGTACAGATCCCGTCAAGATACAATCTCCACACGGAGGAGTGGTTTCTGGGAGATCATAACGACTAGATCATGCTCTGTAACTATTCAAGGCTGGCCTCCCACAGGGTTGGGAGCAGCCTTTTTCCATTGTCTAAATAGCCGGCCTTTGAGGCTTCTTCAGAAGGGCCTCACTCCCCTCTTTGCTGCATTCCCATTTGGGATGATAAGGTGGTACCTTCACTTAGGATGTCTGATGAGACCACACATTAAGGGACAGGATCTTAGGGCCTCCTTTGTCCTTCTAAATCCTTATAGCCCCTGAGAAACAGGCACAGGGCCTTGATCTTTTTTTCCATTTGTTTTTTTTTCCATGCTAGGTTTAAGGAGTGGGGTCTCTGACCTTGGGAGTTTCAAAGGCCAAAAGTCACTATCCAGGCTGGGTTTTCCAGGAAGTAAGCAGAGCATCAGTGGCCTGAAAAGCAAGGAGCAAACTCCCTGGGGTGACTTTCAGTACTCCAGCCCAGTGGAAGCCAGCAGCACTATGACCTTTGCACATGAAGGTGGTGGGTCTGGTGTGTTATGGAGGAACTGAGGTGATATATGGGGGACAAAGCATCCACAGTGCCTCAGTTATTGGGGAAAATGTTTGATGTTTGTTCTCCCTATATCTTTGAAATAAATACGCTTCTGTAAAAGCTACTGGATGTTAAGTGGACAGATTAAACTAAGGTGTTAATTGTTGTGTGGTCCTGTATGGTTCTTCCTGACCCCATTTAGGGTTTTCTTGGCAGAGATACTAGAGTGGTTTGCTATTTCCTTCTCTAGCTCATTTCACAGATGAGGAAACTGAGGCCAACAGAGTGAAGTGACTTGCCCAGGGTCACACAGCTAGTAAATATCTGAGGCCAGATTTGAACTCAGGCCTTCCTGACTCTAGGCCCAGACCACTGTGCCACCTAGCTGCCCCTGGCCCCCTAAGAATAGGGAAAATACATTAGGTGAGAGAGAAAGCAACACCCTACAAATATTCCAGAGCACCCTGGAACTCTGAGGGGTAATGTAAAAGACCTGGCCCTGAGGGAGTAGGGCCAGCCCATACATGTTACATGTATATATGTGCATGTACAAGTGCATATGTATGTAACATAACAGGTATGATCCAAATCCTGCCTTAGGCACCTACTATCTGTGTCACCTTGAGCCGGCCCTACCCTCTGGGCCTCAGTTTCTCCATCTGTCAAAGAAGGGGTTAGGATATGAATGCAGGTCCTCTTAGGCCCCAAACCAGTGCTCTTTGGTGCTATTAGGTGAAAGAGCATCCCGTAAAAGGGGTGGGGGCTGCTGAAGTAGCTATTTGTTGACCTGGGGTTTGTAGCCAAGATATCTGAACCTCCCAAGACTTGTCAAAACAAGTGACTGCTCTGCCCGCCTGATGATTCACCTGTGGGAAATTATGCTGCCAAGAGAAACCTAGAAAGTACTGCTCAAGAGGATGGAGGCCATAAGGGATCGGGGGAGGTTTCCAGGCCGGCTGCCCGTTGAAAGCACAGGACTCAGAAGGGAAAGGAGGGCATGGGGAAACAGACAGCTGACTGAGAGGAGGGTGTCTGGCAGTGGGCTTTGGCTTTGTATGCCACAGCTTCAAATAGAGGATCTTGGCCAGGGGCAGAGTGCATCCGAGCCAGGCCTGATAAGAATGTACTTGCCTAGAGTCTTGGAAATCTAATTGAAAGGGCTTTAAAATGATAAGGAAAGGGGAAGGAGAAATTATACGTCTATATATATATATATATATATATATATATATATATATATATATATATATATATACACACACACAGACAGATAGATAGATACATATACATACATACATACATGTCCACATAGACACATGTTTATAAAGATGTATGTACACACTATTGTTTATATATAAACACTTGTGCATTATAAATATTCATGCATAGCTATTATATAGATAGATAACTATACGTAGATATAGATAACTACATACACATTAGGACAGCTAAGTAGCACAGTGAATAGAGTACCAGACCTGGAGTGGGAAAGACCTGAGTTCAAATCCTGTCTCAGACTCTTACTAGCTAGGTAACCCTAAGCAAGCCATTTAACCCTGTTGGCCTCAGCTTCCTCATCTGTAAAATGAGCTGGAGATGGAAATGGTAAATAATTCCAGTATCTTTGCCAAGAAAACCCCAAATGGGGTCACAAAGAGCCAGACCGGACTAAAATGACTGGACAACAGCCAATATGTATATTAGGTAGGTGGATAGATAGAGTCCCAAATTCTTGGAATAGCTAGTAGAGTGTATACGTGTATACATACATGTCTGTGTAGATATATTTATACAATTTTAGAATTTATGCATAGATGCAGATATAGGTACCGTATAAAATAGCTACAACGCAGAAAGAATGACAGTAGAGATACCCAGAAGTTTACAAGGGACAGAGTCTAAGGAAGAAGCCAATAATAGGCATCCATGGCCTCATATACAAATTCTCAAGTGTGGATAATAAACAAGATGCATGGGAGAGCTGTGTTGGCAATCAAAATGGGCTCTTAGCATTCAGTTCAACCAAGTGCCCTTGAAGAATTTGGTCTTTGTTTCCTTCATTAGATTGGGATTCCTTGGTGACCTCCTTGCCTCAGGGGAGGGCTTAGTTTACATGGGTTTGAGTGGCATGTTTGGGACATCAGAGGCTTTTAGACCACGTGGGTTTAAGTTGCCTCATTGTGACGATTTTAGGTCACATGGGTGAGCCGCATGTGTGACTCACCCTTGACCCTGAAAAAGATATAAAACCAGGGGTTGGCTTTCTCTTTCTTGGAGCTCTGAGCCACAGGAGGAGTGGCTCGTGACTCTAAGCCAGTTGTTGTGGAGCTCCCCAGCTCCTGAACTCAGATGTTGATGCTTTTAAGTAACTATGAATTGTGATTTGGTTTGTTTCTAATGTATCTTTGTATTTGTATTTGCCTTGGTGCTGGCTTTTTCACCTGAACTAAGTGAGTGATATTTGTATGCTAGATTAAAGCAAACTTGTCAACCCCTTAACACTGCTTTCCTTAGTAAAACAGATCAAAAGAACTTGGGCTTTTGCAGCGTTCTGTGGGCTGTTTTTTGGTTTTTCACCCCCACAGTAGCTGCTAGCCGGATTGTTGAAACAAGAGCCTAATGTAAGGACAGAGATTTTACATCAGAGGTTTCAATGACACTTGGTTTGATGAGATCTGTGAGAGAAATAGGACTCTGGAAAGATATGTCTTATTTAAAAGAAATAGGATAGTTAAAACTGGACGTAGAGTAGTCTTGCATATTGAAAAGATATACCAAATGGGGACCAAGATGGAAGAGTAGAAGGAAGCAATATAGCTACACCCCTTTCACCACCATGGAGGAAAAAAATATTTCTCCAAACAGATCTAGAAAATGCACCAGAGACCAAACTGGCACAGGAAAAGTCAAGACAAAGTCGCAGTGAGTCATTTTTCCAGCCTGGGTCACTCTAGAGAAATAGATCTGTAAACACCTGGGATGGAATCTGGTCAGAAGCACTCCGGAGAGCAGCAGGAGGCTATGGATAGAGCAAGAAGAGGAGCTGGACCCAAACCTACATCCAGAGACCCATATTGGGACACCCCCAGGCCCATACCAGGCACCTTGTTTTAAAATGGTATTTCATTTTTTCCAATTACAAGCAAAGACAATTTTTAACATTCATTATTTTACAAAATTTTGAGTTATAAAATTTATCCATCCTTCCCTTCCCTACCTTTCCCTAAGATGCTAAACAATTTGATACAAGTCATACACATGTACATATGTATATATGTGTATATGTATATATATGCAAACATGTAAAACATATTTCTGTTTTAGTTGTCATAAAAGAAGAACCAGAACAACAGGAAAAAAAACCATAAAACACAATAAAGTGAAAATAGCATGCTTTGATCAGCATTCAGACTCCATCAGTTCTTTTTCTGGACGTGGATAGAATTTTCTATCATGAGTCTTTTGGAATTGTCTTGGATCGTTGTGTTGCTGAAAAAAGCTAAGTCAGTCATAGTCGATCATCTGACAATGTTGCTGTTACTGTATACGATGTTTTCTTGGTTCTGCTCATTTCACTTTGCATCAGCTCATTTAAGACTTCCCAGGTTTACAGGGAGGGGGGAGGAGAAGGAGGGGGATGAAATCTGGAACTCAAAAACTTGTGGAACTGAGTGTTGTAAACTAAAAATTAAAAATAAATTTTAAAAAAGACTTTAAAAAAAAGACTTCCCAGGTTTTTCTGAAACCATGCTGCTCATCATTTCTTATAGCACAATAGTATTCCATAGCAATCATATGCTGCACCTTGTTCAGCCATTCCATAATTGGTAGGCATTCCTCAATTTCCAATTCTTTGCCACCACAAAAAGAGCTGCTATGAATATTTTTGTACCTGTGGGTCCTTTTCTCCTTTTTATGATCTCTTTGGGATACAGCCCTAGCAATCCATACCAGGTGCCTTAATGGAGATGGGGAATGAATGGCAGCTTTGTTGCTTCCTACCCAGTTCCAGGCTGCAGATCCAAAGCAGGCTGACTCAAGGACCTGAGCCTGAAGGTGTTCTGGGATAGGGAGGTCTTGGGCAACATACAGAGAAAGGAGCCCATTCAGAAATCAGCATCAACCAAGAGGCTCTGAAACCTGCAGACAATAATCAAGGCAGCAATTCCAGAGCCAATGGAGTTTGCAGTTGGGTCACTCTGAGCCAGCAGAGATTTCCAGCTGGCTAATAGTGGCAGAGTCCAGACAGGGTCTAATGCTGCTCAGAACCAAACCCAGGTCAGGAATTGGCAAAGCTCAGACCAGGAGGCCTGAATTAGACCATTCTGGGAGGACTGAAAATTTGCAGGTCCCCAGCCTGAGCTGCCCCTGAGATCCTGGAACAACACAGGACTCAATATCCCAAGAAAGCAGCAACAGGATCATCTGAGACCTTCCCAACAGAAGCGCACAAAGTCTGTCTCTAATATCAAATCCAAAGCTAGAAAGTAAGATAGAAGAATGAGGGAAAAAAGAATCCCACCAAAAAGAGGTAATATGGTGACGAGGATGCTTGAAACACAAACTAGAAGAAATGAATGTTCTACAAGAAAAGCCTCAAACAAAAACACAAAATGGATACAAATTCAACTGGAATTACTGGAAGAAATGAAGCAAGAGATTTAAAAAAAAGAGCTAAAATGTTTTTTGTCTATTTATAGCAGCTCTTTTTTTGGTGGCAAAGAACTGGAAATTGAGAAATGCCTGCCAATTGTGGAATGGATGAACAAGGTGTGGCATATGAATGTGGCAGAATGACTATTGTGCTATAAGAAATCATGAGCAGCATGGTTTCAGAAAAACCTAGGAAGTCTTAAATGAACTGATGCAAAGTGAAGTGAGCAGAACCAGGAGAACATTATACACAGTAACAATAGTATTGTAAGGATGATCAACTGTGAAAGTCTTAGCTACTCTGATCCAAAGACTTGTGATGAAAAATTCTAACTACCTTCAGAGAGAGAACTGATGAACTCTGAGTGAAGATTTAAGCATATTTTAATTTTTTCTTTATTTTAATAGGTGTATTTTGTGTATTTTCTTTTGCAACATGACTAATATGGAAATATCTTTTGCATGACCACATGTATAATCAACATCATATTGCTTGCCCTCTCAAGAGGTGGATAGGGGCAAGAGAGAGAGAGGGAGAGTATTTGGAACCTAACATTTTAAAAAAATGAATGTTTAAAAAATCAATGTCATTGAGAAATAATGAAATAAATAAAACATATGAAATTATCAGTGAAATGAAAGTACTAGAGGAAAAAAATGGAAAAGAAATGAGCTGTGGAAGAAAG
This sequence comes from Trichosurus vulpecula, assembly GCF_011100635.1. NCBI lineage: Eukaryota > Metazoa > Chordata > Mammalia > Diprotodontia > Phalangeridae > Trichosurus > Trichosurus vulpecula. The sequence continues at coordinate 31,962,139 of NC_050574.1, forward strand.
AATTGGAAAGGCAATTAACAGTTTGGCACAAGAGGGAAAAAAAAAAACTTTGCCCAAACAACAAAGTCCCTAAACACTAGAAATAACTAAATAGAAGCCAATTACTTCATGAGACAACAAGAAATGTTAAAACAAATTAAAAAGGCTGAGAAAATAAAGAAAAATTAAGGCATCTCGCAGGAACAACAACTAACCTGGAAAATAGCAAAAATTCAAGAATCAATGGACCACCTGAATGGCATGACCAAAACAGAACTCTAGACATCTATTCTAAGAAATCTTAAAAGAAAATTGCCTAGTGATCTTATGGAAAAAGAAAGAATCTACCAGCCACCTTCTGAAGTAAACTATCAAATAAAAACTTCTAAGAAAATCATAGCCAAAATCCAGAACATCTAGGTAAAAATAATAATAATGATAATAAATAACTACAAGCAGCCAGGAAGAAAGAATTCAAGTGCTGAGGAGCCATAGTCAGGATCACACACAATTTTTCAGCCACTACTAACAAAGAGCAGAGAGCTTAGAATACCATATTCCAGAATGCAGAGGATAGAGGCTTACAGCCAAGAATAACATATTCAGGAAAACATCATAATTCTATAGGAGAAAAATGGACATTTAATTAAATAGAGGACTTCCATGAATTCCAGAACTGTGGAGATACTTTGAAGTTCAAACACAGGAGCTAAGAAAAACATGAATGAACAATGATAGAGGACTAAACAAAGATAAACTGCTTACATCCAAACATGGGGAGATGATACGTGTGTTCCCACTGAACCCTATCATTATCAAAGGTCATAGAAGGAATCTGATTAGATATAATGTCTGGGAATAGTACTGTTACAACTTGATATAAGAAGGAGAAAGAAATACAGTAGGAGAGGAGGGAAAGAAAGGTTAGGGGAAATTATTCCACATAATTGGGAGAGTCAGGAGGCACAGTGGATAGAATGCCATGCCTGAAGCCAGGAAGATTCATCTAGTTGAGTTCAAATCTGGCCTCAGACAGTTACTAGCTGTGGGACTTTGGACAAGTCACTTAATCCTATTGGCCTCAATTTCTTCATCTGTAAAATGAGCTGGCAAAGGAAATGGCAAACCACTCCAATATCTTTGCCAAGAAAGGAAGAGTCAGACACAACAGAAAAGACTTAACAACAACAAAAATTCCACATAATCAGGGTATACAGGTAGACATCTATGTAAACAAGGAGGAGGGAAGTGATTGACACTTGAACTTCAATCTCACCTGCATTGGTTGGTCAAAGGAAGAGAAAATACACACATATACACACAGCTAGGGACAAAAATACACCTCACTCAAGGGAAATGGGAGAAGGGAGAAAGGGATATTGGTGGAAGATTAGTTTAAGGGAGGGACTAATTTTAAGCAAAACAGACTCTAAGGATATGCAAAAATATGTATAGCTCTTTTTAAGGTGACAAAGAATGGAAATCTGTGGGAGTGCCCACATATTGGGGAATGGATGAACAACGAATGGTATATAAATGTGATGGAATACAATCATGCTGTAAGACATGATGGAGGGGATGGTTTCAGAGAACCATGAAAAGACTTAGCGAAGTTAACAGAACCAGAAGTGTTTATAAAGTGACAACAAAATGGTAAAGACAAACAATTTTAAAAGAATTACTAACTCTAGTTGGTAATGATCAACCATGACTCTAGAGGACTCAGAATGAATCATGCTATCCACTTCCAGATAGAGAGATGAAAGATTCATAATGCAGTACCAGCCCTGGAGTCAGGAGGACCTGAATTCAAATATGGCCTCAGACACTTGACATTTACTTGCTGTGTGACCCTGGGGAAGTCATTTAACCCCAATTGCCTTGAAAAAAAAGACTCAGAGTGCAGAATGAGATTGGGGGGGGGGGGCGTGATGTCAAAATTTGTTTTCCTTAACTATGCATGTTTCCAACAATGGTTTTGTTTTCCTTTCATTCTCAATTGGGGTGGGGAGGGGAGAGTGGAGGTGGGAGAGAGAAAAGATAGATGGACATGTTTGCTGATTTAAAAAAATTTTGAAGTTAAAAAACAAAGGAGAGATAAACCCATGTGAGGAAATCCAGGAACCAGAAGGGGAAAGTATGGCAGAAAACATTTGGATGAAGGTCCAGAGAAGCAGAAACAGACATTATATTATCATTGGCCTATGCTGTACACCAAAGTTGTCAAACACGCGGTCTTCTGATTATCTGTGGCTTGCAACACTCCTACGTGCCCTAGAACCCTGGAGAGATTACAATGTAATTGGGAAATATTTAGCAAAATAAGCAAAAATGCAATAAAACATGTTGTTTAGTCATTTTTCAGTTGTGTCCAACTCTTCCTGAACCGTTTGGGGTTTTCTTGGTGGAGACAATGGAGCGGTTCATAATTTCCTTCTCCAGCTCATTTTAGAGATGAAGAAACTGAGGCCAAGAAGGTTAAGTGACTTGTCCAGGGTCACACGGCTAGCAAATGTCTAAGGCCAGATTTGCCCTCAGGAAGATGAGTATTCCTGAATCCTGGCCTGGTGCTCTATCCATTATCCTCTCTACATACATAATGTTAATATGTGGTTATCTAAGTCACTGTGCACTTCCAGAGATCCTCCTGTATGGTTTAGTGCCCCCCTTTTCTAACTGAGTTTGATACCACTGCTATAGACCACCTAGACAGAAAGAGGACATAGATGAAGAGTTCCAGAAATAGACCACAAGCCTAGCACAGGGGCATGCTATATAGCCATGGTGGGGGACTTGAATTAGAGAGGCATCTGTGTGAACTGTCTACCAAAGGTAGGGCAGCTAATGTCTTGACTTGGCTTCATGATGATTTAGTTCTTCAAAATATGAATGAGCTCTTCTCTCAATGTTGCCTGCATTGTCACGTGCAGCCACTGTATCCCTTGTACTTGCTTAATTGTTTTTCTTCCTCATAAGGGAGAATTCAATGAAGAAGGATGAGGAAAGAGAAAGGGGACAGGCAGGTATATACAGAAATGACTGTGATATAAAACAAGAGATACTGATAAAATTTATTTTTAAAATATACACATGTTTTAAAAGGTGGAATAACCAATAGAGGGACATCCTATACTGGTTCCGATTCTCATCGCCAACAGTTTGTTGGAACCTTGGAAGTGGCTATTCCATCTTAGGATACAAGAGAAGAAAACTAGTTACAGCCTGATTATATACCCTAGATTTTGGGACATTATCATTCAAAGGGCTCAGAGACTCCTCCCTAAAGGCTATTCACTGAATGTTGAGTCCCTCTCAGAGATTACCATACTTTTTTTTAATTATTAAAAAGTAATTTCATTTCCTGGAATAAGTCTCCTTCTTAGGAATTACACAATTAACTGGATGTCCAATTACAGAATCCACTCATTCCAAAAGAACCAACACCTTCAACTAAGATCAGGGCTTAACCTTGAATGTCTTATGAGAAATGTTATTTTTTGATCCAGATATGCTAGAAATCACAACATTCACAGGCCAGCGTGAACATAATTACAGTCAAGAATTCAGATGTCCTCTATTTTTAATTCAAACATCAAACCAATAACTTCTTTCTCATTGTCTTTGGTTCCCTAGATGCCCTAAATAAACGACCAAATCTGTTTAACCACTTGAAAGGCGATGTTAAGTCGGTAGAGTTGGTGGGTGATTTTAATCTAATTTTAGCTGGACAATCAAATACCCTGTTTTAGGGAAGCCTGTGTGTGAGTGATAGAAGTAGAGAAAAAGCTAGCGAGTTGGCTCCCTATCCTAGGAGGAAGGCAGGGGTAGACCCAGCATGGCCTAGAGCTACAAGAAGCTCTTAGATTTAGACTCTTAATTGCCACTCATCTCAATGGCTACATCCAGTCTCTGAGCAGTTGTTGGTGCATTCAAAAGCCTTCCAGCTGGTAGTTTTCTTTCTTGGGGGTGGTGGGGGGTGGTAGTAGTGGTGGAGCAGGATTGTGGTAGATAGGAGTTGAGATGTTCGCACTTGCCCTTTGTGTCTAGAACAGGGTTAAAGTGGATTAGAGTTTCGTTTTTGTGTTTATTTGCTTGTTTTTTTAACCTTTGTTGTTGTCTTGTCCGTGTTGTTGCAGTTGCTGCTGCTGCTCCTCAGCTGTTTTTCAGTTGTGTCGCACTCTTCATGACCCCATTTGGGATTTTCTTGGCAAAGATACTGAAGTGGTTTGCCATTTCCTTCTCCAGCTCATTTTACAGATGAGCAAACTGAGGCAAACAGGGTTTAGCAACTTGTCCAGGGTCACACAGTTAGTAAGCATCTGAGGCCAGATTTGAACTCAGGAAGATGAGTCTTCCCGACTCCATGCCCAGGACTCTATATATTGTGCTGCCTAAATAGATTTTTTTTTTAACTTGGGCATGTAATTCCTTATATTTTAGTCCATTTGAGGAATGGGAGAGAGAAAGCGAATGAGTTGGACTTTTAATTATCTATGTTCATAAATTCACTTTACAAACACTTATCTTTGGAATAAATGAATTTTCACATGAAAAGAAAAAAAGAAACCTTCCCATTTGTGGGGCCCTGATCGTAATGCTTTCCCTGACTTGTCTCATATACCAGCTCCCATCTCTATGAAAGTCCCCTTTGGGGGCTGCTGTGAGTTGAGCATAGAAAGTGAAAAACAGATTTTCTTTCTATTATTAGATCAAGTTACAGCAACATAGTTTAGGGAATGGGAGAAGCAATTATACAACATATTACATGACCTTTCAGAAATCAATCCTGGAGTTTATGGCTAGAAAAGAAAGCTGCCTCAAACTTAGTTTATGGTGATGACCCAATCAAAATCAAATCTCATTTTCTCTGGTCCATCCCAATTCTGTACGTTCTTGTGATGTTGCTCAGAAAGGACCAATGGCATTGCAGATGATGTTTTCACTTGCTGATGAACAGGATTTCAGAGACAGAATTGTATAAGCCATCAGCCTCACTCTCCCAGAGTCATCAAAGTCCAGTGGAAAACAAAAGTCGTGATGACTAGCAATGGCCCAGGGTGCACCTTGGAATCTTCAATGTCTTCTTGTGATATAGCTAGCCTATATTAAATTGATGACATTTGGTATCAGAATCCAGGATCCTATGTATCTTCAGGACTAGCTTAAGCTCAGAGAGGACCCTTTCCCAGGGCAATTGTCAAATAGAGTAAACCCCACAAATTCCCTCCTATTCCAAAACCTCACAGCCTTGAGGATACGGCAAAGGCCAGCCAGAGCTGCCTAAATCAAAACTCCTTCAAACTGATGATATTCAGGAATGCCCTAAGACTGCCAGGATTTCCTCTCTCTTTTCTCCTCTGGGCTTCTTAATCAAATTGATTACTTTCCAAGATTATGAACTGTTAGTTTCTCTACTCTTTAAGAATTTCAAACATTCAGGTATAAGTTAGCACTTAGGAGACTCATACGAGACTCAACTTTCCTTTTATTTATGCTTTTTTTACATTTTCCAATCTAGGTTAATAATATTTCACAATAACTTGTAGGCAGCTAGGTGGCACAGGGGATCGAGTGCCAAACCTGAAGTAAAGAAGATTCATCTTCATGAGTTCAAATCTGGCCTTAAACACTTACTAGCTATATGATCTTGGGCAAATCATTTAACCCTGTTTGCCTCAGTTTCCTCATCTGTCAAATGAACTGGAGAAGGAAATGGCAAACCACTGTAGTATTTCTGCCAAGAAAACCCCAAATAGGGTCACAGAGAGTTGGACATAACTGAATGATGACTGATTGAATCTGGGTTAATAATATTTCACAACAACTTGACATTCAAACCAGAAATATGACTATAAACCAAGTGCCAAATACAGTGATAGGAAGTAGTCAGTAGCATGGTATAGTTATTTACTGGCTAAATTCTTCCAACTCACTCCTTCTCCTTAAACATTTCCCTTTGGGAAAAGGGATGGAGAGGATTGTGCAAACATCCAGTCGTTGGGTTCACTGCTTGCTTTGGAAACCCTGCATTAAAGAAAATCATTCCAAAGTCTCTTTAAGATTTCATGGCATTCCTGGCCTTTTCCACATCTCAAATATTCAGAGTCATCAGAATCTAACTGGTCACAAGTTTGAGTTAGTTATTTATCCAAGATGGCTCTGCATTGCCTTGTTCTCAGAAGACTGGACTGGTTTCTGTGACTAAATTTCAGTATTGTCTCTGGAGGGAGTCTAGGATCTTCTGAAATGTAGAGGAATTGGGGGAAATGTCTCTTTCTGTCATCATACAAAGGCTGAGTTCCTGGTACTAATACTCGAAGCTCCTCTTGGTCTGGATATCACCCAAAAATCTTTTGCAAGCCCCCACCTTCAAAGAGTCCATTGAAGCTTGGAATCAGAGGCTTAGCCTCTTCTCTGTCTCAGGACAAAGGCTGGCCAAACAGGTCAACTCAACTCATGGAGCTCTTTTTCCAAGGCAACAAACTCCGAATGCTAGGGATGCTCTTCCTGTTTTAAAAATGATGAAAATATGTGTCGGAATTTACAGTTTTCATGAAAACCTCTGAGAAGGTTTCATGAAAACCTCCTGTTCTTCCTCTGTACTTCCAGTTCTGTTGTTTTCAGTGTTCTAGAAGTACATGGACTTCTGAATTTAGAAGAGTTTCTGCTATTTCAAACTCTTTGGGGAACACCAACTGCAAGGCATCTTCCTCCACATAACTTCTGCGCCTCCACTTGCCATCCTGCTCCTGCTACGTGACCCAAGATCACCACTGTTTTAGGAGCCCCAGCCATGCTGCTCCCTTCATTCCCAGTCCAACTCACTCTCCTGTCCAGCCTCCCCAATACTTGCCTTGCCACTTTGTACATCTCCTCACCCTTCCTTCTACTTTGATTTCCAGCTCCCCTTTTTGTTTTGTCTCCCCCTATTAGAACGTAATCTCTGTTGAAACAAAATTTTGTTTTCTTTTATTCATATCCTAAGCATTTAGTGTGGTACTGGCACACAGCAAATACTTAATAAAATCTTTGGGGAAAAATGTTAATATAATATTTTATTTTTCCCAATTACATACATATTAAAACAATTATTTAAAATTTTTTAAAGTTTTGAGTTCCAAATTCTATCCCTCCCTAACATTTTTAAATAAATCTATCCATCCATCCACCCATCCATCTATCCATCATCTATCTATCTATCCATCCATCCATCTGTCTTCTGTCTGTCTATCAGAGAAATAACAGAACCCCTTAGGTTAACTTCTTCAGGGAAAGTCAGCACAAGCAAGATAGGATGCTCTTTCTCTGAAAACAGAGAAACAATTCTGTTGGAAAGGAAAAATGGGAGTTATGTAAAGAGATCTATCTGTATGAATGCCTAGGAATTCATTAACTTAGATTTTTTTAAATGTAATTGATGGAATAAATTGTAATAAATGAAAGGTGGAAGCAAAGTCAGGTAAGAAAGGAGGAATATGAAAGAATGGGAAGGTCCTGTAAGAAGTGTTGCTGGGGCAGCTAGGTGGCACATTGAGTACAGCACCGGCCCTGGAGTCAGGAGGACCTGAGTTCAAATCTGCCCTCAGACATGTACTAGTTGTATGACCTTGGGCAAGTCACTTAACCCCAATTGCCCTGACAAAAACAAACAAACAAACAAACAAAAAAGTGTTGCTAATGCCTAAACTCAGAATGAGCAGAGAGACTGGCAAGGCAACCTAATAATAATGGAAAGGTTTAGTTTGGGGTGTTTGTTTCTTTGTTCATTTGTTTGTTTTAAGCTATATTGGGGGAGGGAGGGGAAGGAGGATCCCTGTTAAGTATTCATGATTGATAAAGTAAGGAATGACTTTGGAAAGCAGAATTGCCGGTTAAAGTTCCCCCACTCCCGACCAGATTTCTCCTATGCTTACATTAGGATCATGTAAGATGCCTTGATAAATGCAACCAGAGAAACCTCTGTTCCATCATCTTCTGATTAACAGTTTGATGCAAAGCACAACCTTCGGGCATTCATGTTTGCCAATGAAAGTACCACTGTAGGGGAAGGAGGAAGCAGCCAGGGGTATCCTGGAGTCCAATCGTATGAGCTCACTAGAGATGACTGTTAAATTTTCAGTGGGAGCATTTGCACCTTGGAAATCAGTAAATGCTACAAATCAGGGCTTGATTTAGTGTGTGTGTGTGTGTGTGTGTTTTTAGACTTTTCTAGACTTAAGAAAATGATGGAGGAAATGTTTTTTAAAATATTGATTAAATGTGAAAATGTATCCTGTGTACATTTTTCTTCTAGAGAGCTGGTTGTTAAACATTTACCAACACACTCCTGGAGGAGGTGGTCATCCTGTACAGAAGAGTGATTCTTTCCAATTGCTACCATTCATTTTCCACAGCCGTAGTTCTGGAGCAAGAAGAGACCTTGAGATCATCAAAGGTCATTGAATCATATCCCTCTGCTCCAATTACCTCATTTTGCAGAGAAGGAAACTGAGGCCCAGAGAAGGGAAGGGACATTTGAACCTTGACTCCAAACTGTGCTCAGCTAACACTGTGCTAATTGAGAGTGTGCTACTTGTAAAGAAATACCTGCATACGTGGACAGGAACAAGCACTGTCAAGAATAGCCTGACAAGCCACACAGGAAGAACTAAACAGGTCAAGAATGCTTATTGTCATCCTGGAGGGGATGTAGACCAATTGAGATGCTAATACCCTGTTGGTGGAATTGTAAATGGATCCAGTCATTCTGGAGAATAATTTCAGGACTAGGCCCAAAGGGCTATCAAACTGTGCACACTCTTTGACCTAGTAATACCACTTCTAGGTCTGTATCCCAAAGAGATCAAAAAAAAAAAATAAAAAGAGAAAAGGACCTCTATGTGCAAAAATATTTATAGCGGCTCTTTTGTGGTGGCAAAGAAGTGGAAATTGAGGGGATGCCCATCAATTGGGGGATAGATGCACAAGTAATGGCATATGATTATGATGGATTGTTATTGTCCTATAGGAAAAGAAGAACAGAATAGTTTTGGAAAAACCTGGAAAGACTTACATGAACTGATGAGAAGTGAAGTGAGCAGAACCCGGAGAACATTGTATACAGTAGCAATTTGGTATGGATGATCAACTTCGAAGCCTTAGCAACTCTGGTCAAGACGATGATCCAAGACAATTCCAAAGGATCCAGGATGAAAAATATTATCCACCTCCAGAGAGAGAACTGATGAACCCCAAATGCTGGTTGAAGCAGACTTTTTTCTCTTACTTTGTACTTTCTTTTGCAACACGGCTAATATGGAGATATGTTTCCTGTTACTTCACATGTTTAAAAAAAAAGTACCTATTGTCTGAAGTTGGAAACACAACTGAGCAGTCAATCCACTGAGATCATAGAAGTTGGGAAGTTGGGAAGGACCTTAGAGAATATCTGATCTAGCCCTTCTCAATTGATGGAGGATCCTGAGGCCCAGAGAAATTTAATGACTCCTGAGGTCATCTAGGTAGTAAGGGGGAGATCCAGGATTGGAGCTGCTTCTTTGCTTTCGAACTGGAAAGATCCTGGGGCCTTCTCACCTAGACACATTCCTCCCCTCCTCTGGTCCCCTTCTCCCAGGGCTTCCACTTCAGGAAGGGACCTAGGCTGACCATCCTTTGTCCTGATAAAGGTGGCTTCTGTCCCAGTATCCTTCTTACCTTTTTAGCTTCCTTTTTGGTTGTCTTCCCCATTAGAATTAAGCTTCTAGAGGGTAGGGATTTTGTTTTTGCTCGTATTTGTATCTGAAGCACTTAGTACAGTGTCTGGTACATAGTAAGCACTTAATAAATGCTTGTTGCTTCTCTATCTGCCTCTGGATCCAAACCCAACATTCTCTCTACCTCATCATGGAGTTTAGATGAGAACAACTGTCTGTTAAGACAATATGTTGGGCAGGCACTGAAGGTGGATATTGGACTGAGCACAGGATGCTGAAATTGGAAAAAAAAAATTAGCTTTGATTATATTGAGACTCTGCTTCTCCTTGACACAATTATTATTGTTGGGTCATTTCATTCGTGCCTGACTCTCCATGAACCCATTTGGGGTTTTCTTGACAAAAATATGGAGCAGTTTTTACCATTCCCTTCTCTGGCTCACTTTACAGATAAAGAAACTGAGGCAAACAAGGTTAAGTGGCCTTCCCAGGGTCACACAGCTGGTAAGTCTCTGAGGCCAGACTTGAATTCAGGTTTTACTTCCCCCAGGCTTGGTGCTGCCTAGTTGCCCCTCCCTGATTTAAAAACCCATCTTATTAACACCAACAGTCTTCAAGTGATACTAGATGGTACTCAGACCATGGAATACTGCCATCTCTGGAGAAGGAAAATTATGGGTGATACAAAGGGCAGCAAAGGCACAAGACATGATTAAAAAAAACTCAAAAGCAATCCAGTCCAACCCTGCTGTGTGTGCGCCACTTCAAGCATAATGGGGAGGCAGGAGGACCATCCTGCCCAATGTCACACAGAGGAAGAGGAAGAATTTGAACCCAGCCACCCTGACTCCAGAGCAAGTAAACTTGCTACCATTCCACACTGATGGGCTCGAGTAGGGACTAGCAAATTACCAATGAAGAAATGTAAAGATCATCGGGTTGGAAAGGAGGGAAGAGACAGTCATGTAGAAAAATTAAAGTACCACATTCCCATCCTTGGAATATTAAAGCCCTGGGGAAGGATGCAGGAATTTCCTGGGGAGGGGGGTGACAAGGGTAGACCTGTGCTTTGGGCAGCTGAGTGGAGGATGGATTGGAGTGGGAAGAGATATGAGGCAGGCAAACCAATTAGGAGTCTCCCACAATCATCCAGGCAATGAGCGGAGTAGAGGCTCACCTTGGAAGCTGACGGAGTCTTTCTCATTTTAGAAACGTGGAGTGAATGAACGGGCAGCTAGATCAATGGAGTCAGCTTCTTCTCTGCTAACCAGATCTAAGCAGTAAATCTCCCCTGTCCCATCACTAACTGCAAGACAGTTTTACAGGTCTGACAATATGTATTTACCTGGGGCGTGTGGGGTGTGTGTGTGTGTGTGTATGTGTGTGTGTGTGTACACTTACGTGTGCACTTTATTCTTCTCATTCAACATCAGTCAAATGACCACTAAGTGAAGAGTCCTGGGCTAGCCACTGGAAGATGAGATTCCAGACTCACAGCTGGTAGGCCATCTGGACCAATGCTTTTGTCTACAAGTGAGGAATCTGAAGACCCAGTGATGGTCTTAAATGACTTGTCCAAGGTCTCACAGACAGTGGGATCAAAGGTGGGATTTGAACCTGGGTTAGCTTGACTATGGGGCTAGGTGGCACAGTGGATAGAATGTTGACCCTGGAGTTAGGAAGACCCAAGTTCAAATCTGGCCTCAGACACTTATTAGCCTAGTGACTCTGGACAAGTCACTTTACCCTGTTGGCCTCACTTTCCTCATCTGTAAAATGAGTTGGAGAAGGAACAAAGTATTATGTAAGGACCCTTAGGGGTCCCTGAGACTCTTTCAAAGGATCCCTGATATCAAAACTATTTTCATAATAATACTAAAATGCTATTTATATAATCCTGTATGGCCAATAGGGGTTGGGAAGAGTGGACTCTTCTCCTCACCCACAGCTCTCTGGTAAGGCACAGAGGGGCTCACACTCTCCAGAGCGGCTAATTGCCTCCAATATCTATGAGCTTAGCTTTTTAATTTTTTTAATTAATTAATGTTTAGTTTTCAACATTCACTTTTATAAGATTTTGAGTTCTAAATTTTTCCCCTCCTTCCCCTCCTCCCACCCCAAGACAGCAAGCAATCTGATATAGGCAATACATGTATGATCATATGAAACATGTTTTCATATTAGTTGTGTTATGAAAGAGGAATCAGAATAAAAGGGGGAAAACCATGAGAAAGCAAGAAAAAAGAGAGAGAAACTGGTATGCTTCAATCTGCATTCAGACTCCATAGTTCTTTCTCTGGGTGTGGATGGCATTTTCCATCATGAGTCTTTTGGAATTGTCTTAGATCCTTAGAGCTGAGCCTAACCAAGTCAGGCATTGCACAGCTGTAGCTATGTACAGTGTTCTCCTGGTTCTGCTCACTTCACTCAGCATCAGTTATGTAAGTCTTTCCGGGTTTTTCTGAAGTCTGCCTGCTCCTCATTTCTTATAGCACAATAGTATTCCATTACATTCATATGTCACAGTTTGTTCAGCCATTCCCCAACTGATGGGCATCCCCTCAATCTCCAATTCTTTTGAGTTTAGCTTTACAAAGGCCACCAGGAGCATGGCCAATCTTCGGCCAGCCAGCAGCAAGCTGCCTTCCCAGCGCCATCAGGGAAACCTCTTCACACTGCATAAAGGGGTGACAGAATATAGACTCATCGTTGCTCAACGTATTGACATCTTTTTATCTCGATCTCTTCTGTGATTACATCAGTTGTGTTGGGGAAGAATCCCTCCACACACACGTATACATAAGTATTTACGTCCCATATTGGAAGACAGTGGGGTATGAGGTACCTTGCCTGCCTCAACATCTCTGAGTCAAAGGACCTGCATTCCAATTCTAACCTTGCAACTTCAGACTGTGTGACCTTGAACAAGTCACTTCACTCAGCTGGGTCTCATGTATAAGAGAAAAGGTTGAGCTACACACAGTCTCTAAGAACCTTTCCTGCTGTAAAACCTGTGAACCTTTTATGCAACTGATGGGGTACAAGTCCTGGAAAACCCCACCTTGAACTCTCCTTGAATTTCCGCACTTGATCTGGTGTTTGCCTGAGACTATAATCTTCTCAACTAGCCTTTCACTGCCACTACTATGGCACCATTACTTACTAAATGTGTGTTACTGAACTAAATATACTAAGTGTGTACCTTCCACTCTGGAAGGGAACAGTAGAGCAGCACACATTTTAATGCTTACTAACCTCTTTCCAGATTGCTATAATGCATAGTGTGTTGGACTCTGAATCAGAAAGATCTATTTTGGACACTCATTGTGAAAAAGACTCATCTTCCTGAGTTCAAATCTGTCCTCAGACACTTACTAGATGCGTGACCCTGGGCAAGTCACTTAGCCCTATTTGCCTCAGTTTTCTCATCTATAAAATGAGCTGGAGAAGGAAATGGCAAACCAGTTCAGGATCTTTGCCAAGAAAACCCCAAATGGAGTAATGAAGAGTCAGACACAACTGAAACAATAAACAAGCCTGGAGAAAAGAAGATTGGGGGGAAGCATGATAACTATCTTCAAGTATTTGGAGGGCTGTCGTGGGTAAGATAATAAAATTTGTTCTGTTTGGCCCCAGAAGAGCAGAAGGTAGAAGTTCCAAGAGATGTAAGAAGGAATTGTGTAACCAGGGGAATGCTGGTAAATATTTAACAACCAGCTCTCTGGAAGGGATGGGGGCAGGTATGGTCAACACACTTTAAAGTTTAACTTACATAATAACATTTTCTTCATCACTTTCTTAAGTTTAGACAAACAATACATCGAACCCTGATTTGTAGCATTTGCCAGTTTTCGAGGTGTAAATGTTAACACTGAACATTTCACAATCAGCTCTTTCCATCATATCCCTGTTTGTATCAGAGCTGTCCAGCAACACATTGGGCTGTCTTGGGACCTAATGAATTCATTTCCCTTTATTCAGAATATTGAAGTGAAACTGACTCCACCTCCTCTGCACTCCTTCCCAACCACCCCAGAGATGTCCACCCCAAACTAGCTCTGGGGTTCTGTAATTCCAACACCAGGTAGACCGGGCTGGATGGGGTTTGAGCAAGGGTACGAATTAGAAGGGTCCCGGTTGGCTGCCTGAGGAGGCTGAGTCAGGCCCCGGTATCATCAGGTGGGCAGCCTAGACGGGATTTATCCGGGACACTTGGTGGCTGATGATGTCAGCAGGGCTGAATCACTTGGATTACTGAGGATGAAACATCTTTGAGGAAGTTTTCCCAAACCCAATGAGGAACAGGTCAGGATGCGATCTTCACACCAGAGTCGGCTCGGGGTTGGGAGAAGCTGAGATGTCAGACCTGGAGAGAACCTTGGAGGTCAGTCCAAACCCCTTCATCCCACAGATGAAGAAACTGAAATGGAGAGAGACCCAAAGCCACAGGAGCAGTAGATATGGGAGGCATGAATGCACGCAATGTTGCGCCACGGGAGAGGTGCTGGATTTGGGCGGTCAAAACCTTCATTCTGAGCTCTTAGGCTCAGTTACCGCCTCCAGATCTCTAGCATTTCTCCTCTGGACTTTAAAAGATGTGGGAAGGACCTCTAAAGCGGAGCTCTAAATCTGTCAGCTAGGGTAAGGACTGCAAACGCCAGTGTGGAAAATGTCCCTGGGAGCTGGAACCTCAGAGTTCTCTCTGGGGTTCCAGGACACCTGGATTCCACTTCAGCAGTCTGTTTTCACCAAGCTTTACGCCCTTGGCGGGAAACCGCGCTCCTTCCTCTGGGCCTCAGTTTCTCCATATGGAAAACGGAGCCAGGACTGTAAGAACAGCTTGGAGGGCCATGGAATGTTTGAGTGAGGATCAGACTGCAAACCTAATCCTAGATAAGCCTAGGCGGATCGCGTCTAAACCAGGGCCCTCAGCAACTCAGCCCTCCCCATCCCACCCGAACCAATGGGCACGTGCGTGAATCCGGGAAGGCAGAGATCGGGGGTGGGCGGAGCTTCAGCGGAGGGGCAGGATGTTTGGGGGTGGTGGGTGGCCTCTCAGAGGGTCCGGAGGGTGTGGGCGGGACATCGGCAGAGGGGTGGGTCCTAAGGGTGGGTGGGCGTGGTATTGTAGGAGGGGAGGGGAGCTGAGAGTAGGGATGGGGCGGCCATAAAGGCGGTCTCGGATCCGCGGTCGGAGGTTCCTGTCCATTGCTGTGGCTGCTGGGCCCTCGCGTGGTGGGGGGGCCATGGCCACGGTCACGATCGCTGCCACTGCGGTGCGGGGCGGCTGCAGCCACGGGGTCCTCAGCCTGCTCTTCCTTCTGCTGCAGGTGAGCGGTCTCGTTGGGGTTTGGGGACACCTCTTTGTTCCAGGGGAGACACGCGGAGCTGGGAGAGGGTTGGTTCCTTTGCCTGTAACTGCCCGCCCCCTTCTTCCCCTGCCCCGGAGGTCGCTCCGGAGTCTTGGTTGGGACCCTTACTCCTCCGATCTGGGAGGCGGGGCGGGGGCACTGGTGAAGAAGGCCGCCACTGTCCGCTCAGCTCCTCCTTCCTCCTCTCCCCCCACCCCCCGCAGGTGGCAATGGACAGCGCAGATGGCAGCTGTGACCTCGCTGACCAGTAAGTCTGAAGGACTGCCCGGCGGGAGGGGGAGCCTCTCCCTACGTCGCCCCTTCCCCATCCACTGTTCTGGACTGAGCTGTCCGCCCCGCTTCTCAGCACACACACACCCCTTTCTGGATTCAGGGTTGGAAAAGCCCTCTGGGATTGCCCCCCACCGCACCCCACCCCACGGCAGCGTGCAGGTCACCAAACTCCACAGCTGCTTATCCCTACAGAAGCAGCTAAAAATAAACAGCCTGAAAGCAGTGGCCCCCTCCCAATTCCCTTCCCTGCTATCGCGCGCACACACACACACACACACACACACACACACACACACACACACACCCCAGACTCCACCACCCCAGCGCTGAACTGGAACCAAGGGGCTCCAGTAACACCCCCCGCTTCCCCACTAAAGTCAGGTGGGGGTCCTCTGGACTGAGAAAGAGGAGACAGCTCTAGCTGGGTGTCAGTTTATTTAGGGGATAGGGGAGGGGGTTACTAGACTAGGCTTTCTCGTTGGGAGAGGCTATGATATGTGGGCCCCTGGTGGAGGGGGGAAGAGCAAGGGAATAGCAAATCAAAGGGGGACCCTGAAGTGAAAGGGGGGAGGTCTAATGAAGAGAACCACTGCCCTATCTGGCCTTAAGAGGCAGCTCTGGAGGGTCTTGGAAATCCCCTCCCAAATACATCAGTTGTATTGAAACCCAACCCAAGCCAGCGGCCCAGCCAGCTTCTCCTCCTTCGAAGAGACTTGCCCCAGCTCGTATGGGCCCTGGCTTCTCCTTCCAGGGCCTAGGGTGGGGTCCTAGAAGGCTTCCCAACCCCCCTCCCCACCCTAGGCTGGGGCTCTAATTCCAGTTTCAGGTGAATCCCCCTTCTCTCTGCCCTTCCAGGTGCCCGCCTAGTGCCAGCTGGACCAGCCTGTGGTATGTCTGGTAAGTGCAGAGCTGGGCAAGGAGCCCTCCACAGAGGCAGAAGGACTGGCCTAAGCCCTGAGCTCCCCCGGCCGGTTGGACTGGTTTGCCCAGGGAGGGACACCTCTGCTGGCCTGGCCCAGCCCAACCAAGGGGATCTACCTGGAAACTCTGAGCTTCCTGAAACGGAGCTAAATGGGGAGGCCTCACCTTGATGCAGCCCCCAAAGGACAAGGAGTTGATTCAACCAATCCCTTGTGCCAGTGGATATTAAGCATCCACAGAGAGTCTGGGAGAATGGCTTCTATTAACTAGCTGAAGGTAGACCAAGATCCCTATCTCTTCATCTGGGGCCTTATATCCCAGCCCCAGGTTATGTATACACAATGGCTTAGCTCGTTCCCACTTGTCCCATCCACTTCCCGGAATCCACCAGCAGTTTGTGAGTGGTAGGCACCCAGCTAGGTACTGGAGGTATACACCAAACATGAGTTTAGAATCCAATTCACTCGCAAGTCGTGGCATCGAGATCTTCCTGATGTCATGGTTCTCTTCGAGAATGAAGGACAAACAACATGAGTTTGGAAACCATCATCTTGAACCGCCCTGTCAGGCAGGCAAGGCAGGAGTTCTTGTCTCCATTTTACAGATGTGAAAACTGAGGCTCAGAGGAGGGAATTCTCTTACTCAGGGTCACACAGCCTAGAAAGCAATGCAGCTTGATTTTAATCCCAGGTCCTCTGACTGAATTCAGGCTCCTTTCCAATACATTTAGACATCATAAATCCTGACTTTCTCGTTTTATAGATGAGAAAGTTCACACAGATTTTGGAGACGACTGAGCCGGGACTAGAACCCATGTCTCCTAACTGGTTTTTTTTAATCCAATGTTATTTCCACCTTAACGAGTGCCAGGCAGGGGTGGCATTGCTCAGAGACCTGGCCAGACCCTCTGATTTCCTCCCCACCCCTGCCCTGGGGGTTTTATCTTACTTGCTGAGAAGTAGGGAGAGAGAGGAAGAGGTTACTGAGGAGGCTGAAGCTGTGCACCTCCCACCCTAGGAAGCCGAAGCGGACACCAGATCCGATTAGAAGGGGCCAGGCCTCCATAAATGCAGGGAGCTCTGGAGCCCAGTGCTAGCAGGATGGCCTGGCATTCAGGGCACAGAGCTGATGCCTGGCTTCTCCTAGGCTGATCCCCCCAACCCTGCCAATAAAGGACCTTAGCTGGCAAACCTGAAGAGATGTCCCAGGACAGCCCGCACCCCCCCACCCCCCAGCCACGGCCCATCCAGGCCTGCTCACATTCATTCCCAGGCCATAGCTGCTGGGACACAGTAGGACAGTTTTCTGTTCCAAAGTCATCTCTCCTTTCTCCAGCTAGAGGTAAGGAGGACCCCATCTAGGGGCATCTCCTTCCCTTGGGACCAGTCAATGGAACCCAAATAACTGCTAAACTCTAGGGTCCTCTGCTCCTGGCCCTTCTTACCCTTTCAGCCTCCTTCCTGTATCTCCGCCTGAGGCTAGGTCACCACACTCTGCATCTCCCTTAGGGTATGGCAGGCAGCCTGTGCCCAGCCATGCCTGTCAATTTCGCAATTGATTCCAGGGCACATCTTGTTCCTGAAGGGATCGTGTGAGCAAGGCTTGAGGTCATAAATGAAGCCTGGAGACAGCTGTCCCTCCCCATCCCTCCTAGGGAAAGTCAGCTCCTTTCAAGCCAGGGCAAAGACCTTTTGGCAGCTGATCACATTTATAGAGTGCTTTGTCCTCAGGATACCCTCTGCAAAGTCAGTGATGTGTTATTCCCGTTTTAGAGATGAGGAAACTGAGGCTTACCAGAGTTTCTCATCCAGATGACCTGGATTCAAATCCTGCCCCCATTAGTTCCTGTACAAAGCTGACCTAGCCATTTAACCTTCAATTTATCATTTTTTCAAAATAGATTTTTAAATTTTTATTTTCAGTTCCAAATTTTCTCCCTCTCTTCACTCTCTCCCCTACCCATTGAGAAAGCAAGAAATACATCCCCATTATATATATGAAGTCATGCAAAATATATAAGCGACTTAATGGTGCAGGGGATAGAGTGCTACGCTTGGAACCAGGGGGACCCAAATTCAAGTCTTGTCTCAGATGCTAACGATGTGACCCTGGGTAAGTCACTTAACCCCTCTCAGCCTCAAATGACAGGGTCAGTGGCCTCCAAGGGTCCTTCCAGCTCGAAATCTCTGAGCCTGAGAAACAGAAGGGGAATTTGGACCCAGGTTTTCCCAGCTCCCAGTCCATGCTCTTGGACTATACTGCTATGCCACTTCTGCAGCCCAGGGTGTGGCTAGGTATATAATCTTATCAGTGGGGAGAGCCTTTGTGGGATACTGTAAACTGACTAAGACTATGAACTTTCCCATTTGGCTCTGAAGAATAAGCAGATTCCAAGGCAGTTTGGTCATTCTCTCAAAGGTACCAGGACAAAGACACCACCTGAAAGTGCCTTCCAGCGCCTTGGCTCAGAGAGTCACAGGAGATCACTGATGAAAAGGAGCTTTGGCCCCATGTGCTAAGTACAGGAAGGCTGGTGCTACTGGATGAAGGAAACAGGGCTCCCTTTGGACCCCATCAAAAAAGAGAGGGCCCGGAGGCTCGCACCCAGGTCCTCTGCCTCTGCAGGGGCTGTTGGTGTGCTCAGTCCTTGAAGTTAGAAGAAATAACTGCAAGATCACAAAATAACAGCCAGGAGAAGCCTCAGAGGTCACCTTCTCATTTGACAGATGGGGAAACTGAGGCCTAGGAGGTTGAGATCCATTCAGGGTGTCACAGGTAGTGACAGCAGATATGGGAATCCACAGCAGTGGATTCAGCCTTGGGCCTGAAGTTAGGAAGACTTGAGTTCAAATCCAGGCTCAGAGACTTACTAGCTGTGTGACCCTGGGCAAGTCACTTAACCTCTGTTTGCCTCATCTGTTAGATGGAGACAATAACAAAAGCCTCTACCTTCCAAGGGTTGTTTTGTTTCTTTGGGTTTTTTTTGGTTTTTGGCAGGGCAATTGGGGTTGAGTGACTTGCCCAAGGTCACACAGGTAGTATGTGTGTCAAGTGTCTGAGGCCAGATTTGAACTCAGGTCCTCCTGATTCAGGGCCGGTGGTCTACTCACTGACCCACCCAGCTGCCTCCCAAGGCTTGTTCCAAGGAACAAATGAGGTAATATTTGTAAAGCCCTTAGCAGGGTCCCTGGCACTCGCTTGCTTCCATCTTTACCGCTGTGTCCTGATGCCTCTGGTGAAGCTTGGAAGAAGCTCCCAGAGCCTGGAGAACCGTAGAGAGTAGTGATTGTACGTAGCTAAGGCTCAGGGCTGTTCCTCCTCTTGTCCTGACCCTTTCCCAGCCCCTCACTCTTGTCTCCCCCCAACGCACAGGCTGATCCTGTTGACCGTGTTCATGCTGCTCCTCTGCGGCATCCTGGCCAGCTGCATCAAGTTCTGCTGCCACAGGAAGCAGCTGCCCTCGCAGACAACATTCCCCCTTCCCAGGCGGCCCTACGACCTGACAGTCATCACTGTGGACAACGACAGCACCATCCACAGTACCGTCACCTGTGAGTGCCAGTGGGTGCAAGGCCAGAGGCACGGGGGCGGATCGCAGGGTCCTGGGGTCCAAACTTGAGGACCTAATGCAGCCTCGAGGCCGAAGGCACCCCACCTCTGCATGTCAATCAGAGTCTAGATCTGCCCCACTCTGATCCTTTTTCAAAGGTGCTTCTGTTTCCAGCCTGATCCCCCCCTGGAGAAACAGATCTTCTTTCTCCTTGGCAGGGCCGGACTTCCTTTCATTTAATCTTTAAGTTCGGAGAGGCAGCTTGGCTTTGTAGTTAGAAAGCTGGAGTTGGAGTCCTGAAGACCTGGGTTCAAATCCCACCTCAGACTCTTAACTGGTCATCCTGGTCACTTCCCTTTCTCTGGGTCTCAATTTCCTTCTCTCTAGGATGAGAGAGTTGGGTTAGGTGTCTTCCAAGGTCCTGGTAGTGTTTAATCTCACAGTGCACAGGAGGGAGGGGAAGAGAAGCATCTTTTTTTCCACTCCAATGGGAGCCTCTAGATCTGGAGTCCCAGCATTGGAAGGAGGAGTCAAAGGTGGCCAGCTCTCAGTCTGGGTCATTTCTGGGCTTAAATCCTTGGTGTCAAAGAGATCAAGAGATGATGAACACCATTGTTCTTCCTGGATAATAATTAGTGAGAATTACAATGCTCATTTTTCTAATGCTTCAAGTTTTCCAAAACCCTTTCCTGGCTGTCGAAAAAGGTGCCACAAATGTTTATGAAGAGCCTGCTATGTGCTAAGCTAGGGCAGCTAGGTGGCACCGTAGTGCATAGACTGAGTGCCAGGCCTGAGTTCAAATCCACCTCAGACACTTACTAGCTGTGTGACCCTGAACAAGTCACTTATATGTCATATATATATGCATACACACACACACATATATATATATATATATAAAACATTGTCTCTTAAGGGATGAGAACTTAGACTACATCCAGTCTAGTATTCTCATGTCTTAAGTGATGTGGGAGCAAACCCCAGACCTGGAGTTAGGAAGACCTGAGTTCAAATCCAGACTCAGACACTTAAGTAGTTTGAGACCCTGGGCAAGTCACTTGTCCCATCTGCTTCAGTTGCCTCGTCTGTCAAATGCAGCTCCCTCCCAGGGATGGTGAGAATCAGATGAGATAGTTTTTTAGAAAGTGCTTCGCAAACTTTGAAGTGCTATCAAAATGCTATTACTGTTATTAATTATTATTTCTCAGAAGGGGAGAATAGATTTCGACTCTCCTCTATAAAGTGACTAAATAACCTTCAAGGTTCCCTCTAGCTTTGACCTTTTGATCCTGTGATTATATAGTGGGTTAGAGGCAGCTGTGGCACAGGACCTGAAGCTGGCAAGACCCAAGTTCAGATTCTACCTTTGACGCTTACTAACTGTGATTATGTCAAACGGTCGCAGGCTTAGCGCTGGAAGGGAGCTCATCTAGCCCACCCGCCCCCACCTGACAGCTGTGGAAACTGAGGCTGAGGAAAGGGAACTGATTTACCCAGGGTCCTCAGTATCTGAACTGGCATTATGTGACTTGACCAGTGTCTTGGGCTGAACAGTAAACCAAGCATTTATGAAGCTGCTGCAGTGTTGGGAGTGTGTGCCGGGCAATAGAGGAGATGGGAAATTTAGTCCAGGCTCCCTTTATTGTCCCCACCCCTCACCGTGGACCTTGGATTCTAATCTAGGAAGGGCGCGGGGAGTGGGAGGAGAGGGGGGACGACACTAGCTAGTATGCTGTAATATAGAATAGTACCTGGCAGATGCAGGTGGGTGGGGGGTGGGGCTGAAATGTTCCCCGAGGTTCAAAGGAGAAAGTTCTTACAGTTTTCTGAGAAGCAGGGCCTCACAGTGGAGGTGTCCTTTGATTTGGGCTCTTCCTCCCTCTTAGAATGCCTAGTTTCCTTCCAAGTTCAGCCCAGGGGCTGCCTGCACATGGCCTACGCTCATTCCCCCACCCCTGCTCTGAAATTAGAGTCATAATATGTTTTAGCACCGGAAGGGACCCCCTCATTTTGGAGAGAAAGAAACCGACTTCCAGAGAAGTCACAGAGATCTCAAGCAGTGGAGCAGGATTTGAACCCAGGCCGCCTGACTTCAAAGACAGTACTATTTTCCCCATGGCACCATGCTGCCTTTCATATCACTCCAATTACTTTTCAGTTTTTCTTTTCTGCTTTGACCTGTAATCTCCTCAACATGGGGAACTCCTGGTGAGGAACGTCCTTCAGCAATATGTAGTCTTTTGGGGGACACTGAAAAGCATAGTGACTTATCCAGGGTCACGTGTGTCATAGACTGGGCTTGAACAAAGGCTCTGCTTGGCTCTAAGGCCTGCTCTCTACCCATCCCTCCACTGGCACTTTTATGTGTTGTCTTACCACATTAGAATGAAAACTCCTTGAGGGCAGGCATTGTCTTTTTTTTTTTTTTGCTTCTATTTTTATCCCTAACATTCAGCCCAATGACTGACAGTATGTGCTTGATAAAGACTGGTTGCCTTGTTAACATAGTAGGTGTTTAATAAATGTTTAAATGAAGGAACAGGCATTTATGGAGCACATACTATGCGCATGGCACCTTACTATGTGCTGGGAATATAAAGACCCAAAATGAGAAGGGCTTGCCCTTGAGGATCTTGTATTCTACAGGCTTTAAGTGGTGGGGAGGAATTCAGCAGGCAACAAAGGGTAGGAGAATATTCTGGACATAGGGAACAGCCAGTGGACAAAGGCCCGGTGGGAGAAGATCACAGGCCTCATTCAAGGGGGAAAAGTCTGGCCCTGTAAAGTTTGGCTGGAGTGTAGAGTTAATGGAGGGTACCAAGTAACGTGAGAAGTCTGGAAACATCACAGGGTCAGGACAAGAATGGAGGAAGGGCCTCAAATTTAAGGTTTCCCTGAAATTGTTGGATGTTGACTTGGCTGGCAGTAAAGAGCCGTGGACGATTAGAGAGTTGCATCTTTTCTCATTTTACAGAAGGATAAAACAAAGTCTATCAAGCAGAGAAATGGCACGATTTGCCCAGAGTTCACATAGCTGGCATTTAAAATCATCACGCCTGCTACCATATCATGTGGCCAAGCCTGGTGCCCATCCCTGACCCCGAGAGGATGACAAGGCTGGCTTAGAGCCAGAAGAGACCCCCCCAGAGGTCGGTTAGTCCAACATCCCCATTTTACAGATGAGAAACTTTGAGACCCAAAGAGTTTAAGTGACTTGTCCGAGGTCAGTGTTGGAACCAAGATTTGAACCCAGATCCTCTCACTCCCAAGTTCTTAGCCTTTTCTACTATTAGGTAGCCAGAGTGAAATGGGATTAATAGAGGAGGATTTCTTGGGGGAGGTGAGGTTTGAGCCAGGCCATCAGAGGTCTCTGGGCTGGGTAAGGTTATGCTGGTTGAAATCTGTTCAGATGCCATTGTCTGAGTCTGGCTACACCACTGTGGCCCCAGGTTGTATCTAACTTCCTTTGCTCTTTTCTCCAGCTTACAGCTCTGTGCAGTACCCCCTGGGCCCACCCCTGCCACTGGCGTTTCGGGAGATGGAACCGGGCACTGTGTCCCCTCCAGCCTACAGCCTCTATGCCCTGGAGTTGCCCCCCTCCTATGAAGAAGCCATTAAGATGGCCAAACCAGGCTTGGAAGGGGCTCCGCCCTCCCAGAAGGCCAGCCAGAGCCCAGAGCAGCCTGAGCCCTGTGGGGACTTGCAGCCTAGGGAAGAGCCAAGGCCAAACCCCACCCCAGACCCTGCAGAACCCCAGCCATAGCCCAGGGGCAAAAGGGGCTTTGGAAAGAGCCGCCCCAGGAACCTTGAGGAGCAGTGGGCCCAGGAGAGCGGCCGAGGTGGGGGGTTGATGGATGCCGTCCTTGATGTCCCCACCTCTGGCTTGGGGCCAGCTCGGCGACCTTCTCTCAGAAGGGGATCTGGTGACACCCGAGGAGCAGGCTGGTAAAAATAGCAGATGGCCCTGACCAGTCCAGGCCTCCCTCCCCAGGGGGAGGAACAAAATGTCCTGGGCTCCACTCGCCTGACGTCATCGGAAAGGAAGAGGGCACTCGGGCCCCCCACCTGGGGGCTGTCAGTTCTGGCCAGGTCAAGCCAGGCCAAGGAGGGGGAGGAGGGCCTGTCCCCCTGTACCCTCCCACTTGGCAAGAGTGATCTAGGAATCGTGTGAGGCTGTAACCACTGGCTGTGTGATGGTCACAATCTGCAGAAGAGCCTGGGAAGGCGAAGATCACCCGGAGTGGAAGGCCCCAAGCCCACCCAGGGGGCTCGGGCTGGGGGAGGACTCTCTGGACACCAGCAGAGACTTTCCTGGCCAGAGTGGGGAGAGGCTTCCTCTACCCACCCACCCCTAGCTGGCCAGTTGTGGGATAGGGGGATGTGGAGTCTGGGTCCTAGCCCCCCTCCACAGGAACCGAGAAGGGACCTTCAGACACCGTTTACTCTGACCCAGGCTTAAATAGGACTTTCCCCTTTGGTGGGCCCAACAGATGGTCATCTGGCCTTCAGAGAAGGGATGGGGACATCTCATTCCCTCTGCAAATCACCCATTAAGTGACAGAAAGATTTTCTTAGCATTAAATCTAAATTTCGCCTTTTTATAACTTCCCTCCATAGCTCTCCAAGGCCAAACAGGCACATGTCATCACCCTTCCATGTGATAGCGACTCGGATGCTTGGAGAAGTTCTTATGGCCTCCCCTCCCCACCCCAGGGTGCCCTTCCCCAGGCTAAAAGTCTCCTTTTTCTTTGATAGCCATCCTCATGTGGAATGGACTCAAGACCCTTCCTCATTCTGGCTGCCCTCCTCTGGTCATCTGGGCCTGATGCTGTCCAGCACTGAGGTGGAGGTGGGGCTACAGGGAGGCCTCTGGGGGCAGGGGGCAAGGGGTGGGCAGTGAGAAGGAGTTTCTTAGGTTTCGTGGTCGAATTAACTGCTCCAGTCTAGTTGTCTGCTTTGATTTCTATGGCTTTTTTCTTTGAGGGGGGGGAAAAAAGTAAAGTTTTGAGGAATTTTTCCTGTGCCGATTGAGTCTGGAATGAGTGGTGGTGGGCCTTGGCCTACCCGGGGAAGGAAAGCAGATGTGTTGGGGCAACAGTGTTCTCTCTGCTCTCCATCCTTCTCCCAGTGACATGGATAAATTGACAGAACATTTATTAAGCACTTACTGTATGCCAGGCACTATCACAGGTGGACTCTTAACCAGCAGCTCACCCAGATAGCACGTGACAGAGGTAGGATTTGAACCCAGGGCTCTTTCAACTCCCCCAAATCTGTGACTATACAATGGGAGAGCAGAAAGTGGCGTAACAGAAGGGGCCCTTGATGTGGCTCAGTGGCCTGGGATAAGAAAGACCTAAGTTCAAATGTGGCCTCAGACATTTATGAGCTGTATGACCCTGGGCAAGTCACTTAACCTCTGTTTACCTCCATTTCCTTCTCTGTAAAATGCGGATCATAATAGCACCTACTCCCAGGGTTGTTGTGAGGCTCAAATGAAATTATATTTGAAAAGCACTTAGCACAGGCACTGGCACGTAGTAAGCACCATATACATGTTAGCTATTATTATCATCCTACCTTTGATGCTGATGGACATGCCGTGTGACCAGGGCCCCAGAAGGGGTGCCTTCCTGCCTCTGGAGGGTCATCCATGGGTGAAGGGAAAGGGGATCCAGGGCGAACGCCTAGCTCTGCCCTTCCTACCAGGGTATGGTAAGTCATGTCACCTCTGCCATTTGCCATGTGTGTGACTGCCCCCAGCCTCCATGTCCTCATTTATAAAATGAGAGGGTTAGACTAGACAGCCTCTCAGGTCCCTCTGCTCTAAATGGACTAGGCGGTCCCTCTCAAGTTCATCTGCTCTGAATGGATCTGCTCCCACTGGCTGAGTCCAAACTCCCCACTTTACAGGTGAGCAAAATAAGGTGCCTAGGGGGAAGTGTGACCCCTCCAGGTCACAGGGAAAACTGACAAGCTGGAAAGTGAAGATTGCTGACCAGGAACCTCCGAAGCCTGCCCCACAGCTGGCCATTCAGCCCCTGCCTGAAGGCCTTCGGGCTTCCAGGGAGGACAGACAGCCTCCTATCAAGCCTGAATCTGCCTCAGAAACTTCCATCCTCGGTTCATGACCCAGTAACCGCTTCGTTTTCCAGACAGGGTGGGAGCTTGGACACTAGAGGCCAGGGAGCTAGCGATGGGAAGTGGTCAAAGGTTTCTCTCTCTAGCTTTGCCTTCCCCACCCCCAGCCCTGGGCCCAGAGTTTTTGTTTGTCCTATCTTCTCTCCCCATTGGGGGAGGCAGGAGGAGGCTTTTAGGGAGGGGATGGTAGCACTCTAAAGCTAATGGAATTCTGAAATGGCGGTGGGCATAGGATGGGGGAGGGCAACTGCACTAGCCCCTCTGACAGCCACTGGGGGCTCCCGCCTAGTTCCCCCAGAGCTGAGGCTGCAGGGGAGCCCTTAACAGATTGGGAGGGGGGAGTCAGAGCAAAAGATCTGAGGAAGGAGTTGGGGTGCAGGAAGGGATTTCTGAGGCTCAAAAGAAAGTCTTTATGAAGAAAATTTATTAAACGGGTTTGCAGGGGAAGGGTGCTGTGTTGACCAATCAGGACCCAGGCTATCCATCCATCCCTACTGGACCAGCTTAAAGGATTCTCCAGTCATCATGGCCACAAACTCTGAGGGCATGAATTTGGGAGTCAGAGATCATTCCCACCCCCTAGAAGGGACAATAGTCCTTTGAACCTCAAATCCTCCCCACTCATTCTGTGGCAACATTGTGAGGAGGGCTAGGAAGGAAGCTGCCCAGATCTGGATAATCTACTTCCAGCATGAGTGTGTTCCTAGTCGACAGGAGGAGCAAAGGCAGCCCACCCACAACGATTGAATGACCAAGGGGCAGTGGAATGCCCCCTTACAGAGGTGCATTTTATTTGGGTCTAAGATCTAACTGGGAAATCCTCCCAATCCCCTTCGATGCACCCCAAGAACACCCCTGAAAGGTAGCTGTTGTCTCAATCCTCCCCACCCCTATGCCAACAGGGGAGCAGGGAGGGGAGCCGAGCCAGCCAAGCTTGGAGCTCAGCTTCCCCGTCCCAAAACTTCCCTCAATGTTCCACCACTGAGGAAGCCAGGAGAAAAGATTGTGGCCTCCCAGAAAGGAGGGGGAAAGAGAAGGACCAGGACAGAGGGACAAAGGCAGAGGACAGAAGGAAAAGGAGAGAAGGGAGGGGACAGGCAGAGAGAGATAGAGAAGAGGAGGGGAGGGAGGGAGGTGCGGGCAGAGACCAAAAGGAAAGAAATGGGGACAGAGAGCAGAGAGGGACTGTGGACCAGGACAGAGGCAGACAAAGGAACTAGGAGAGAGATGGGGAGCAGAGTCTGGGACAAGAAGAGAGACAAAGGCAGACAGACAGGAGAACAGACAAAGGACAAAGACAGAGGCAGACAGGGAGGGACCAGGAGAGGTGGGGGCAAAGGCAGGAGAGTCCCGGACAAGGAAAGTGACGGGGACCGAGTCAGAAACAGAACCAGGGATGGAGAGACAGAGACAGAGGAAGAGGTCCAGACAGGGATGGGCAGATGAGAAAGGAAAGGACAGGTGCTGAAAGGAAGAGAAACAGGGCTGAGCTGTCCCTCCCCAGCCCGGGCTGCTGCGTTGGGCAGAGGTAGACCCGAGAAGGGGATGGGACTGCAGCATCCCATCCTCACCTGCCCACCTGCTCCCATTCCCAGGAACCCGCTCCCTTGGACCCCTGGGGCCTGGCCCTTCTTGAGCTCTGATTGCCCCCTGCCGCCAGGCTGGCGAAGGGCAGCCTCCCTGCCCGTGCCCAAGCTGCAGGTGGAGCGGCGGTGGGGCGGCTGGGCACTTGGTCGGGGAAGGGCAGGAGGCGCATCTAAAGTCAAGGGTCTCCTTGGGTTGGGCGATCGTGCCCAATGGGGCATGGGGGGAGGGGATGAGGAGGAGGGCTAGGTCCTAACCTTGGGTCCTGGGGACAGTGGGAGTGGGGGAGCACCTTTACCTTCATAATCAATGGTTCCATCTCCATCTTTGTCGGCCTCTTTCATCATCTGCTCAGCCTCCACCTCATTAAGGGGTTCCCCAGCATTCATGAGCACGTACCTAACACAGGGGATCCCCCCAAGCCCCACAAAGCTGAACCAGGCTCACTTCCTCCAGGAAGGCTTCTTTATTGTCCTCCCCTCCCCTCCCCCTCTGCCGAGCTCCCATTTATGTAGCCAGTGACCAAACAGGGTTTGACCCTTCTTACTACCCACAGTTCAGCCCTCAGACTAGGGGTTTCCCAAGAGTAAGGGACTTATTAGACTGCACCCCACCCTCCAGAGTCATGTTTGTGGGCTCCCTGAAGGCATGGCTGTGTCTCCCCGTCAGCACAGAGTTTCCCCATTTAATTTCCTCCTCCAAGGCCTTCATCCCCAGTACTAGTGAGACCAAGCTCACAATATTCTGCTGCCTCCTCATTCCTATGTAGGATCCCCATGCCACCCCGCCCCCACCACACACACATGCACACACACACACACAAAGGTGTCTCACTTGAGAGTGTCCCAGTCTATGTAACCTTTGGCCTCCTTGTCAAAGACCTTGAACGCTGCTCTCAGCTCAACGTCCTGGTTTTTGCCTTTCTCATGATAAATGCCCATCAGTGACAAGAAACCATCACAATTAAAGGTGCCTTTGTCTAAGAGGAAAAATCAAAGTTTCCCAGATGTGGACACGAGGCAGCCTTGGGGGTCTGTGCTCAATGAAGTGGCCCCAGAGCTCCCATCCCCTCTGAGGACAAGGACTGCTTCCCTCTCTCTCCCCCAGACCATGGGCTCCCAGAGGGCAAAGATGGCATCTCCTTCCTCAGATAAGGCTCTCTGAGGATGGGGCTTCCACCAGACCAGAGACACTGCCCACTCCCCCCGCAAGGGTAGGAGCTGTGTGTCTCCTGCTTCCCCCCTTGGGAACTCCCCAGGTACAAGGTCTATCTCCTCCTTTCAGAATGTGCACTACCTCCCACCTCAGACTGGTCAATGAATGGCATAGGGATGAGAGGGCCAGTGGGTACCCAGCCCAGTGTCCTCACTGTCTTTGTCCACTTCCTTGGCCATTGTCCCCAGTTCGCTCTTGGTGGGGTTGATGCCCAGTAGGCTCATTAGCCGTTCCAGCTCACTAGTCTTCACCAGTCCATTGCCCTCCTCATCAAACATCTCGAAGATGCCTTTGTATTCCTTGATCTGATCAGCTGACAGTCGGTCCGTCTACAGAACACCAGACCCGTGATCATGTCCAAAGTCACGGGATCCATTTCCCCACCTTTGAGGCTCCTTTAGCCCAGGTCAGGGTCAAGGTCAATGGCCAGGGTTCCAAGCTCTTTCCCGGGGCTGGGAATGTCTCTGGGCACCATCTCAAGGGCTCATGATCCTCCCTATTGGGAAATATTTCTTCCCCTCTAAATTCAATTAAACGAGAAGTGCTTTCTAAGCTTCTACTGCATGCCACTCACTGTGCTAGGTACAAAGATGCTTACAGGGAAGCACTTTTGTTGTTCTCCAGGCATTTTCAGTCATATCTAACTCTTCATGATGCCATTTAGAATTTTCTTGGCAAAGATACTAGAGCAGTTTGCCATTTCCTCCTCCACCTCATTTTATAGACAGGGAAACTGAGGCAAACCAGGTTAAGTGATTTGCCCAGGATCACACGGCTAGTGTCTGAGGTTTGATTTGAACTCAGAGATATGTGTCTTCCTGACTCCAGGCCTGCTGTTCTGTGCACTATGGTGCCACCTAGCTGCCCTAGGAAAGCAGCACCAGGTTCCAAAGGCATAGGTCAGAACCTCTGCCAGAGAAGGAAGCTGCCATCTCTACTCCCTGTACCCTTCTCTGAATCAGTTAATGTCCTCATCTTTCTCCCCTTCTCCCATTCCCAGAAACCCTAATGACTTTCCCTAAATGGGAGGGGGGCTGAAGAGGAGAGAAAGACATAGACATTCCCCCACCAGAGAAGGAGATAAGGAGCAAACCTCAACATGGAACTTTCTTGTACATCTCAGCTTCCAAGCATGGTCCAGGTCCCAAGAACTCCCAGAATCAGAAAAGCAGCCAGCTCTGTATCACCTACAGCTAACACCAACTCCTCCTGTACCTGCTCATTTGCTTAGACCCATCCTCCACTTCCAAGGAGAATGAGCTCCAAGACAAAGAAACCCAAGACCAGGACCTTTTCTGGGGAAGGCGAATCCAACCCCAAGACAAATGTAGATATTGGATTCTGCCTGGTTTGGGCATATTGGGCAAACGTTCTCTTCCACTTCCCTCTCTCTTGTCTCTCCACCCTCTCTCTAGATTCTCCTATCAGCTACCAATGGGCTTAATTACCATCTCTATGTAGATGACTTCCAGATCTATAAATATAGCCAGCCCCAGTCTCTCTACTGAGCTCTAGATTCGCATCACCAATTAACTGCTTGTTGAATATTTCCCACTGGATGTGCGGCACGGATCGGTGACTCGATGTGGCCAAAACAGAACTCATTATCTTCTCCCCCAAACCCTCCTCTTTCTCTTTTCCCTATTTCTGTTGAAGGCAGCACCAAAAAAACTCATTATCTGCCCCACCCCCAACCCTCCTCTTCCTCTTTTCCCTATTTCTATCAAAGGCAGCACAATCTTTCCAGGCACCCAGGTTCTAATTCAGTACTATTCACCATTTTCCTTCTCCCCAATGCATCATTGATATTCCTAATATCCCTTCTTAAATAGATGTAGCTAAGGCATTATAGTGCAGAGAGCACTGGAGCTGAATTTAAATCCCAACTCAGACACTTACCAGCTTTGTGACTTTCAAAAAAGACATTTGTAAAGCTATATGCCTGGCACATAGTAGGTGCTTAATAAATGCTTATCCCTATCTGTTCCTTTCCCTATAACTAATCAGTGGTCTGGTCTTGCCAGGTCTAGCCCCACAATACCCTTTGCCTCCATCCCCTTCTCTCCGCTGGATCTCATCCTTCTGCCTGTATTAATTGCCACAACCTCCTAAATGAACTCTCAGTTTCCAGTCTCTCCCTTCTCTACTCTCTTTTCCACATAGCTGCCAAAATGGTCTCCCTACCTCTCTGACCACATCACTTCTCTGCTCAAAAAATTCTGTGGCTCCCTATCACCTCTTGGATAAATTATAAACTCTCCTGTTTCACACTCTGGTTCTGTCTTGCCTTTTTCAGCCTTGCTACGCATGATCCACCTTCACACCCTCTATAGTCCAGTCAAACTGTCCTACTCGCTCCTCTCCTAAATCCCTTTCTGCTTTTTTAAAGTGGGAGAACATCCTCTCTACCACCTCTGTGACCCTCATCAGGCTGTTCCCCACACCAGGAGTGCCCTCTCTCCTCACCTTGGCCTCTCCCAGCATCCTTAAAATTTCTACTCATCCACCACCCAGTATGGAAGCCTTTCTTGATCCCCCTAGTCTTCAGTATTCTCTCTTTCCTCCACAATTTATCTTGTATATAATTAATCTATGCATCTATTAATGAATCTAGTAGTCTGTGTGGTTTGAAGATGCCCCCCCCCAAGTAGAAAGTAAGTTTCCTGAGGACAAGAAGTGTTCAATTTTGTCTTTGTATTCCCATCATATAGTGTTTTGCACCTAGTAGGTGTTTAATAAATATTTGTTGGTTTGATTAGATTCGAGGGAATGGGAAGGAGGATGTACTCTGTGATTTCTTGGGAACAGGGCACTGCCAATGGAGAGGAGACCAGCAATTATTCTATTTCTATTCTATTCTTGGGCCCAGGGTCACACAAAGGCAGGACTTGAACTCTGGTCTTTCTGCTTCTGAAGTCCCCTCTCTCCAGTCTACCACACAGTCCACCACCACCTGCCAGTGTAGGACTGGCCATCATGGGTCCCTTAGCTTAGAATTCTGACATTATTCCCATTCCGCATACCTTCGCCCCAGCCCCAGCCCAAGGGTCACTGCCACGTGGGTTTACCCTGGAGAGGATCACTGCATTCAGCCATACTCACCATGGTCCAGCTGAGTTCCGTGGGGCTGCTCCCGTGTCAATCCGGCTCAGGTTTGAGCAGGAGCAGAGAGCTGTGCTTTAGTCTCAGCCCGGGGCTGGGCACTGTCCGCCCCATTCATTCCCCTGGGGCTGGGGCTTCAAGGAGCCATTTATGGTTTGGGCAGCAGTAAGCAGGGGCCCTATTTTTGGACACTTATTCTCTCCTTGGGGCTGCTCCTGTCTGTCCCCTTCCTACCACCAAGATATAACCCTGATCTATATCTTGCCACTGGACCCAGATGACTCCGGAGGAATGAGTGAGCCTGGTGACTTTGCACAGTCCTCCCTCACTGAAATACAATTCACTTGCAAGTCATGGCATCGCCTTCCTGATGTCATGGTCCTCTTGGAGAACGAAGGCCAAACAATGAATTCTCAGGTAGGAGGTCAGTTGGTACCTTCCTCTCCTGCCTGTGACTCAGGGCTCAGGTCCCCAGACTGCCATAGGACAGGGCATGGACTTCTGGGAGTCTCTGTCCTAGTCAGGAACATTTCTCTCTCCTCTCCAGCCTCAGTTTCCCTACCCGAAGAAAGTGATGTTTCAGTTTAATTCAGCCACAAATGTTTTTTAAATATCTATTTGGTTCAAAGCAGGGAGAGGGGAAGGAGGGCAAGGAATATACAAACAACACACTTTCAAGTTTGATGTGTGTTATTAATATTTCCTCTATCATTTTCTTGTCTAGAGACAAGCAACAAAACAATAAGCCAAGCTCTGATTTGCAGCGTTTTGCCTGAAAATTTAACCCTTGGCCATCAAATTGGGTCCCTTGGGGGGGGGCGGGGATACAAAGACAGACCAAACAGAACATTCCCTTGCCCTCAAGAAGCTGACATGCCAGTAGAATTGTAGGGATACAACCTGCAGACTGTGAAATAAATATGACGTTATTGAAGGAGAGAGAGAAAACACTGACAACTTGGAGATCAGGGAAGACTTCCTGTAGGAGGTGGCAGCTGAGCTGCACCTTGAATGAAGATGAAGGGAGGTTAGAGTTCATCTGACTTCTAAGGTGGTTCTGGAGGGCCCCTGTCCTCAAGGAGCTTACAGTCTGATCATGGACACAAAATTCACACGTAGGAAACAATTACAGCGCAACGCCCGGCGCAATAAAAATGATAAGGATAATACAAAATAATAGCCGACGTTTATGTGACACTTTGAGGTTTGCAAAGCACTTTAATCATAAAGTTTATATATATTATAATTATAATAATAGCTAGCATATATAGCACTTAAAATTTTCTAAAGTTCTTTATAAATATTATTTCTTTTTATCATCACCTATGGAGGAAAGGCTATTATTATGCCTATTTTACAGATGGAGAAACTAAGGCACCCAGAGGTTAAAGTGTCTTGTCCCGGGTCACACACCTAGGAAGTGTCTGGGGCTGGATTTGAACTCAGATCTTCCTGACTCCAGGCCCAGCATTTTGTGCACTGTGTTGTGTCCAGTGGCTTCATTTTGTGTTCATTTATCTCATGTTGAACTTCACAATAGATCTGTGTTGTTGTTCAGTTGTTTCAGATGTGGCCCCATTTAGAGTTTTCTTGGTGAAGATACCAGAGCAGTTCGCCATTTCCTTCTCCAGCTCATTTTACAGATGAGGAAACTGAGGCAAACAGGGTGAAGTGACTTGCCCAGGATCACACAGCTAGGAAGTGTCTGAACTCACCAAGATGAGTCTCCCTGAATCCGGGCCTGATGCTCTATCCACTACATCACCTGGCCACCCCAATAAGACCATGAAGTGGTCCCTACAGGGGTATTAATGGCCCCTATTTTATAGAAGAGGAAACTGGGACTCAGACAAAAAAAAGTGTAATGGTCCATGGTCACACAGTTAGCTGAGAAGGCGATCTGATGTAGCAAAAGGCGCATTAGAGTCAGAGTGAAGAAAGACTAGGGTTTAAAAATCGCCTCTGGTGCTTATTAGCTCTGTGACTATGGGCAAATTATTTGGCTCTTCTAAGCCTCAATTTCCCCATCTATAAAATAGGGCCATCTGTATTTCACCCACTTATTAGGAGGGTCAAATAAGATTATTTCTACATTAGTGTGACTTATCTAGAGGCCATAAAATTATGAATAAATAAATTATATATAGAAAGTATATAGGTATATATATATATAATCTCTTTCTCTTTATATACTTTATCTCTCTGTCTCTCTGTCTCTCTCTCTCTCTGTGTGTCTCTGTCTCTGTCTTTTTGTCTCTGTCTCTCTCTGTCTCTGTCTCTGTCTCTCTTTCTCTCTCCCTCTGTCTCTCTCTTTCTCTCTCTCTCTCTCTCTCTCTCTCTCTCTCTCTCTCTCTCTTCTCATCCTCCCTTCCACCATCAATCTATATAAATTTCTGTCTGGACGAATTTGAAATCAGGTCTCTCCAGATAATATGGCCAGTGCTTTTTTTTAATCTTTTTGTCATAAACTTTTTAAAAATGTATGTTTCAACACATAAAGAATAAGAGTTATATACGAAACTGCAAACATCTGTTACGAACAGTTTGTTTTTTTACAGGCTATGTTCAATTTGACATGGTAGTAACAAAGTTGCCTTGTACATGTGGATCGCCTTCTGAACTTTCTTCTCTTCTGGGGAGTATTTTTTGCCAGAGCTCTTTCCACCACACCGCCCTTTCTCTCTGTGCCTCATTGGTTAGAATGAAGTGCTTAGCTGGGTGGTGCCCTAAGTTTCAGCAGACGAGGAGTCCACTGAGAGCTGGAAGTGACCAAAAGGATTAGCATGTGGCCAAGCAGGGGGAGCGATGCCAGCAGGAATGAGCCTGGGATATGGAATGGGAAGGGCAGGGAAGCTAAAGGGGAAGGGAGAAGGCGAGCAGCCCTCTAGAACAGACAATCCATGGGCTCATCTAGAGTCAGAGGACTTGAGTTCAAACCCTACTTCTGATGCTTACTGCTCGTGTAATTGGGCAAATTATCTCACCTCCCTGGTCCTCAATTTCCCCATCTGTCAAATGGAGTCTGGGGAGACTAAACACTTGGAAAATGCTAAAAGGAATGCAGATGACTCCTGTGGAGTCTAGACTTTGGCCTCTAGATAAATCAGACTAAAGTGTGAACACCCAACCTTGGGATTCAATGTGGTCCTTCCTCACTTTGGTTCCCTTATTGCCTTATCTCATGAGTACCCTAGCTCCTAGGGGGCAGTATAGAGAGAGTACTGGACTTGGAAATCAAGTGGACCTGGGTTCGCATTCTTCCTCTGACACCTACTAGCCGTGTGACCGTGGGCAAAACACTACTTACTTCTCAGAGACTCAGTTTCCCTGTTAATAAAAGTGCTCACCATGAGAGATAGAATGGGGTAGATTATCTCACATAAAAGTAGCAAGAAAAAGCAGTTCTAATGGAGGGGAAGAGGGGGCAGGTGAAAGGGAATGAGTGAATCTTGCTCTCATCGGATTTGACTTAAGGAGGGAATAACATACACACTCAATTGGGCATCTTACCCTACAGGAAAGTAGGGGGGAAGGGAATAAGAGAGGGGGGGATGATAGAAGAGAGGGCAGATCAGGGGAGGAGGTAATCAAAAGCAAACACTTTTGAAAAGGGACAGGGTCAAGGGAGAATATTGAATAAAGGGGGACAGGATAGGATGTAGGGAAATATAGTTAGTCTTTCACAACATGATTATTATGGAAGTGTTATGTATAATGATACATGTGTGGCTTATGTTGAATTGCTTGCATTCTTAGGGAGGATGGGTGGGGAGGGAAGAGGGGAGAGAATTTGGAACTCAAAGTCCTAAAAGCAGATGCTCAGAAAAAAAAAAGTTGTTTTTGCATGCAACCGGTAAATAATATCAGATATACAGGCAATGGGGCATAGAAATCTATCTTGCCCTACAAGAAAGTAAGGGGAAAGGGGGTGGGGGGGAGTGGGATGACATAAGGGAGGGCTGACTAGGGAAAGGGGCAATCAGAATATATGCCATCTTGGAGTGGGGGGAGGGTAGAAATGGAGAGAAAATTTGTAACTCAAAATCTTGTGGAAATCAATGTTGAAAACTAAAAAATATTTAATAATAAAATACGAAAAAAGGAGAAAAAGTGCCCATCATGTAGTAGGCTCTTAATAAATGTTTATTGATTGATTGATTGACTAAGATGATACCTCTGATAGGGGTTCTTGTTAGACTCTAATGAGTTAATATGTTTGCAAACATTAAAGTACCCTAGAAATAGCAGACATTGGCATAGTGTACCAAACTCGGCTACTCTGGAGCTTCTGTACTTTTCCTGCCTTCTCCCTACTCTGCCCAACCATCCTGTCTCTCCCTGTCCATCTCCATGTACAGTCCATCCATCCCTCCCTCCCTCGAGCCTTTCTTCCTTCCCTCCTTCCTTCCTTTCCTCCTTTCTTCCTTCTCTCCCTTCCTCCTTTCCCTCCCTCTATCCTTCCTTCCTCCTTTATTCCTCCCAACCTCCTCCCTTCCTCCCTCCCTCCATCTTTTTCTTCCTCTCTTCCTCCCTCCCTTCTCCCCTCCCTTCCTCCTTCCTTTCTTTCTTCCTTCCCTTCTTTTGTTCCCCTCTTCCTTCCTCCAGGACCCAGTTAGTTCTTCCATAAAATTTTTCACATCCTCCCTCCCCTCAAATGTCTAATAGTTTTCACCCACTATCCAACCCCCTCTAATTGGCCGACTTGGTTGTTGCCCTTAAATGACATCTCATCTCCTGCCTTTATCCATTCCTGGAATACCCCCCTCCTCCCCTCCCCTTCTTGGATCCCAGACTTCCCTCTAAGCACAGCCCACCTGCCAGGTCTCTTAGATGCCTTTTCTGTCTCATCCCCCACCCCCAATTGTTAGTGCTGTCTTGTTCCTGAGCTTCCTTTGAATATACAGACACCGAGGCTTAGAATACAATATCAGAGAGCAGGTTTCCCAGCTGGGAAGAAAGGGCAGCTCAGGTAGAAGGCCACTAGGGGGTGCCACGGTGCACAGAGCATCGGCTTGGAGTCAGGAAAACCATAGTTCAAATCTGGCCTCAGACACTTACTAGCTGTGTGTGACTTTGAACGATAATAATTAGTAATCATAATAATAAATAACATTTACTTGGCACTTTAAGGCTTGCAGAGCAATTTAGAAATATTGTCTCGATTTATCCTTAGAACAACCCTGGGAGGTAGGTACTATTATCCCCATTTTACAGATGAAGAAACTGAGTCAGGCAGAAGTGACATGACTTGACCAGGGTCACTCACTTAGTGAGGGTTTTGAGATCACACTTGAACTCAAGTCTTCTTGGCTCCAGGATCTAGCCATTGTGCTACCTCATAGTTAAGTGGCTGCCAAGTCACTTAACTTCTGCTTGCCTCAGTTTCCCCACCTGTGAAATGGGATTAATTAAAGCACCTGCCTCCCAGGGTTGTTGTGAATTTCAAATGAGATCCTAGTTTTAAAATATTCTGCTAACCTTAGAGTGCTTTCAGCTCCTATCTCAGATATGAGCTGTGTGTGAACCTGGGCAGTGCCTGGGGTGACCCGCTAAGACTCTAGGTGTCAGAGAAGATGCCAACCTGCATTGGCAATGTGACCATAGGTCTCCTCCTGATCCCTGGATTTGTGTTTGTTTCTCTAGATTCCTGACATCTCCTGCCCTCTCCCAAGTCAAATGTAAACTTCTTAAGCCTAAGCATTGTTCCTTTTTTTAAAATCTTCCCCGGTGCCTAGCACACAGCAAGTACTTAATAAGTGTTCACTGATTAGAATTTAATTTCACCTTGTCATATCCTATCGTTTGTCATACTTGGACATGGATGCATCTTTCCAAAATTAGTTGATAAGTTAATGAGCAAGAATAAGCAAGGATTTTACTGTCATCTTCATGTTCCCAATTGAGCACAAGATCCTGCATGCAGGAGGTGATTGATAAATGTTGGTTGAAATTAATTGGGCCTTAGAAAATTTGATCTGACTGCCCTTGTGGGAAAGATGACAGGGAGGGGCCAGAAGCTAATTAGGAGGCTATCATAATAGCCTAGACAAAAAGAGATAAATATTTGTTAAACGGATGGGTAGATGGACGGATGGATGGATGGATCAAGAGATAGATGACAGATAGAAGGATGAATGGATAGATAAATGATAGATAAAATGACAGATGGATAGATAGGCAGATATTTGGATGGAAAGAAGGAAGGAGGGATGGGTGAATCAATAGACAGAAGGATGGATGATAGATAAATATAGATAAAATGATAAATGGATAGCGAGTTAAATGGAAAGAAGGAAGGATAGATGGATGAATGGATGGATGGATGGATGGATGGATGGATGGATGGATGAATAGATAGATGGATGGATGGATGGATGGATGGATGAATAGATATATGGATGGATGGATGGATGGATGGATGGATGGATGGATGAGATGGATGGATGGATGAGATGGATGGATGAATGGGTGGATGGATGGATGGATGGATGATGGATGGATGGATGATGGATGGATGGATGGATGA
This sequence comes from Trichosurus vulpecula, assembly GCF_011100635.1. NCBI lineage: Eukaryota > Metazoa > Chordata > Mammalia > Diprotodontia > Phalangeridae > Trichosurus > Trichosurus vulpecula. Next base: position 32,000,494 of record NC_050574.1, read on the forward strand.
GATGGATGGATGGATGGATGGATGGATGGATGGATGGATGGGATGGATGAGATGAAGGGCTGACTTAGTGGGAGCCTGAGGATAGAGAATAGAGGCCATGGCAATGGGACATATATTTTAGAGTGGACAGGTGGAAGGTAGAATGACCAGGTCTAGGGAAATGATTAGATGTGGGTGGCTAAGAGGAATGAGTTCTTCTAGGGGTCCAGTGTGGGAGAATGATGGGGATTCCTCAGGATTTGAGACCTGGAAACTGACCCAGAAACTGTGTGTGCTCTCTCTCCCATGGCCCCAGGCAAAACCCAGCCTCTCTATTCTCCAGGCTAGGCCCTTATCATGAGGAGACATCAGGGAGCAGTGTCAGAGGAAGCTCCCATCACTACCACTTCCCAAAGGCCCTCCTGTGAGAGAACAGCTCCCCTTCTGCTGGAGGCCTTGCTCCTGAATGACTCATAGCCCTGACCTCTAAGTGACTCAGAGTCCTGGCCTGAGAGGGGGAACGGGGAGGGGACTAGGAAAATCCTCTATAGGAGGAGGCAGGTGGGGCCCCAGCTCCCCAGGGTCCAGGCGCTCCATCCTGGCGGTCATCTGAACCAGAGCCCCTCCCTAGGGCTGACTGTCCCCAGCTATTCTGGGTTTTCTCCTGGAAAGCTGATCTTTCCTTTTGAATCCTGAGGACCAAGAATGAGTCCCAAGAGCAGCTAAGGTTCCCTGGCTGGTAATGGAGATCCCACTCAGACTCATGCTCAGACCACAAGCTCAAAGACACACCTCACTCAAATACAGAAGGTGAAATTTAAACACTAATTTCGACACATATGAGGATACCCCCTACCCTGTGCTCATCTGCCCACCCTCTCTTTCTCTAGAAATAGAATTTTTAGTGACTTCTTGTTGTCCACTCATTTCAGATACGTCCCACTCTTTGTGACCCCATTTGGGATTTTCTTGGCAGAGATACTGGAGTGGTTTGCCATTTCCTTCTCCAGCTCATTTTACAGATGAGGAAACTGAGGCAAACAGTGTTAAGTGACTTGCCCAAAGTCAGACAGCTAAGCTATGTCCAAGGCCAGATTTGAACTTAGGAAGATGAGTCTTCCTGACTCTGGGCCTGGCACTCTTTCCACTGGGTCACCTAGCTATTCCCATTTTTAGTGACACAGAGAGAACAACATCTCTTCCCCTCTTCAGGAAGGACTCATTTTCTTCCTCCCCCACCCACAGGGCTGTTGACCTCAGTTTCCCCAGTCCCATTGGCCTTGAGCCAGAGTTCAGATCTCCCTCCCCTCTGTGTTTTGGGGCTCCCCACACACCTGTCTCTGATGAGAAAAGAGAAGCAATTGGTCTTGTTTTGTTTTGTTTTGGGTTTGGGGGGGGTCTTTTTTTTGGAGGAGGGGAGGCCATTTCCAGAGCTGTGACTCAGAGTTGGTGGTAGAAGACTCTTCTTCTTTCCATACCACACCTTGGAGCCCCGCTGGAGGAACAACCCCAGACATTGACTGCCCCTCTCCCTATGGCCAAGGGAAGGCAAGGGATCTGTGTCTAGGAAAAAAGTTCCACAGATTCCTCTCACCACACACACGCACGCGCACGCGCGCACACACACACACACACACGCCCCCAGCATTGACATCTTAGACTCTAGGCTCCCTAAGTTTCCGGCTCGACAGTAAGGGAGTGAGCCACACAATGACAGCTGGGGGTGGAGGCAATGGGGCTGGATATCTGTTCTGGTCCCTTTGGGGCTCCAGGGCTATTGACAAGACAGGTGAGGCCTCTTGTCCCCATATAAGGGGAGCAGCCCCTACTCTCTACTAGGGATATAAAAAGCTGTTAAGATGCTTATTCCCTTGACCACTGGCCCAAGGCTGAAACCTGCTGATGCAGAAAGCATTAGCACTAATGGGGTCATGGGGGGGTGTGGGGGGGATGACTGTTAGCATTCTCAAGCACTTGCCTGGAATATCTTCCCTCCCTCCATCCCCTCGTGGTGAAATCTTAGCCATCCCTTAAGGCCTAGCTCAAGTGGCCACTGCCTCCTTTCCAGATTCCCCCTCCAGCCCACGGCTCCCTCTCCCTTCTCGGAACTTCCAAATTTCTTTATTCCTCTTGGTCCCACTCTGTCTTGTGCCACCCTCCCAGGCTCCCCGTTAGATTGTAAGCTTCCCTGAGGCCAGGGAACCAGCAAGACGGACTTCTTAGCCCTTTTGGCACCTGTGAGAGTGTGAGCTCACATGTTGAATGAACAAAGGAACAAGCCTCCTCCAAAGTAGGGCACCAACATCCCCAGGGTCAGAAACCTAAGTAAGGGGGAGGATGGAACAGGCCCCTGGGCCCCAGAGGAGGCTGAGTTGGAAGGAAGCCCAGGCCCCACAGGGACAGCAGCAAGATTGAGATCGGTCCAGGAATCCAAGGTGGTGCCAGCTTCCACTTGCCCAGCCCTGACAGTGGCAGGCTGGACCCCAGCCCCTGCCCATCATGCCTATACATATATGTTTCTACCTGCATTCTGTGTGTGCTCATGTCCACATGTGTGGACGGTCCTCCACGGGTGAGTGGGGCTGTGCTTGAGGCTCTCAATGAGGGCTAGGAGTACAGTGTCACACTGGGCTCCATCCTACCCACTCAGCAAGGCCTAGCCCAGCTACCACCTCCTTTCCTGAGTCCCCCTCCCCAGCCTGGCCCACAGAGATTTCTCTCCCTCCTTTGAACTCCAACTCTCTTTTTTATCTCTTGGCTCCCAGTATAAGAACATTATAACTAGCATTTATAAGCCTCTTATGTGCTAAGCACATTCTACCAATATTATCTCCACTTTACAGTTGAAGAAACTGAGGCAGAAAGAAGTTAATCGACTTACCCAAAGTCACACAACTAGTAAGCGTCTGAGGCTGGATTTGAACTCGGGTCTTCCTGACTCCAGGCCCAGCACAGTCTCCTCTTCACTCATAGAGCCTGTCCCCTGCTCAGTCCCACTTTTCTTTTCTCCTAGGCTACTGTGATTGTCTCCTAATTGGCCTCCTTGCATTCAGTCTATCCCCTTTCCAATCTATTCTCTACACAGTTACCAAATAATCTTCCTAAAGGGGCACAGGTCTGACCCAGTTACACCCCTCTTAAGAATCCTTGTTGGTTCCCTGTTTCTAGAAAAAAATACAAACTCCTGAACTTAATGTCAAGGGTCCTCTACAATCCACTTCAGACCAAACTTCCCAGACTTCTCTCACATTACACCCCTTCACACACTCCACATTCCACTCCAAATTGGCCAACTTGTTGTTTCCTCCACAACTCATCTCCCACCTCCTCGCCTTTGCTCAAGCTGTCTCTCAAGCCTGGAGCACACTTTCTCCTTGCTTCTGCATCTGAGAGTCCTTGGGGTCCTTTAAGGCTCAGTCCATATGCCATCTACTATGATGTTCCTTTTCTAGCCCCCTAGTTGTTAATACTCTCCTGCTCCTCAAACTATTTTGAGTGTATTTATCTGGGAACAAGTTGTACCCCCCAGGAGAGCTCCTTTAGGGCACGTACTGTTTGGGGTTTTGTCTTGGTATCTCCTCCCATCATCCATTTCCAGTGACCAGGCTGCTCCCTGCACATATGGAGGAAGCTCTTCAGAGAGAGACAGTCTGCTGACCAAACTGTCCCAGACACTCCTCCAGCTTGGCAGAATCTGCCAGAGCCCATCCCCAGCTGGCACAGCGTCCCAAATCTGGGGGTCGCCTCCACAGAGGAAGACTTTCTAGAGTGCCTTCCACGTAGAGAGTGCCTACCAAGTGCTGGTTTCACTGAATCGGGGCGTGTATATGAATACATACATGTATACTCATGTATAGAAGTGGAGGTGTAGGAAACCAAAAAGACCTCAGTTCAAATCCATCCACAGATGTTCGCACAGCTAGTGATTTTATCCCCTGACTCTCACAGCTGGGCAAGTCACTGTATCAATGCCTGCCTCAGTTTCCTGAACTGTAAAATTGGGAATAAATAATATCGCCTACCTCCTAGGATTACATAGTGCTGGGCGCGTAGTAGGTGCTATATGTTAGTATTAGCTATTATTAACTTGACTGGGCCTCAGTTTCTGTGAAATGAGGGATTTAGACTAGATAATTTCAAAGGTC